>NW_018744577.1:0-369207 GCF_001683475.1 Chenopodium quinoa | reverse complement strand
CTAGCTAGTTTTTTTTTTTTTTTTGAATAATCCTAGCTAGTTATTTGTCTATATAACCAACTTTCTAAGTTCATACTCTGTATTATTTATTAGATTATTTATAATTATAATTATGAATTTCCCTTGATTTAGTATACATAATATACAATTCGACGTTTATACTAACATTAATATAATCTACGTGCATAGTCAAATATTATCTATCATTTTATCAGTTTTATGCACATCTAACGAGTATGATCGACCAATATCAGTGTATTATTACGTATTTTTTTCAAATTTATGTCATCTCTAATTATTACTCCGTATTTTTTTTTTGGTTAAAATAGGTAATCATCTCTAATTATATTATTACTTCATTTTACAATAAGCTACCCGTATATAACAAGTATTTAATCATTCATTTAATAGATAGAGGGAATCTTATGCTTCAAGTTTACACTATAACACACATATTACTTATTAACCTATTTATGTTTTTCCTTCGCAAATGAAAAAAAATATTATGAAATTAATTATCATTTAATGGATGAAACAAGCAAATAAACAGCTCATTGAAATCACCATTTGTGTCAATTAGTACAAAATAATTAATTTTTTACATTCAAATTCTGATAAATAATTAAGGTTGCATCAAGACAAAGCAATCTCAGGAGAGTAATAATAAAAATTTATATATAACCTAAGTTTTGAATATTAATTATAAGTGTGATGGTCTAAGGGTACGTGGACTTTGAGACACAAGAAGCCAAAAATCATAATCTAAATTTATTCAGTTCCACGTACTCTTGAACTTATGCTAAACAAAAAAAATAAATTAGTTAATGCCTTTAATTAATTAACTAATTACATAATCTAAATTAATAGGTAGCTAGATATGAGTTTCTCAAGATCCGAAAATCTCCATTTCTATTCCATTCTTTCAGAGCTTCTATTCCACTGACTTGTCAGATTATTTGACCACTTTTATTTATTTATTAATTAATTTAATTATATCTGTCAAATTACTTCAGATTCCTTGCAGTGAGTTTATGAGAGGTGTAGTAAATATACAAAACTAGTTAAAGGGTGGTAAGAGTGGCCACAAATTACTCTCTTAAGCACATAAATAAAGAGTTATTAGAGCTAATACAAGGGGTTTGCAGCAAATGACCTATGCTAATGCTATTAAATAAATTAATTAGCCTTTGGGTTTTTGTCATTAATTACATAATCAAAATTAATGCTAGTATAACTACCACCCCTCATGAACTGAGTTATATGGAGTATCTATATATTTATATAGGCAAGTGGAGTTGTTACTCCATGCAGATTGCTTCCATATATTTTACATCCATTCTTAAATAATTGTATAAATAAATAAATAGTATGGGTGATAAATAAATAAATAATAATAATAATAATAATAATAATAATAATAATAATAATAATAACTGGTGGGTGTCTTTCCACCTAATATTGCTCGACCTTCGCATGGTGTTATAATTAAGTTGCTTGGTGGTACCGCTAGTTTCGATTCCAGATTTGGAGGTGAGCTTGTGATGCCGAGGGTGACCGAGACCATTGGGCTGATGGATAGGGTTGCTAAGCTCGATGATCCTTAGTGCGCGAGCTATTGTTGCTTAGGGCATGTACCAGAGTTTCTAAACTTTACTTTACTTTGCGTACTTGCATTGTTTCCCTAGTAATTTTGAGGTGGCTCAGTAAACATTCGACGAGGCTCTTCGATCTTCCTTTAAGCGTATCGTTAGTGCTTCGGGGCTTGGGTTAGGCGATTGGCAGTGACGGCTTGCCACCTTACCATTTACGATTGGCGGGCTCGGTGTTTATTCTGCATGCGATCGATGTTCGTCATTATGCTTTTTTTGCCTCTCCATTATAGTCTGTTGGGTTGCAGACAAATCTTATATGGCATATTGGTGTTGTTGGCCTTGGTCGAGCCTTTGAAGATACGTTGAGTTTTTTTAGTAGAACGGTGGAGTCTGATATTTTGAGTAATCCTAGTGAGATCGCTGCCCTTAAACTCATGAAGAAATTGGCAGATATATATTTCACAAAGGTTACCGCTTCTACAGAATCCACCTTTTCTTTATCTCCTCGACAATCAGCATTGTGGAAATTGCAGCAGGGAGATCACACCTCTGCTTGGCTTCGGGTGGTTCCTAAATCAGGGTTGGGTCCAACGATGAACGCAAAGACTACTTACCGATGTGTGTTGTGCTACCGGTTAGGTATTCCATTGTACATTGTCTCGACACTGTGCTCTGCTTGTTCAACGATTTTTAACTGGGGATATTTTTGGTGATCACGTAGTGTCTTGTTCTAGAATTGTGGGTATTACACATCGACATAATGCTATTTGGGATACCCTTGTTGATGTTTGCATAGGCCTAGGTCTGCGATTTCAGCAAAAAAGGAGGTTGACATTGGGTTGTCTGAAGGGAACGGCGGGGCCCTCAGACCTGCAGATGTGTTACTTTATTCCTAGGATCGTGGTCATGATGTATGTGTTGATTTGACAGGGTCTTCTCCTTTTACACAGTCTGGGCTATCTGATTTTGTTTCTTGACGGGATGTGGCTGATGCGGCTCATTGGAAGCAGGTCAAATATGAATCTACTTGTCAAGCAATTGGATATGGATTCCTTCCCTTCTCCTTTTCTTAATTAGGGAAATTAGACAAGGACGTTGTTGCATTGTTAAAGCGAAATCAGAAGTTCTCGACGACTCGAGATGTTGGGGCACGAGCTGCTGGTCATATTTTCACTAGGACAGAATTTGCTATAACTAGAGGAGTAAGGCCCAAATTATATCTTGGCTTCCCACTAATTTATTGAAGGTTGTATGACTTTGTTTGTTTTTTAGATATAATAATAATGTATGACTTTTTGTTTTTGAGATATAATAATAATAATAATAATAATAATAATAATAATAATTGATTGGACACTATCTCACACCGAAAATAAATAAATAAAATCTTTATGATATATTTTAATTAGAGAACGCAAATAAATTTGGAAAATGGAAGAATTTGCATTCATTTGATTGCAAATAAGAAAAAATTAGGTTGTTTAAACAAAAGTCTCTAGCCACAAGAGCCTGAATCTTGAAAATACAAGAGAAAGTATTATTAAGGTAACTTTAAGAGCAAAATAAGAGAAAATCCTTACAAAAGAATCATGAATTTATTACCTAAACCACAATAAATTACAGTTATGGGGAGAAATATCACTACTCCAACACCTCAACCTAAAATATAAGAGAAAGTTACTCTAACGTACGAAGATGTTATTATCTATGTACGATACAAATACCACACAAATATATATATAACACCACAAATTCATAACTGAGTATTTTATTTTGTACGGAGTACTATATGTATTTTAGTTTTATGATAATTTTAATAAACTTTACCTTTTCTAACATGATAATGTATAACTTTTACAATTAATTAATAAATATATTCTAAAAAGGAAAAATTGATTATAAGAATCCCACCTTTGGCCGTTTGTCGATAATAATCCCACCTTTAGATTATTATTTAATAATCCCACCTTTATAGAGAATCTTCTTCTACTGGTCTCTAACTTGTTGGTAACCGATTTTGATAGGTTAAGATTCCACGTGTCAATTTGTAATTGGTTTTAAAATAAAAATTAAAAAAAAACAAAAAAAACCCACCACCTACCAGCCTTCTCCCACCCACCGTGAAACCATCTTCCATACCCTAGCCCCACCCTAAACCCTCGAAAAAGGCCAGCCACGGAACTGCCCAATGCCAAAAAACAACTCCGTCGACCTAAAGTCAGCCCTGAAATCACCACCTGAACCAATTCTCACTCCCCAAAACCACCATAACCACCACATTCACCACCTTGAAACCGTCAAAAACCCCTTGAACATCGTCGAAAATCCTCCCAAAACAGCCGAAAACCTCTTCAAACCACCCTATTCCCGCTGCCCGTGTTTAATTTGGGTTCAAATCGGATTATTTTGGGTAATTTCGTTGGGGTTATTGGTGGTTTTGGGGGCGGAATTTGGTGGTGGATCGGAGCTGGGGAGTGTCGGGACTCGGGATGGATCTCGCCATTGAGGGGAGCTATGAGGTTTAAGCGACCGACGGGGGAGTGTGGCCTTGTCATCGACGGGGCAAGAGGAAGGGGTTAGGCTGGGTTAGGTTTTTTCTTATTATTTTTTTATTAATTTTTTTAACAAAAAAAAAATTAGTTTTTGTTTTAATTTTTTAACCAATTATTTAGTGACATGTGTCACTCAAATTAAAAAAAAAAAAAAAGAGTTTACCCAATGTACAGGTTACCGGTTATAAGGGACCAATAAAAGAAGATCCCCTATAAAGGTGGAATTATTAAATAATAATCTAAAGCTGAGATTATTAACAGCGAACCGACCAAAGGTGGGATTATTAGAATCAATTTTTCCTTCTAAAAATATAAGTTTAATAACAAGATCCTATATGAATAATTTTTTTTTTTGTATAAATTGAATACATTAAAAGTACCGTCATATGCAGCATATTATTCTCCCTCCATTCTTTTTGTTTACCCCATTTGATTTTTTTGCATAGTTTTCAATGCACATATTTGATCATTAAAATTTTCAACTACACTTTTTTAAAAGTTCATATTTTGAATCTACATTGAAACATATCCAAGATGATCCTACATAATTATATTTGCTATGTTCTTATTATATTTATTAAAGTTTTCTCATCATTAAAATCCCTTTATCCTCAAATGAATGATTCAAAAATGGGTCACGACAAACAAATATGAACAAAGAGAGAACAAGATGCTTTATTACGAGGCTGAATTTCTGCTAAAAGTTTTTTATACTTTAGCAAAATAAGTGCATCACTTTATATATTACGGACAAGTACAATTTATGTGGTAACTTTGACTGAATATTATTACTACTCTGTCTTTTTGTTCCTCTTTGTTTGTTACATTTAAAATTATTTTGTGAGAGAATGAACTCCGATTAAAGATTCAAAGCGTAACCAAAAGTTGGGGGGGGGGTTTGGAGTAATATTTAAATATTCTTGTTATTGTGTAAAATCTTATTGGATTATTACAATTCAAAATGTCGTTATTTAAATTTGTACACTTCACTCATAAGCTTAGGTGAAGGTTCCAAAATCATAGAATAACTAATTTATGAATTAAAGGTAAAATGATTCACACCCAAGGTCTTGAAAATGGTTGACGAAACCAATTAATTAAATTAAACAAATTATTGATTTGGGCATAAGTCAACTTACACTTAATTGGTGGGCTTTGGAAAATGACCCATAAAATGGCATGGGATTCCTCACATCGATATACCAATTTCACTTAACCCACATCATTATCGATTAATCGTACCAATAAGTTTGAAATTTCATGGTTAGATAAATTATAGTTAATGTTTGAAATTTTTGTTTTTGTACTCCAATTTCCTCAACAATCACATTTATTTCATAAATATTTCTAGTAAAATGCGAATTTTCCAAGTAATAAACAATTATCCAATGGGTACACACCAAGTGTAGTACCAAAAAACCAAACATATTTAATTTGAAATTAGACCCGGTTTAGTCAAACGGACCCAAACTTGGGAACTTCAAATTTTTTTATATTTGACAAAAATCTATGCCCCTCGTTTGCAACCCTTTTTGTCTGTTACATGAACCCAAGCGTGCAACCGAGTTTAAATATTGGGTCAAACTCTTGAATTCCAAGCATTTCTATTATTGATCTCTATGTAATTCCATTGTCTCATGTTTATTATTTTATGTCCAAATTATATGTCCAAGTCCATTTCCTTTTTAATTAAACTCGGTTTGTCAAAGGAGTAACTCCATTCTTTTATATACTCCGTATTTTCATAAGTCGAAATAATTAATTGGTTAATACAATTACTTCCTATGTTCTTTTATGTCCAACTCATAATACTTCGCATCAGTTTACATAGGTGAGTGTGTGTAATATAAAATAAGGGGTTGTTTGGTTCACCCAAGGGAATCGAAATGGAATGAAGAAAGGTAATCAAAGAGAATGGAATGAAACCCATTCTTTTTAACATGTTTGTTTTTAAAAAAAACACCCAATAATCACACCACCATAGTACCACCACGACACAACCGCAACACCTCCAATTTCAACGGTTATAGGTACCCACATCTTAGCCGCCACCCCTCCCGCCATCGCCGCCCTTCTTCGCCGCCACTCCCGTGCTCGAAAACCACCCCTCCCAATCTCCCATCACGCAAAAACCCTAAATAATCCTCCCTCTCCCCTCAAAACCGTCGGCCGCCGTTACCCCCACCCTTGAAACCCAAGCTGTTAGGGTTTCGAGGGTGGGGTAATGGCGGCCGACGGTTTTGAGGAGAGAGGGAGGGTTTTCGCGTGAGGGGAGAGGGAGGTTTTCGCGTCAAGGCAAGGGAGGGGGTGGAGAAGGACCGGTGATCTCCGACAACGATGAGGGGAGGAGTGACGATCTCCGGCGACAGATGAGGAGGGAGCAAGGTGGTCGAGGGAGATCGGTCCTTGGGCGGCGGCTGATGAGGAGGGGCGGCGGCGACGACGGCGAGCAGCGATGACTGGGAGAGGCAGAGGTGGCTGGGCGGTGGGGTAGGGCAGCAAGGTGGTGGTTGGTGTGAGGTTGGTGGTTGGTGTGAGGTTGGTGGTGGTGATGGGGGGAATGGGAATGCAAAAGGGGAGGGGGGGGGAATGAGTGTAGAGGGAAAATGGGTGAACGCAAAAATAAAAAGGGGTAAAGGGAATGGGGAAAATGTGGCAAACAAACAATAACAAAGGGAATGAAACCCTCTCATTCTCATTCCCTTTGTTTATTACCCCCAACCAAACGCCCTCTAAAGTAGAATAAAGTAAGGTCCTGCTATTTTAGATTGAGATTTGCTGAAATAAACTGAAATGATATGAACTGAAAATTTATACAGAGGAGTCCAAACGAACATCGCCTAAGAATGATAATGTTAAATGGTCGGTGTAGTGTAAGAAAAAAGTGAATAATAAAATAAAAGCTAATCAAGTGTGAGTAAGAGCAACTCCAAATATTTAATGGCAAGCTAATTGTCAAATTAGTTTTTTCGTGCCACATAAATTTTAAGCTAATTGTCATTTTACCTACTTTGAGTTCTAATGGCTAGCTATTATATAACTATCTAAATGAATCTCAATTCCTTAATTAGTTTTTTTAAAATTTCATTTTATTTATTCTATTCTGATAAGTTTTTTCCCAAGCAAATTGCATTTTTTAGCTCTAATGATCAAGCCGGTACCTAAAGATTAATAAAAATTACAACCATCCCCTAGCTACAACAATTGGAGTTACTCTAATTATTGTGGTTATAAAGGGATAAATGGTTAAGAGCCTAAGAGTGTAAATATTGGTAGACCATCTCAACCAAAAGCTTTAGCTGATGGTTGAGTTCCAAGAATATGTTTTATACTCTATAAGCTAGTACTTCCTCCGTTCTTTATTACTTGACCCGCTTTGACTTTTACACTATTCACCACTCCTCCTTTGACCGTCTTTTATGAATAATATGTAAGGAAAAATATACTCATATGTGATATTTTTGGATTCGTCTCAATAAGTACTATCATAATATATAACTTTTGAAATTTTTACTTATGGAGGATTTAAGTATTGATCGTTAAAGTTTTGCATTGGCAAGCGTGATAAAAGAAACAGGTCAAGTAAAAAAAAAAGAGGAAGTATATCATAATAAATAGGAAAAATTGAAAAGAATAATCCCACCTTTCGCCCATCTGCTCAAAATAATCCCACCTTTTCGAATTCCAGAAATAATCCCACCTTATAACCCCATCTTCCCAAAATGATCCTTTTACCGGTTTATGAAATTAGTAACCTGTTTTAGAAGGTTACTTGACACATGTCACCTTTTAATTGGTCTTAAATTTTAAATAATTTAAAATAAAAACAAAACAATTAAAAAAAAATATTCTCCCAGCTACACGACCACCCCCTTATCACCACTGTCACAACCCCTGCCGTCGCGCCTTACCACCATCAACACCATCACAAATTTCACCTTCCTCTCTGCAGTTGCTGCCACTACAACCCACCACCATCGAACCCACACACACCAAATCGCCACCGATCACAACCCCTCTTAACTCCCGGGCTTCGCCCAGCCACACCAATAACCCCACCGCACCACCTCCAAATTCGCCCAACATACCCCACAACGACCACAACTGCACTAACTCCACAATTACCCCAACTTCCCCCAGCGTGGCAGCCTTCAAATTGCAACCATCAACATCGCTACAACCATCTCCAACCATGATGTCGCAGCCCCACAAGTCGCAGCCACAACCTCCAATTCAACCCCAAAACAACACATTTGCAGCTGGCATCCCAGACATCGGCCAATTTTGAGGTGTTTGCGGTGGGATTATTTTGAGGTGGTGTTTGGTGGAATTCGGGTGGTGTTTGCGGAGGTTCGAAGAGGCTGGGGTTCGAATGATTGAGGTGGTTAGGCTGGGTTAAGATGGTTTTCGAGGAAAGAGAAGGGGGAAGGAAGGTTTCGCTGGTATTTGGGGGGGGGTGCCGACGGCTAGGGTTAAGCTGTCGCCGATTGGGGGACAGGTGGTGCCAATGGTGGGTGTGGGGCTGCGTTAGGGTGTTAGGGGATTTTTTTCTTTCTTTTTTTTTTTTAATTTTATTTTGCCTTTTTTTATTTATTTGAAAAAAAAATAAAAATTACCTGTTGAAACGGTTGTGGGTAAAAAGGATTATTTTGAGAAGATGGGGTTACAAGGTGGGATTATTTCTGGAATTCGAAAAGGTGGGATTATTTTGAGCAGATGGGCGAAAGGTGAGATTATTCTTTTCAATTTTTCCTAATAAATAAAGTGAGTAAAACAATTAATATTATATTAACAATGTATACATTTAACCATAAACTTTGATTTACTATTACAGACATCAAAATTAAAAAATACTTTAAATATTCAAATATTAATCAAACATTGAACAATGAATCACCAAACCATTCAATGAATATACATTTTTGTTTGTGTTTTAGATTTCTAGACGTGTTAATAATAAACTACTTTATTGCTTAATATTTTTAGAATATCATAAAATTAAGGAGAATTTTTTAAAAAGGTAAAGAGAAGGATCTTGATCAACCCTCCTCCACAGCATTTATAGCCTAGAATTTGCGGGTTAAACACTTTAAAAGTAAGAGGAATCTCCGGCCTTTACGCGTCCCTAGTGAAATTGAAATTTTTTTAACTAAACTAAGCTTAACTTGATGGTATGAAAGGGTACGTATCGATTATACGTAGTACAAACATAAGTAATTAAGTATGGTTGTAAAACTCCACCTCCTCCATCGCAATAAAAAAAACATTGAATATTAGTGAAATCCACTTCTTTTTTTTCTACTTTTTATTTGCGTTATATTAGCAAATCATTTATTGGGCCCACAAAATATGGAATGGGCTTCCGACTTCCTGTTAGAGCCCATCTTTGTTAAAGGTTCAACAATGTAAACCTTCCAGCCGAAATAAGTACGCAATTGTGTCAACTAAAGTTGTTAATTCGGGTAAACGGATCAGCTTTGGGTCGGATAAGAGTGGGTCAGGTCAATTCAGATTAATTCCATAACCTATGCGGGTCGGGTTTGGGTTGGGTTATACTTAAGTCGGGTCACGTCGGGTCATACTTATTATCGGGTTAGGGTCCATTTAATAACAGTTTGAGTTACATTCGGGTTGGGTGAACAATAGGTCGGATTTAATTCGGGTTTCACGGGTTAAAACTGGTTAGGATAATTCTCGGGTTCGAGTCGGATTCGATTCTAGTAAATAATTTGCGGGTTAGAATTAGGTTAGGTCAGGTCATTCTCGGGTTTGAGTCGGGTTCGATTCAAGTCAATAATTTGCAGATTATAATCAGGTCGGGTCAATTTCAAGTCAGGTCATTCTCGGGTTTAAGTCAGGTTCGATTCAAGTACATATTTTGCAAGTTATAATCAGGTTGGGTCATTTCCAAGTCGGGTCATTCTCGAATCCAAGTCAGGTTATGTTCAAGTCAATAATTAGCAGGTTACAATCAGGTCGAGTCATTTCCAAGTCAGGTCAAATTCGGGTTCAACTAACAATAAATAGATAATTATCATTTTTATCAAGCTAATTATTTCCTTTGACTATAATATATATGACAATATACTAGGGAACTATAGTCTATAATTTAGGAAGATAATTATCTCCTTTGACCATACAACAAAAATATACATACTCTTAAATTTGAGGATAATGCTCTTTTCTTTTGTTGGCCTGGACCGACTTGGTCTCCCTACACAAAATGCTTTGATCAACAATAATAATACGATGATCTAAATTGCATTTAAGGTGATTTGAAATCGGATCAGGAACAAATTAGGTTGAATTTAGGTCGTGTCAATAACAAATCGTGTTAATTTCAAGTCGGGTTAATAACAAATCGGGTTGAATTTTTGGGTCGGGTAAGTAATAGGTTTGGTAAAATTCGGGTTGGGTCAATAACAAATCGGGTTGAATTTGGGTCAGGTTAATAACAATTCGGATTGATTTCGGGTCGGGTTTGTAACAGGTTGAGTTAAACTCGGGTCAGGTTACGAACGGGTCGGGTGGAATTCAGGTCAGGTTAGTAACAAGTCGGCTTAAATTCGGGTTTTGACGGGTTAGGGTCAATTTTGTTTTAAGTCGTATTTGGTGCAAGTTAATTAAATTGGTCGTTGTAAACCGGTAAATCGGTGCAAGTTGTAAACCGGTAAATTGGCCGTTTAACAGCAAATTGGATGGTTCCACACACCCAATTGGAATCCCATAGGGTATTAAGGACCATGGTAAACATTTCGCAAAATTTTATTTCAGGACAAAAAAAAAAGTCGAAATATTCAAAAATTGAAGGCTAATATCCACGCTTTTTTTAAAAAATTTTAGAAGTTTCGGGGCACGGTGTTGAAAAGCCCTGAGATTCTATGGGATACATCTCGGGGTCATATAATATCGTTTGGAACCATATATGATCATTAATTGTTGTCATAAATGTTCGTAATAGGCTCGAATTAATGAAATCGGTGCAAGTTGTAAACCGGTAAATTGGTCGTTTAAAGGCAAATTGGATGGTTCCACCCACCCAATTGGACTCCCGGAGGGTATTAGGTACCATGGTAAACATTTCGGAAATTTTTATTTCCGAGCGAAAAAAAGTCAAAAAATTCCAAAATTGAAAACTTAATATCCATTTTTTTTGAAAAATTTTGGAGGTTTCAGAGCCCAGTGTAGAATAGTCTTGAAATTATAGAGGATACATCTTGGGGTCATATAATGCCGTTTGGAACCATATATGATCATTGTATGTTGTCATAAATGTTCGTAGTATGCTTGAGTTAATGAAATCTGTGCAAGTTGTAAACCGATAAATTGGTCGTTTAAAGGCAAATTGGATGGTTCCACCAACCCAATTGGACTCCCAGAAGATATTAGGGACCATGGTAAATATTTCGGTAATTTTTATTTCCGGGCGAAAAAAGTCAACAAATTCCAAAATTGAAGACTAATATCCACACTTTTTGAAAATTTTGGAGGTTTCAGGGCCCAGTGTCGAAAAGTCTTGAAATTCTAGGGGATACATCTTGGGGACATATAATGTCGTTTGAAATCATATATGATCATTATTTTGTTGTCATAAATGTTCGTGGTAGGCTTGAGTTAATGAAATCGGTGCAAGTTGTAAACCAGTAAATTGATCGTTTAAAACCAAATTGGATGGTTCCACCCACCCAATGGAACTCCTAGACGGTATTAGGGATCATGGAAAACATTTCGTAAATTTTTATTTTCGAGCGAAAAAAAGTCAAAATTTTCAAAATTGAAGTCTAAAATCCACGCTTTTTGAGAAATTTTGGAGGATTCGCCCCGGTGTCGAAAAGTCTTGAAATTCTAGGGGATACATCTCGGGGTCATATAATGCCGTTTGGAACCATTTATTATCATTATATGTGGTCATAAATGTTCATAGTATGCTTGAGTAATCGAGTTAATGAAATCCGTGCAAGTTGTAAACCTATAAATTGGTCGTTTAAAGGCAAATTGAATGGTTCCACCAACCCAATTGGACTCCTGAAGGGTATTAGGGACCATGGTAAACATTTCAACAAATTTTATTTCCGAGCGAAAAAAAATTAAAAAATTCCAAAATTGTTGACTAATATCCACGCTTTTTGAGATATTTTTGAGGTTTCAGGAAACGGTGTCAAAAATTCTTGAAATTCTAAAGGGTACATCTCAGGGTCATATAATGTCGTTGGGAACTATATATCACTAGTAGAAAAATTGCAATAGGCAGCCCCCATATGGCACCGGTTCAGGCCAAACCGGTGGCCAAAACCGAGCTAGAAATGGGCGGGATTTTATAACAAGAGAACAGGCACCGGTTTGGCCTGAACCGGTGCCAAAATTGTAAAAGGCACCGGTTTGAACCGGTGCCAAATGAACCGGTTCCTAATTCAAAAAAAAAACCGCGTCTTTCATTTCTTCCTTCTCTTTCTCTTTCTCTTTCATTCACTTTCGCTGCTTCAATTCAC
The DNA here is from genome assembly GCF_001683475.1 of Chenopodium quinoa. Lineage (NCBI taxonomy): Eukaryota > Viridiplantae > Streptophyta > Magnoliopsida > Caryophyllales > Amaranthaceae > Chenopodium > Chenopodium quinoa. The sequence goes on along the minus strand of NW_018744577.1, from coordinate 356,574 downwards.
TGCTATATTCGAAACTCTTCACTGTTCCATTCTCGAAACCCCTCACCTCACCTACGAAACCCCTCACCTCACCTGCACTCTTCTCTGATTAGGGGATTTTGCTCCTACCAATCGGAATGCGCCACGTGGGCCAATCAGGACCTGCCAAGTGTCCCCTAGTTGGAACTGTCAGGGCTTGCCACGTGGCACGCGCTTATTCGTCCACCTTGGACCTGTTATGTCACGACATTGTGGCATACTCCATGCCTAATGGAGAAACCGGCCACCCAGGCCCAACTTCCGAGGAAGCCCAATCGGCCCTAGGTTTACCTAAACTAGGATGGGCACGTTTCCCAAGGTTATAAATACCTCCCTTAATCCTCATTAAGGGGAGGGTCAGGACAGAAACATTACGGAACACACTAATAACCGGCTGATCTCGCTAACTAAGCAGATTACCTACCTTAAACACTCTCACCTTAGAGAGACCTTATTACTTTAATTTCCGCATTAATTACTCCTTAATCAGGTACTAACTTGACCGTATTGGAGGCGGAGCTCACAGGAGTCTCCGTTATTTTGCAGGTACAAGCGTCCGGTTCCAGTCTCGGAATTGTAAGTCTCCCGCAGGACATCAGAAAAACCCCGAAACATTTGGCGCCGTCTGTGGGGAGAGTACTTCAGAGATGGCATCCAAGTCTGTACCGACTTCTGAAGAGAGGCGTCCCTAAACGACCCTCAAGTTCAGTCGGACCATGACACCGAAAGTGAATTTGAAGTTGGAAACTCATACAGCTCCAGACGGGACCCTAAAGGCCCAACGTACCCGTCATACCGAAAGGAGGGAACGGGAGCATCTTCAAACAGGAAGCGAGCCAGCAGGCGCACCGCCTGTTCGGGCAACAGCCGACTGATGGGTCTGCTCCCATCACAAGGAACGAACTCATGACCTTCATGAGGAACTTCAAGGGAGAGATTCAAGAGCTGATCAACAAGAAGCCGCCTGCTTCAGTCAAGCGAGCAGTCGGCCAAGAAACCCTCCACTTTACTGAAGAGGAAGCCAGTTCAAGGGCGAGAGGCGACCCTCAATCCTAAATCTAGGAAGCGGGAGCCACCTGCCCTTGATTTCACAAAATTCCGTTATCCTACAGGAAATAGGAAACCGGTTCGTCATATTCAGGCGGACGGGTCAAAGCAAACATTCACAGATGCTCGGCTACTGCTAGAGCAGAAGAAGAGTGACCGATTGTCAGATTCAGCTTCTACTTCAAACTTTCAAGACAGTTTGCGAAATGCTCGATGAGGCATACTCAGTCGTACCATGAGAGTCAGTCAGGCGGCACCTCCCGTCAGTCCGGCTTTCATAGTGCCCAGGCGGTACCAAACTTACCATTTGTGCCGCAAACAACAGTATTTTATGCAGCCACCTCCATTTGGTGGACCTACAGCAAAAAACGTCAACCTATGGACTGGCAGCTACGGTTGCTTAGACTTGGTGAACAGCCGTCGGCCTTCTCCAAGGAAATTACTGACGCCGCTCAGCCGGCCAAAGTAAAAAATGTACTAGTAGGCGCCTATGACGGCACTACTAACCCAGAAGACCATCTGATGGCATTCACCAACCTGATGTACCTTCAAGGGTTGGATGATCCCACTTGGTGCAAGTGTTTCCCAGCGACTCTCAAAGGAATCACACAGCAATGGTTCGGCAACCTGCCGACTGGTTGTGTAAATAGCTTCAGGACGCTTGCTTACTTATTTGCCTCCAACTTCGCCATGAACATCCCTGCGAAGAAAACGACCCTTGATTTGGGAACAATTCAGCAGGGCGAGAAGGAGGGGCTTCGTTCTTACATCAGGCGGTTCAACCTGATGAGAATACAGATTCAAGGGTTACCGGATGAGGTAGCTTATACCGACTTTTTTAGAGGTCTCAAAGACGGGTCTAGCTTCAAATTTGATTTGGTTCGAAAAAGGGTGGCGACTCTTCAGGAGGCCTTGATTGAAGCAGAAGCCTATATACAGGCGACAGATCTTTGTACGATAAAACAGTCGGACGGGAAAAGGTTCGACAAAAGAGAAGGACGACAGAAACAGTCGTCAAACAAAGATGAGAAAAGAAAAAGAGGTCTGGGCGGCTGATTCCTCTAAACAGCCGGCCCAGAAAAAGAAAAAAGAATTCAAACCATACTCCCCAAAGTATGCGTTTAACAAGGATAACCAGTTTATCCTAAAAGAAATCAAGGGACGGATCTCAATTGAGAAGCCGGTCCCCATGAAGGGTTCTGCAAACAACCGGAACCAAGATAAAATCTGTGCTTATCATGATGACGTTGGTCATCACACCAATGACTGCATCAGTCTTATGCGGTACCTAGACCGCCTGGCTGAGCAAGGTGATCTTGACACTTATGTCAAGAAAACTACGGGGAACACTTCCTCAAAAAAAGCTGTCGGCCAAAAAGAATCAACAGGCCGACAACTCCGATACAGATGATGCAGTCGTCTACACCATTGCAGGCGGCTTCTCAGGAGGCAGCCCCACTATTAGGGGCAACAAAGATAATATAAGGCGGTTAGATGTAAATTCCGTTCACCAAGAACGGCCGTCCAAATATACATTTCCTGAGATTGTTATCACTGAAGAGGATCTAGGAGGGGTAAGGGGGCCGCATGATGACCCTCTCGTTATTGAATGTAAAGTGGCCAACCAGAGAGTTGGCCGAATCCTCATAGATACCGGGAGCTCCTCAGATCTTATCAGCAGCAAATGTCTGTCGAAACTGAAATATCAGACTGATTGCATACATCCGGCCTCCCACCCTTTAATAGGGTTTGGAGGAGGAGTCGTCCACCCACTGGGACGAGTAGATTTACCCATTCGCCTGGGCGAAAAAGGGGAAGGACGACACATGGTAGTCCGGTTCCTAGTAGTAGAGGAACTCTCGGCCTACAACATGATTCTGGGTCGACCAACCTGAATAATTCCAAGGCTGTTATAATCCCGTCTCTTATGTTGCTCAAGTTTGAGAGGGATAATGGAACAGTCGGCTCCCTAAGGGGAGATCAGAGGATGGCCCAAGAGTGCTATCTCTCGGATGTCAAGCCCACTGTTATGGCCACTGGGTCAAGTGGTAAAAAAACAGACCTTGACAATGTCAAGGAGAGTGCGCCTGTTCAAGAAGCAGGCGGCAATAAGAGAAAGGCGTCCCTGACAGAGTCCGCAAGAAAAGCAAGAAAATAGCAATCATTGGCAGAGGAGCGGCCGGATGATTTCCGCCCTCAGCCGGCTGGTGAGCATGCGGACCTGATCTTAGACGACTCACGTCCTGACCGAACAGTCAAAGTTAGGACGACTGCTCTGAGAAACCTTGGTGACGACTTTCACAACCTATTGAAAGAATACAAGGACATCTTTGCATTTGAAGTCCATGAAACGCCAGGCATTAGTCCTGATCTGGCGGTACATAAACTTGCCGTGGATCCGAAAAAGAAGCCGGTACGGCAAAAGAAGCGGAACCATGGCGAAGAAAGAAGTCAGGCGGCAGCCGCCGAAGTTAAAAAATTACTTGATGCAGGGTTCATTCGGCAATGTTACTTCCCAGACTGGGTTGCAAATGTGGTGCTTGTTAAAAAGCCGAATGGCACCTGGCGAATGTGTGTAGACTACACAGACTTAAACAAGGCGTGCCCAAAGACAGTTATCCTCTGCCTAAAAATGATAATCTTGTCGACTCAACAGCCGGCCATGCTTTGATGAGCTTTATGGACGCCTACTCTGGTTTCCATCAAATTCCTTTATGGAAGAAAGATCAGGAGAAGACGGCCTTCGTCACTGATCAGGGGTTATACTGTTACACGGTCATGCCGTTTGGTCTTAAGAATGCCCCGGCTACCTTCCAGCGAATGATAAACACTGTGTTCTTTGATCAGATTGGGAGAAACGTCGAGGCATACATTGATGATATGATTGTCAAAACTAAACTTCAGAAAGATCATCTGTCTGACCTCCGAGAAACTTTCGCCACACTCAGGCGGCACCATGTCATGCTCAATCCCAAGAAATGTGTCTTTGGAGTTGAGTCTGGGAAATTTCTCGGATTCCTTATCAATCAGAGAGGAATAGAGGCGAACCCTGAGAAGGTGCAGGCGGTCATTGACATGTAGTCGCCTCGTACCATCCGAGAGGTTCAGAAGTTAACAGGTTGTCTGGCGGTCTTGGGAAGATTTCTAAGCCGATCAGGCGACAAATGCCTATACTTTTTCCAGGCAATTAAGAAAAAGGCAAGGTTTGAATGGGGGCCGGATGCTGAGGCCGCCTTCCAGAAATTAAAAGTTCACTTGCATTCCTTGCCGAGGCTGGTCAGCCCTTTGCCCAAAGAGGTTCTCTACATGTACCTGGCCGTCTCTGATCATGCGTTAAGCGCTGTTCTCCTTGCTGAAAGGGACGGCTGTCAGCTCCCGGTCTACTTTGTCAGTCACGTACTGAAAAATGCCGAGTTGAGGTATCCCCTAGTGGAGAAATTTGGTCTTGCACTCTTCATGGCTGTTAAAAAATTGAAGCCCTACTTTTTGGCACATACAGTCGTCGTGTATACAGACCAACCTATCAAGCGGCCGCTGACCATCATGGAGTCATCAGGCCGAATGATCAAATGGGCCATAGAAATACAGAGCCTCGAAGTTACTTTCGAGCCTAGAAAAGCAGTGAAGGGGCAAGCCTTTGCTGACTTTATTGTAGAGATGACTCGTCCTCCTGACTCTCAAGTTCCAAACCAAGTATGGAAGGTATATGTGGACGGAAGCTCTACTTCAAATGGTTGTGGAGCAGGCGTCATATGTCAGTCGCCAGAGGGCGACAGGTTCGAGTATGCTCTACGCTTCAGTTTTCAGGCTTCAAACAATGAGGCAGAATATGAAGCTTTACTAGCCGGGATCCGCATGTCCAAGGCGGCAGGGGCAAGAAAAATAGACGCCTGTTCCGATTCACAATTGATAGTGAGTCAGTACAATGGCGAATACGAAGCAACCCATCCGGCCATGATCAAGTATTTACAGGCGGTCCGACAAGCAGTCGACTCCCTTGAGGATTTCCATCTGATCCAAGTGCCGAGATCAGAAAACAACCAGGCGGATGCACTGTCAAAATTAGTATCATCCGCCTCCTCTGATACTCCTCGAACTGTTTTTTGGGATGTAATGGAGAAGAGAAGCATCGAGGAAGACCCTATTGGAATCCTAGACAGAAGCTCAACCTGGATGGATTCAATCAGGGCATATCTGACAAACGGTACACTGCCGGATGATCCTCAACAGGCGGCAGCACTGAAAAAACGAGCCACCTGTTTTGAAATGATTAAGGGAGAACTTCACAAGAGGGGGTACCTTCAACCCTTCTTAAAGTGTGTTACTCCAGAAAAGGGACGAGAGATACTAGATGATCTTCACTCTGGTTACTGTGCTTCTCATATAGGCGGTAGGACGCTTGCTCAAAGGGCAAGGCGGCAGGGCTACTTTTGGCCTACTTTGGAAGCAGATGCAATGGAGATGGTGAAAAAATGTGACAAGTGCCAAAGGTTTGGCAAACTAATTCACCGTCCGGCTACTGACCTCACTACCATTCACAGCCCACTACCGTTTGCTAAGTGGGGCATGGACATTCTGGGTCCATATACGCCTGCTACAGGCGGAAGGAGGTACATACTTGTTGCCGTCGACTACTTCACTAAATGGGTAGAGGCGGAGGCTGTAAGGGGAATCAAGACGAAAGATGTAATTTCATTCATTTGGAAAAATGTCATCACTCGGTTCGGGGTTCCCATGTCTATGGTTTTTGATAATGGTCCCCAACTTGAGACGCCTGTTCTCAAAAGCTGGTTGGGTGACCAAGGAATTGCAAACTACTTTTCATCTGTCGGTCGTCCACAAGCAAACGGCCAGGTAGAAGCCTTTAATAAAATCATCTTAGACGGTCTCAAGAAAAAGATTGAACGAGCAGGCGGCCTATGGGCGGATGAACTACCACATGTTCTCTGGGCCATTAGGACGACTGAAAAAGGGGCGACTGGAGAAACTCCATTCCTCCTAACTTACGGTGCGGAAGCTGTTCTTCCAATAGAACACTACGAGCCGACTCTTCGTGTAATGTTATATGACGAAGAGGCAAACTGGGAAGCCATGCGCCTGGCATTAGACTCACTTCCTGAAAAGAGGGGCAATGCTGTCTTGCGCCATGAGATCTATCGCCTGAGAATGACTAGATCATACAACAAAAAAGTACACAGGCGTCCACTCAAAGTAGGGGACTTTGTACTTAGAAAAATGGAAGCAGTTGGTAGGGCTAATGAGTCTGGCAAACTAACTCCCAACTGGGAAGGACCCTACCGAATCTATGAGGAAGTCAGGGACGGTACCTACCGTCTGGAAACACCAGACGGACAACCGTTGCCTCGAACTTGGAATGTAGATAATCTTAAAAAATATTTCTTTTGAATGATGTAAAGTAAAAAGCTACTTAATAAAAGTTTGCACTTACTATTCAATTTTGTATTACGAGGGGCATGCCGTCTGTACCTTTACAGTCGGCTACTCTCCATTGAGTTTTACACTCTATCTTCAGAGGGGCATGCCGTCTGTACCTTTACAGTCGGCTACTCTCCATTGAGTTTTACACTCTATCTTCAGAGGGGCATGCCGTCTGTACCTTTACCGTCGGCTACTCTCCATTGAGTATTTCACTCACAATAGGGGCATGTCGCCTGGGCATATAGTCGGCTACTCTCCATAAGAAGATGGCCGACTGGTTCCAAACACATAGCCACCCCCCTAATACTTAGCTAAAAAGATTAGGGCCTGGCCGACCCTGTGCCTAACAGGCGGCTACCCTCCTTTTATTTAGCACCAACGTTCACCAAGAACTTACCAAGGCCACAGGCCGGATGATCAGACCAGGCGCCAAGCCAACTGATCAAATCTACAAAACTAATACGACCTGTCCCAACATCATAGCAGGCGTCCGACGGCATCCCTCCGGATGAAATTCGTCGCAGAGAGCAGCTCCCTTTGGGTGGAACATTGTTCTATAAACTAATTACACGGCACCTATACGACTGTCCCCAAGGGCAACCACGTAGCCGTTTTTGAGACAAGGATAACTCTATCACTAACCAAACCAGTGGTAGCAGTTGACATCTGAGTCAGATGACCGCCTGTATTACTTGGGATAAATGCAGGGGGTACCTATTGAGTTAATAGCCAACAAACATTGGCGAATCAAGGGGTCTAGCCGGCCTACGCCGCCTGGTACCTCTACTTCTCAAACAAAAGTGACGGCGACTGAGTAACTCCAACGTTAACTCATAGTCACTCCCTCAAATTTGGTATGGAACCTAAAAGGTTTGAGTCGTCCGCCTGTTTTTAACAAACAGGGGCACTCAAACCCCTATTTCCTACTAGGTAACCTATTGAGTTAATAGCCAACAAACGTTGGCGAATCAAGGGGATCAGCCGGCCTCCGCCGCCTGGTACCTCTACTACTCAATCTAGATTGTGACAAAGACTAAGTAACTCCTATGTTAACTTAATAGTCACTCAAACTTAGTATGGAGCCTTAAAGGTATGAGTCGTCCGCCTGTTTTTAACAAACAGGGGCTCTCAACCACTACTCTTGCTAGGTTAACACATTATGAGTTAAAAGCCAATATTGGCATAAAGGGAAACAACCGGTACCCGCCGCTTGTTATCTCTACTACTCAATTCCTTGGCGACTAGGTAATACTCTATTTACTTGGTCAGACCACTTTCCTACTTGGTTAAAATTACAAAAAGACAGGCACGCCTGCCTAAAAAGGATCCAGACAAAATAGTTCGAATACCGATTGAATAAATGGCCGACTGATCGTCTATCCTGGAAACAGACAACCAGTCGTCCAGGGGCATAGGCGGCGTACTAATTATCTGTACCTGTTTGCTACGTTCGGCCATGTACAACAGTCGGTCTAGTAAACAATTGGATATTAGATATGGAATACTTGGACAAATTTGAAGCAAAACAAAAATTCATTAAAAATAAGCCGGTCATTAAAGACCAGCAAAATATTCAAAGCCCCGGCCCCCTGGCCGGGTAAATACAAAGCAAACGGCACGCAGGCCGTGGAAAGAATACATTAAGCTTAAGAAGGGGGCAGTTCAGTATTAGCAGCTGCCGCCTGGTCAGCACTCTTCTTGCTGGACTCGGCTTCAGTTGCATCCTTTTTTGATGCCTTACCCCCAAGTGGAACAAGCGCCACAACCGGCTCCTCCTCCTCCTCCAACGCTTCTCCCAACGCCTCTTCTTCAGCAGCCGCCAGGATCTCTTGATTATATGTTTCCGAACACTGGCGGTACGTTCTTTCCCAAGAGGCAAAGTCGGCACTGGGGAAGAGGCGGCCCCAGGTCATGCGCTGGATTTGAGCGGAGTCTTCCATCATCTCCCGGACGAGCTCTTTCTTCTCTTGCTCGGCCTTTTCCGAGAGCTCTTGGGTAAGACTCTTCTCTTGGCTCACCAGGCGTTCTTTTACGCTGGCCAAGGATTTCTCCATGGCTTCGTAAGAGTACATTTTTAGGCGAAGAGGTTTCAGCTCGGCCTTAAGATTTGTGATGGTCGCCTCCAGCTCGTCATTCTTCTTCTGGGCCGCCTCTAACTGAGCCCGAACAGCGGCGGTAGCCTGCGCCTGATAATAAAGAATATCAATGGTCAGTACTTCATTTTGGGCAATTTGAAACATTGCCTTATCACAGTCAGAGGCGGCCATAGCTTTTGCAGCCTTTACCTCTTTGTTCTTCCGATCAAGCGGCTTGCGAAGGCCGTTAACTCGGAGCAGGGCCTAAGTACAAAAAAAAAAACAGGCGTCAGTTTCCAAACAAAAAAAGATAACAGGCGTCCTGGAATTCAAATACTGAAAAAGTATACCTCAGCAAGGACCCCTGCAATCCCGTCAAGGTCAAGGGTGCCGACACCCCTGACCGCCTCCTTTTCAGATGGAGGAACTGCTTTGATCATGGAATTGGCTACCTCTACCAAGTCAGGCCCCTGAGGGCCGGCTGCATCAAGCGTAAAAAAGCAAGTTAGACCTAGTCAAGAAGGAAGCAAGTGTAAAAGTTTTTACAAGTAATTGTCCATACTTCTAGGCGGCCCCGCCGGGGTTTTAGAAGAAGTGGCCGGCTGCTTCTCAGCCGCCACTGTTTTCCTGGAAGACCCAGGAGAGCTTGCAACAGTCGTCCTCCGGGCCTTGGGGTCCGGCTGTTGCGAGGAAGAAGCTCTTGGAGTGCCCGACTGAAAAAAAAAAAAATAAAAATAAAAAAAAGAGAGTTAGTATATGCATAAGACAACTCCTAAAAGAGGAAGCGTTTCGAAGCCTACCAAGGGTGCCCCCTTGTTGGGGGAATCGGTACAAGACTGTTGCATGAGAGAGGCCCGCAACATGGCCGCCGCAGTCTTGGATGCTGTTATTTTACTCATGGCGTCAGCTGCAAAAAATAAACAGCAAAGTTAGTAAAAATCCCAAGTAAACAAGGCGTGAAAAAACAGAGTATTTGTCAGGCCGGCTACCTCTAGAGCACCAACTGCTGAGGCCACAGGCGGCCAAAAGGTACTCGTCATAGAGCCACTTGAAGCTCGGGACGCAGTTTAGGGGTACTTGCTCTCGTACCCCTGAAGTAGAGTTCACCCTAGTCTCTACTTTGAAGAGTCCTTTGTCTAGGATCTCTTTTTTAGCCTTTGGGGGAACAGGCGGCATGCTGCGGCCGCCTGCGAGAAGAGGCGGATCCCTATTCCACTTGTTAAAGCGTTTGTTCAGCTCCGTGTCTGAACCCTCGATGATAAGGAAGGTGTTCCGCCAATCCTTCCATTTGTTCGCCTTACCTCTCGTCATGAGGTAGCCCCTATGGCTTGTTAATTGATACCAGCCGGTACCTCCCGACTTAGGGGTCCGGCTGAGATAGTTCATGTGGGCGAAAGCCTCAAAGCTTGGCTCCACCCCGTACATTTCGCACCCGGCCACATAGCCGAGTACGTTTACCCAAGAGTTGGGGGCTAACTGCCATAACCCCAAATCATACCCATCTAAAATCCGCTGAACAGCCGGATGTAATGGGAAGCGCAGTCCAGCTTTGATGGCCGCCACATAGCAGCCAAAGCAGCCGTCATCATAGCTGGTACCAGCCGGCCAGACGACAGTGTCTTCTGGATCCGGCACGAACAGTAAAAATCCGGGGCCCATTCTGTGGTTAGCTATAAAGCTCTCCACTTTGTCTTGCATGGCTGCGATCCGGCCCCGGGGTACCGTGCAGTAGTAGGGGGTGTTTTCCTCTCTGTAAGAGGCGGACGGCTCCGCCCAATTGCCCCCCTTCTCAACTGCATGAGAAAGCCTCGCCTCTTGTAGGCGACTGTTTCTTTCTTCTGAGCCTGGAGAAGCGTGGCCAGAAGAGCTGGACTCGGACTCGTCCTCTGACGAGTCCGAAGAGGACGACTCCTCCCCTCTCCCAGAGGGGCCCGCCTCCTCTCCCTTAGAAGGAGCAGGAGGAAAATTAGACATATCAACGGTGAAATGAGAAGGGACCACCTTGACCCCTCCCTCAGAACTGTCGGCTTGGCAGCCGCCTCGTTTCACTTCTACATCTGGCGCCTGGTCAGATGTTTCACTAATGAGCACCCTTTGGGAGGAGCCGTCCGAGTTTGAGATCATAGCAGTCTTTTTTGTTCTGGCCATCACGTTCTGCATAGACACAGATACAGTCGGACTTTGTATAAAGGGCAAAGATGGGTCCAGAAAAGGGCAGGCGGCACTCCTAGTCCTAGATTCAGCCGTCCCCGGTGACCGGCTGATCACTAACTTAGGTCGTGTCGTGTGCTTCCGTGATGCCATTTCAAAAAATAAAAAGAAAATTAAGAGTAAGAGAACTGAGTTACCTGAACGAGTGACGGTTGATGAAGTTCTGGAAATCCGGTGCAGTCGGCTTGTCAGAACAGGCGGTAGGCAGAAAAAGTCCAAAATGTCAGAGCAAGTTCAGGGGTCCGAATGTTCTCAAATAGTTCTCAAAGTGTGAAAATGACTCAAGGCAACTCTCCCTTATATAGGCGAAGTGAGAAGGCGAAGGGTCACTTCCAGAATTCAAAATTTGGGCGGGAAAATCTCTCGTCCATTCGCCGACTGACACCTGTAGCAGGCCGTCGCCCGTTACAGTGCGACACCTGTCACAGGTAACACGTGACCAATCACGTGCCACCTGTGAGGGGCAAATGATTAGGGGATTTTGCTCCTACCAATCAGAATGCGCCACGTGGGCCAATCAGGACCTGCCAAGTGTCCCCTAGTAGGAACTGTCAGGGCTTGCCACGTGGCACGCGCTTATTCGTCCACCTTGGACCTGTTATGTCACGACATGTGGCATACTCCATGCCTAATGGAGAAACCGGCCACCCAGGCCCAACTTCCGAGGGAAGCCCAATCGGCCCTAGGTTTACCTAAACCTAGGATGGGCACGTTTCCCAAGGTTATAAATACCTCCCTTAATCCTCATTAAGGGGAGGGTCAGGACAGAAACATTACGGAACACACTAATAACCGGCTAATCTCGCTAACTAAGCAGATTACCTACCTTAAACACTCTCACCTAGAGAGACCTTATTACTTTAATTTCCGCATTAATTACTCCTTAATCAGGTACTAACTTGACCGTTGGAGGCGGAGCTCACAGGAGTCTCCGTTATTTTGCAGGTACAGGCGTCCGGTTCCAGTCTCGGAATTGTAACTCTCCCGCAGGACATCAGAAAACCCCGAAACAATCTCCACCTTAACAGTTTGCTCCAAAAGACTGTCATCCAGAGGAATATAATTGTGATCACTAGCTAGCTGGGGACGGAGTTCATCTGACCGTTCCTCGGTAATTGATTGTTATTTCTTTTCCTTCTTCACCTCCGCCAACTGAGCCGGTTTTCTTTTTTTAGCGGCTGGTGGGGCTGAATCAGGGTCCTAAACATCGTCATATTCTATTGGCTCCGACCCTTGTCCAGCTGCTGCGACCGTGGGTATAACATTTGAGAGGTATCACTCCTTAGCCGTCATCTGATCCCCTTTTAGGGAACCAACAGAGCCATCATCCCTTTTCATTTTTCAGCAGCATGAGAACTGGGATGATGACGGCCTTGCACTAGTTTAGAGTGGGATGACCGATTATAGGCAGTCAGCTCTTCAACCACCAAAAACTGGACGGTCATGTGTCTCCCTTTTCCCTTATCTCCCAGCCAGATGGGCAGATCTATGCGCCCGACTTGGTAAACAACTCCTCCCTTGTAGCTAATGATGTCCACCTTGTACTTCAGCTTGGATAGACACTTGTTGCGAATGATGTGAAACGAGCTACCAGTGTCAATTAGGATGCGGCCAACAAGTTAGTTGGCCACTTTGTATTCAATTAACACAAGGTCACCATGCGGTCGTCGGACTTTGGTACGGTCCCTATTAGTGATGACAACCTCTGAGAATGTGCTGGTAGACTCTTGAACTTCCTCAACATAGTTAATACCAATTTCCTCAAATGATCCTTCTTGCCCCAGATGGCAGGGCCTCCTCTGGTAAAAATCACCTGCTATGGTGTATATCGAATCCTTTTCAGTGCCCAAGCTACTAGTAGGTTGGGGAGTCTTTTTGGATGACTGCCCCTGGTTTGTCTTTGAGGTCACCTTGGACTTGAGGATGTATGACTTCAATACCCCCTGATCAGCAAGACGGTCCAACAACCGAGCAGTCATTGGTGTCATAGCCAATGTCCTCATGGAAATGGAAACATTTATTTATAATCCGATTTTTGGCGGAGCCCTTCATGGTCGTGGGTTTCTCGATAGTCACCTGATCCTTCATCTACATAAGGATGGAGTAGCAATCTTTATTAAACTCGTACCTAGGGATGTACAATTTAAATTCCTTCTTTTTCTTCTAGGACGGCTGATCAAAATCGTCGACCGCCCAGATCTCTTTTCTCTCTTTGCTCTGATCAACTTTGGAAGCCGGCCGAGCAGACCGGGTCTCCTTTTGTTTGTTAGACTTCTTAGAGTCTAACTGATTGCTGGACGTGTAAAGGTTGGTTGCTTGTATAAAGCTTTCCACATCTATCAATGCCTCTTAGAGGGTGAAAACCCTGTTTTTGACAAGGTTAAACTTAATAGTTGACCAACCTTCAGACCCTTAAAGAAGTCTGTATATGCAACTTCGTCAGATAGTCCTTGAATCTGGATTCTCACCAGATTGAACCGCCTGACGTAAGAGTAAAGCCCTTCTCTCTCTCCCTGCCGGATGGTGCTCAAGTCGAGACTTGTTAATAAGCCTTCAATGGACATGAAGAAAAATCAGAGTAAAACCAATGTGAAGAATCGTCTGAGTGACAAGGTGTAGACACCTAAAAATGTCTCCCCAAAACCAAACCCGATGATGAACAACCTTTCACCGCCACTATTGGTTGGGTTCAGTATTTAATCTTTAGAGTGCTTAAATCCATGTTTCCATTTCATAAAACCAACCCAACTCCTATCCTATTTCCCCAAACCATAACTTATTTTCCTCTTTTTGTGCCTTTAAACCCAAAAAAATTCATTTCGTGTCCTTTAAAATCATTCATTTCGTGTCCTTTAAAATCAAGGGATGCTAGAAGAAAGATTATGGATTGATTGGAGGAGAAATATAAGCAAGGGAAACATAAGCAAAGTATATGAAGGTTAAGTGAAGTTGAAGGTATTATATGGACGTATTTGTGTTTGGAGAAAGGATTAATGTTGCATTGTTTAAAAAAAAGGGGTTGAAAGATATTATTGTAAGTCGGTAAGGAGAAGGTTACATCGCCTAGGGGAGCGCATGTAATTGTTAAAAGAAAGGATGAAAGTGTATGTAAGTGCCTATGGGGGATTGATCAACGTGACAAAGAATAATAATTATTTGTTGATTCAAAGCGACGATTTGTTTGATCAAATGAAAGGAGAAAATATAATATCAAGGTTAGACTTGAGGGTAGAACTACTAAGTAAAAATATTCGAAAAAAAGGATATTTCGAATTTGGCGCTTATGACAATGTTTTAAACGATTCGAGTTTTCATATTCGCCTTTTGGGATAATAAATCACCTATAATTTCTACAGACTTATAGAATCCATTGTTTTCATTGAATGTAATTTGGTGAATTCTAAGAATGGGAAGGAAAGGACGATGTGAACATTTGTAATAATGTGCGTTGATGCTGAGAGAGAAGCAAATGCACACAAGTTTTTCTTAAGAGGGACTTGTGATTGAAGAAAGACCATTTGGGAGACCTATTGATAGAGTATAGAGGTTTAGACACCCATTTGTGTCTCCCCAAAAGCAAACCCGGTGATGAGTACCTTTCACGTCGAATCATAATCGAATGAAGCGAAAGTGTGGAAAGTCTAGTGTTGCGGACAGTTTTAATTTCTTTTCTCTTCTCTCTGTTTTTGAAAACTTATTTTTAGAAAACAGCCACTCCAGTTTGGTTGGTCCATGATATGGGTCCAATAGTAGTATAGTTGGATGGGGCTTGAAAAGACTTTTCCAATGATATAGTATAAGCCCAATTCCGATGAATATTGAGGAAGTTATGGCCGTTTTACTAAACTGAGCCCGTTTTGAGCCTTATATACGGCCCAATGATCTAGAGGAGGGCCTAATATGATTTATCATTCCTAATGCAATTAGGAATGGTTTTAGTCTTCTAGAATCTTCTAGAAGGTTCTTTTCATTCCTATATTCAATTAGCATTGATAAATTGACTTTTGTTGACTTTTCAGAGTTTTAATTAAAATCAAAGAACATTTTTGAGGAAAAGATACGATTTTATCCTCCTGTACGGCAAAATTTATCAGATTTTAGAAAACGCGTCAAAAAAAAGATTGGCGCCTGGCGCTAATGGCCGGCGCCAATCTCGTTTTGCGTGCGTCATACACTATTTTATTAATTTCATCTTTTTGGCTGATATTTTCTATAAATAACGTCGTAAAAACTCCGTTTTGAATCATCAATAACCAATTCTCATCAACATTCATCTGTATTCACCTACAACCAGTTTTCATTCGCTAATTCTCATCAAAATTCCCTCTAATCGTTAATTCATTCATCTCTCTCTTTCTCTCTTTCTCTCTTTCTCTTTTCTAAACTAGCTTTTCAAATACAAGATTCCGCATTCATTAAATCTAGAAACACCTAACCATATTCGAAGTTGCCTTCGCCCTAGACGTGAAAGGTTTAATTTCTGAGGGTTTGGTCCCAAATCTCTATTTCAATTATATAATTTAATTATTTTGTTTATTATTTCCCTTGAAGTTACTAACGTGTGTATTATGTTATTAGAAAGAGGTACGAGGCATCAAAGTAAGTGCTTTAATGGTTTTAATTGATATTATGATGTAGAAATCATTTTATATTGTTATTATGATATTCGGTATCATGTTTAGGGAAAAAGTTATAATATCAAATATGCTAATTATGATTCCTGCGATGCTTCCTATGTTCTTCCTAATATTTATGATTGTTAGTATCATGTTAGGGTTAAAGATTTGATTTTTATTGCTTAGCGACATGCTAGGGTTTGTTATTAATCTTGTTAGTATCATGCCTAGGATCTTGCTATTATTATGCTTTAATATTAACATGAACATGATTATGATTATAATTTTATTATTGCTATAATAATTATTATTATGATAAATATGATTGTTATTATGATGATTATTGTTTTGATGATTATAATTTTTATTATAATGAATGATTATCTTTATGTTGCTTGATACTTATATTTTATTGCTTGATCACACCTTTTATGCATGTTTAAAGGGAATTTGTACTTGTAATCACGCTTAATGAGATAATTAATAATCTTGTTTAGGGTTAATTTGATTATAATTTCAAGTGATCGCCAATAATAGATTTATTTGTGCATTAATATTCAACCAACATAGATAAACAAGTTTAGGGGTAAACCTATTGATTGCATGTTAGTCAGAAAGCGCACATGAATACGATCAGAATAAAGTAGAGGCCTATTATTAGGGCAGGTTCAATCTCTTTTAGGTTGGATTTGTACCTTCATCCCCGAACCCTTATTTGGTTCAAGACCTTATGGAGTTGACGATATCTTGGATCGTTAAGGGGTGTAACCTTCACCCTGTGAATGGTTTACAAGTTCCTAAAACTTGTTGGCGACTCTTTTGCTCTATCTTCTTTCCCTTTGGACGCCACCGTACTTTAGTGTATGATCACAGTGGGGTTCAAGATAGGGGTTTAACGCTTGAAATATTCCCCACAAGAGGTAATTTTTGATGTGGCAAGAATAGGCAAGGATATAAGCAGTGAATCATGGTTTATGTGAAAAATTAATTGTTGAGGTTTCAAAGTTGGACAATGGCATAGAATATTTTTGATAGATTTTAAGGGATTATTGACAAGTGAATACCCTGGCGAAGAAAAATTGGAAGCTCATGGGGAGTAATAACTGCGAAATAAATTTGTATGGAAACATGATTATTTGAATGAAGTTTACAAGTTTGAGATAGACTCACTCTCATGAGGATTTGATCATGTAGCAAAAGAAATGATTAGAGTTGATAAAGGACTATAAACAAGACATTCAATATCGTTGAAAGGGGAATAATGTAATGAAAAAGGTACATTAGTGACTTTTGACAAAGTGAATGAGAAATAAAAAGTTTAAAATCCACGAGATTGTTGGAAAAAGACAAGTAAAGAATATGTTGGGGTAACTAGAGTATGAGACCAACAATATTCGAGAAAATAAAGGAAAAATCAAATAGAGAATGTGAATTTGATCGAATTTGTAAGAGGATATGTCATTTTAATATTCATGGAGATAAAAGCTTAAGTATACTTTGTAAGAGTAAGAAGTTCAAAGGAAATCTAACGGAAGGAAAGTGAAATACAACCAGAAAGCACAAGCTGCAAAAAGGATTTGATAAAGGTGTATTAAGGGTTTAGAGCGATTGATTCATTCGGATTTTGGTGGATAGATTGTCTAAGTCCGCGATGTTTAAAAAAAACCGATGAAGGAGACTTGGAAGATAGAGCAACTTGCGAAGGCTTACATCAAATTCGTTGTGAGACTACATGGAGTTTCTGAGAATATCATGTCAGATAAACATTCTTAGTTTCTTTCAAGATATTGGAAGGTATACTGGAGAACTTTGGTGATACATTGAGGACGATTACAACATCCACCCATTGGTATAATAACAAAATAATATTTGACATGGGGATTTTTTGCAAAGAACATGTGTATTCAATTTAAGAAAGGATGTAACAAAGTCATCATACAAACCAACATCGGTATGTCATCACTTTGAGTTTGGTATAGAAAGGACCATGAAAGTGGGAACATAAGTGAGATAACCATTTTACGGACTTAAAAGAGTGAGGTTATAGAGAAGAAAATGAAAAGTATCCAAGAATGGATTTGATATGAGTGGTGCAAGTTAAACAATAGACAAGACACGAGTGTTATTGAAAGTGTAACTCATAAGACAAAAGATGAATTTTGGTAAGAAAGAAAATTTGAGCCAAAGTATATAGAAATATATATGAATTTACATAGAATTGGTAAAGTGGCGAATAACTTGGCATATTATCGGACCTTGGTAAGGTATATGACATATTGACATGCTAAAAGAACATTGACTAAAGGCATGAGTTGCAAAGGGAACTATTGAGTGAAACCAATTTGATTAAGAAAAAGCTAGACAAAATTAAGGTTTTGAATAGCAGAAGTGCTTCAAACTTTTACTAGAGGATTGGAAAAAGATGGTATATATGGAAATAGATTATTTTTGGTATAATGAATAAGGAACTAATAAGAATTTTGGTTCGCAACAAGAAATACATACAGAGAAGTATTATGACCTTACCAAGGATGGAATGAGAAAAAATCAACATAATTCTAAAGTTGAGTTAAGTGGAGTTATGGAGGCGTAACTCGTTTTCTTTAATGGGGGTAGAGTGCGATAGAATTATGCGCTTTTCCCTTAATTTTGGAATTTCAAGTGCTTTTTCGGTTAGTTTTACACTGATTTTGTTATTTAATTTGATTGTGTTACACTCTGGGATGTGTAAATTTATTACCAAAGTTGAATCTTACACTAATAGTAGTGTGAGTTTGTTCAATAGTCCAATAGTTTACACATTATTTTGTGTAAGTTTGTTAGTAAAGTTGTTATCTTATACACTAGTTTGTGTAAGTTGGTTAGTAAGTTCATTACTTTATAACAAGGTAAAGTCGTATCCCCTAATCAAAAGTAATTCCTAAATCCTCTAACTAATGTAGATAGGGAAGTAGGGTCGAATCCACATAGAAACGAGTCTTTCTATTCCTAATTAAGTAAAGTAATCTAAATTATAAAGTAACCAATATGTGAATTTGAATGAGAAACTAAACTACTAAGATTGAGAATAGGAAGAAAACAATATATAAAAGGATCTAGGGCATAGGTTCACCAATAAATAATAATCCAGGGTAGAATATAATAATCATTCATCAATGCATACATCAATCAGATTATAAAGGGCTTTCGCTACGTATTATAATCACACAATTAATTTACCGGTATTAAATCTCATCTTTTGAATCTCGACTTAACCATTTATAAATTAACCTGCCTATTGAAACTAGACCTAAACATCAATTCTCATATGTCGAATCTCGAATCAATATTGTTAAACTCAGCATAAAAGATCTGCGCAAATCTAGTCACAGAGCATTAAATCAATCAATAGGAAATTAATCTAGCATTGATAATCAACAACAATAAATTACCCCTTCATATTATTTATGGATCCCCATAACCCTAAAAAGAAAACTACTCACACATAGTAAAAACTAAACTAATCAAAGCAATAAAACAAGTCATCATGAAAGGAATAAAATAAACAACTAAGATTAAGAGAAGAGAAATCGTTACCAAACTAATCTGTATTAATGGAAAATAATCAAGAACAAAGTTGAGAGAAAAGTTAAGAGAGAGAAAAATCCTAAGTAGAGAGAGAAAGTCTAAGAAAGAAGATAAGTGAAATTAATCGTCCTAAAACGTACTTAAACAAAACTCTTAACAACTTCCTAATTAGAAACTAATTGCTCGACAAAAGGGCTCTTCCAGAAACACGCGCCCGATCGGGCTAGAGGCCGCTCGATCGGGCGCGCCTTTTTCTCGCATTGCTCTTCTCAACAGCCGCGCCCGATCGAGCTAGCAGCTCACCCGATCGGGCGCGCCTTTGGCCACGCACCAGCATACTCTTGCCCGCCTTGCACGATCGAGCTAAGCTTGCCCGATCGGGCCCTTGCTTCACCTCGAGGCTTGGAACTTCGATTGGTCTTATTTCTTCGGCCCAATCTGGATATCCACTTAGGGTCTTGATCACTCGGTCCATATACCTCGGTATCCTGATTACTGAGCCCTTAATCACCGGCTTGATGACTCTAACCGGCCATGGGCTTCAAAGATGGTCGTGCTCCTCTAATTTCCGTAGTCACTCCATGAAAACCCGGGAAAATGCTCCAAGAATGCAATTTCCTGTAAAATACAACTAAAACTACGAAAACACTAGAACACACAAGTTAGTAATAACAGTGGACCGAAAGAGCCAAAAACACTACTTATAACGACCAAGGGACGGGGGTAAAACACTATATAAAATGGACTTATCAAACTCCCCCAAGCCAAACCTTTTCTTGTCCCTAAGCAAAGATCTCATCAATGAATCAATAAACATGCTTCACCCCAAAAGTAAAAATCAAGCACAACGATCAAGGGTAAATCAAATAAACATGTTTCAAAATCAACCAATCAAATCCATCTAATTACCAATCTTCCCTAACAATTGTCAAATAGAGCAAACCACAAGAGCATATAGAATTCAAGACTAGTGCTCACGCACTCAACTCTCATTTTTGTGGCGAGTAAAAGATGTACTCGATCGCTCTCCATCCAACCCCTTTATTGAACAATGCCCTCCCAACTCACACTTTCGTGTGTATAAAACAATAAACGCTCAATCCTACTAGTCGACTCGAAATATGCCAAATCATAACTTGCATTGATAAACAACACTTTCACATTCATACAATTCTATGCACAAAGGTCGGAAGGTCTTTAAAGCTTGTAATGTAAGGCTAGGGTAAAGGGTAGGATAAATTTGGGAATGAGAGAAAAGTTATGCTTAAAGGAGCCATATCCTAATAAAACCCGTGATCAAAATAAATAGTATCATACATCTCCAACATAACCAACTCTAACATCAACCAAATATACTCCAAACAATATAAACAATCCCAACACTTACATTTTCACTCATAAGATATAATAATGAAGAAGTAGAGTGAATAAACAAACTTTATTTTCAAACTTGAATATTTTTTCATTGAAGCTCTATTATTTTTCTTTTGATCAACCTCCAACTAGAACATTTGAACATTTTTTTTCTTTCGAAGTTCACTTATTTTTTTCACATTTTTTTTTCTTTGAAATTCTCTTTTTTTTATCATAATATCATGCTTTATTTTTTCAAGAAAATACAACTCTCAAACTCATCAAAAATAAACATGAATAACAACAAAAACAACTTCTCAAAAGCCCACCCAAGTTGTGAAAATAATAAGCACACTACAAGCTCCCTCACCTCACTGACTAATAGCTCCCCCAAGCCAAGCTCGGGACTAGTAACCAAGGGGAAAAATAGGCTTGTAATATGCATGGCTGATAAAACAACAAAAAGTCAAGGCAACAACATGGGTAGCAAGAAGGGAACAAATGTATCGAAAATCATCTGGAGGCTACCTAAAAGAACAAATGCCTTCGTCCTCCTCAATGTGCATAATAGTGAATCATATAAATATTACTAATAGTTGCAAACCAATACTCAAATTCATTGACATACCAGGAACTATGGAACTATCACACATTCCCAAATCAACTAGTCAAGCACTATATTCACAAATAGTTGGACAAAATTGACGCATGTTAAGGTTTCAAGGCAATCAAACATCAAATCATGATCAACTAATTCACAGTGCTTATCATCAAATACCAGGAATTGAAACAATTTTTCTCAAGTAAGGGGCACAGGGAAGCATAATTTACAATTCATTGGAGCGTATTTTTGAATTTTTTTATTTTTCAATTTTTTTTTGTATTTTTCATATATAAGAAAGCAATAAAAACTACACTAGGAAAACAATAAAAACTATACTAGAAAGCAAATAAAAAGAGAAAAGGAAGAGAATTACCAAGTGAAAGAACACCCCCCCAAGCCAAATCAAGCAATGCCCTCATTGACTTGGGAGTGTAGCCTACTCCTCATCCTCATCCATCCTCGAATAGCCCCCTCCGTGGCTAGAACCGGCTCGTCCATGGCTAGAGCCACCACCTCCATAACCCGAACCACCTGCAAAGTAGTTAGGGTCCACATTCCCCCCAATCCCACCAAAAGGTACATCGGTCCCATAACCATGGACCGATGAGTAGTCAACGTAGGTACCAAAGGCACTTGGGTTCGTACATCCACCTTGCGGATATTGGAACCAATCAGGGACAAGTGAATCGGGGGGAATAGCCCCCCGACGGGCGTAGTCATCATACATGGGGTATAAACCCCTCCCTAGGTTCCTCTCCACATAACCTACCCTTCTACCTAGAGACCCTACTCTAGTATCCAAATCTCTAACCAAACCCTCAATTCTCCCTTGCCCCGTCTCAATCCTATCTAATTGGCTCCTAAAGCCGAGAAGTCAAAAGGGGCGTTGGGGTCTATGTTGTAGTTGGTAGAGGAAGTGGGAATATCGTATGTAAAGGGTGGAGGTGAATGATATAATGTGGTGAATGGTGAGGAGGTGAGTGGTCAATGGGAGAGTGGTGGGGTTGAGGTGAAGGGTGAGGTGGTTGAACCTCACCTTGACCGTTAAGCTCGAAAGTGTAAGAAGGCTTCCCCTTCTCAAATTTGGTCAAGGTGGGGTGGGGTAAAGTGAAAGCATTATCCTTCCTACCCGATTCCCGTTGAATCAACACCAAGTCTCCCTTCCCATGACATTAATCCAATTAATGCCACCTAGATAGGGTAGGTCCATAATAGCTGGGCCGGCTACCTTACCGTCATCGTTAGGGACAAAGCTAGGGTGTTTGACCGATATATGTGTAACTAGGCCACCAAAGTAAATGGGTACCCTAGACCTACCCGCCTCGGCCGCATTGGCCACCCGTTGGAAGTGGTTAGCCATTTTGTGGACTATATTGAGCTTTTCACTCCTAGGGATCGTGTATGACCCTAGCAATTCAAGCTCATCCCGCCTAACTTTGGCGGGTTCATGCCTTCCAAAAATGGTAAGGCCAACAAACCGTTGTCAAATCTTTGGCACGGGATGTTGTATCCAAGTGCCTTTAGCATGGTAGAGGTTCAAATTGGGATCCTCCGTAAGGGATTGATAGACAACGACAATGTTGTCTTGGGGAGGTTCAAGGGGCCTATCCGATTTCAACTCAAAAATTTTACCAAATTCTTTCAATGTCAATCTAACATGATTATTGAATAATCGAAATTGAACATGAGAAATTAAAGCATTCGATTTTATGACATTAAAACTAGAAACAAATTCTAAGGTTAAATAATCATAAGTATCGTAATGCATGTTAAAGAAACCGCTCATGCCAATTCCCTTGAATAATTTTTCTACATGCTTATCAATTCCTAATCTAATAAGGGTAGGGTGATGAATGAAACGAGTGGGAATTACCTGCCTCGTAATGAGGTTGAGCATCCTCTGTTTTTGCTCTTGGGTGGTGATGACCACCCTCTCCCATCCCGGAATTTGCAAATCCGGGTCAATCCTCACCTCTTGTTGCCTTGAGCTTTCCCCCCTTACCGTTCTTGATCTCTTGAAAGCCATGAGATTAGAAAATATAGGAATTGAGTGGTTTCTCTTTCTTAGGATTTAGAGGAAATGGTAGAAATTGGGTGTAGATTGTAGAGAAAGATGAAAGGATTAGAAATATGTAAAAAATTTTGAGTTTTGATGGAAGGATTGGAGAAGATCTTGAAAAATAAGTGAGTTTGAAGGAGTAAAAATGGAGGTTTTAGAGAGAGAAAGTAATGGAGAAGAAGATGAAATAAGAAGAAAGTGA
Organism: Chenopodium quinoa; assembly: GCF_001683475.1. NCBI lineage: Eukaryota > Viridiplantae > Streptophyta > Magnoliopsida > Caryophyllales > Amaranthaceae > Chenopodium > Chenopodium quinoa. The sequence continues at coordinate 333,383 of NW_018744577.1, read as the reverse complement.
GGAAAGAAAGAAAAGGAAAAGTATAAGGGGACGGCCAAAATAGGCGCGCCCGATCAGGCGAGCCTCGCCCGATCGGGCGGATAATGCTGAAGTCCAGAAACATAGTTGCGCGCCCGATCGGGCGCGAACACGAACGAAAAATTCACCCTATTACTCGCCCGATCGGGCGAGCTTCGCCCGACATATCTTTTCCTTCACTCGATTAGCGCCTGATCGGGCAACCTCGCCCGATCGGGCAAAATTTGCTCGAGTTTCTGACAGAACTTGCGCGCCCGATCGAGCAACCTTGCCCGATCGGGCGAAATTAGCTCCGCTTTCCAGCTCTCCTTGCACGCCCGATCGGGCGAAATTAAGGCTGGAATTTGCCTTGCTTGCGCGCCCGATCGGGCGAGCTCCGCCCGATCGGGCCCGTGCCCGGTCAGATTTCCTTAGCTTTTCTTCGTCTTCAAATTTTTCTAAGTGTTTCGACCTCTTAAACCTATACCTGTACAAAAACACTTATAAACGGTAAAATTTCGCTCTCCTCGCCTCTCAAAAAGTAAAAATAGAAATAAATAAAAAGGAAAACTAGTCTAGAAAGCAAGAAATACGGGTTGCCTTCCGCAAAGCGCTGGTTTATCTAAGTCCCGCACGACCTTTTTACCAAGTACAATATCTAGGACCTTTGGCCTAACGCTTGATCGGATGGTTTCTCACCCGGTCTAGCGGTGTTCAGGCTGCGATGCGGCTTCCTGACATACCCTGTGGGACTCCAAATCACCTTATTTGGTGGATCCTCCTTGACTTGGACTGGGGGATCTTCAATGCTACGCACTAAAAATCCTTCTTCGATCGAAGGTTGCTTCAAATTGTCATTGCGTTCAACACTTGCAACTCGATCTGGCGGAACACTTACCGTAGGCACGATTCGCATAACTTGCTCGATCGGTTCCACCAGTTCATCCTCGAAACCAAGACCACTAGTGTAAAGCGCTCTTTCTATTGCATCGACTTCCTTCTGCCATTTTTTTATCTCATCTGAAAGGATGCAACACAAGATACCGCCTACAAGGGATCTTTTTCAAGAGCTTGGGGCTTGTTAGAATAATTTTCAACCACATTAACACTGAAACATTTCTCCTCAGTCATGGAGCTTTTAGGGGCATTATTCAGATTATAAACAACTTTATCATCCCCTACTAATAATGTTAACTTACCACTTCTTACATCTATGACTGCTCCTGCAGTGTTAAGGAATGGTCTACCTAAAATAATTGAGGTTTGCATATCCTCAGCCATATCAAGAACAATAAAATCTACAGGTATATAAAATTTACCTACTCTAACGGGGACATCCTCTAAAACACCTAAGGGGTATTTGAAAGAACGGTCGGCCATTTGTAGAGTTATATTGGTAGCTTTTAATTTACCCATATTCAACTTAGAACACACAGATAGTGGTATGACGCTAACACTAGCACCCAAATCACATAATGCATTATCAATCAAGAGATTGCCAATATGACAAGGGATAGAAAAACTACCCGGATCTTTTAATTTAGGTGGAGACTTATTTTGAAGTACGACACTACACTCTGCAGTGAAAGCTACTGTCTCTACCTCATTAATAGACCTTTTCCTCGTCAATATTTCTTTCATAAATTTTGCATACGAGGGGATTTGTGTGATCAATTCAGTAAAGGGAAATGTTACCTTCAAATCTTTTACCACCTCCAGGAACTTACCAAACTTCTTATCCAAGTTTGTCTTCAATTGACGATTGGGGAATGGAAGTTTGATAATTGGCTTTGGAGCATTATTACTCTTGTCATGAGTAGCCACCTTCTCTGGAGTTGTACCCTACAATGTAGAATTAGATATGTTAGTACTATCTTTTAGCCCTGCAGGTCTATCAACTATATTGTTTGGTTTAACGGAATCAAGATTAGCATTATTTAATAAAACAGGTTCATCAACTCCGGGCATAGAGGGCCCTTCATAGTTTGAACCACTCCTTAGGGTAATTGCAAATGCTTGATCCGTAGGCCTGGTCGGCTGTGCCGGCAGAGCTCCCTGTTGGCGGGCTTGTAGGGTAGCAGAGAGTTGCGCAATTTGATTATCTACAATTTTATTATGCGCTAGAATTTGATCAATAGTCGCATCTCTACTCTCCATGTGCTTTTGCATATTAGCCAACATTGCTCTAATTTCCACCAGAGAAGGGTCAGAAGATGAGGAGGGTTGTTGTGTTTGGTTCTTCTGGCTAGCATTGGGATGATAATATTTTTGTTGTTGTTGTTGTGGCGTCTGTGGTTCTTGTGCTGGTGGATTTTGAACATTAGTGCTCCGGTAGGAAAGGTACGGATGATTCCGATACCCAGGATTGTAAGTGTTGGAGTATGGGTTATTCTTCCTATAAGCTTGGAAGGCATTAACTTGCTCCACGGAACTCCTGCAATCCTGCTCCCAATGACCTACAATACCACAATTTTCACAGAAAGCCTCATTAGAATTATTATTAATCGCAGAAACATTAGCTACATTAGCAGTGCTCAGATTATCTAATTTTTGGCAAATAGAGGTCAATTGAGCTTGCAAAAAGGATACAGAGTCAACACTATGTTTCCCTTTGTTCGCAAATCCTCTAGGATTCCCATATTGGGAATTGTGTATCGCCATGTCTTCAATAACCTGATCTGCGTCTTCAACATCTAGATTCATAAATCTCCCACTAGCTGCAGAGTCTAAAATTATTCGAGAAGAATTTTCAAGGCCATTATAAAAGGCTTGGATTAACTGCTATTGCGCTAAATTATGGTGAGGGCAATCTCTTTGTAAATCCTTGAACCTCTCCCAAGCCTCATATAAAGATTCATCAGCTTCTTGGGCAAAGTTCTGAATCGCACTCCGTAGTACGGCTGTTCTCTCTGCAGGGTAATACTTGTTATAGAAATTCAAAACAAGAGTTTCCCAATCAGTTATACCAAGTGTAGTTCTATTTAAGTGACGAGCGTTAAATCGGTCGCTACAATCTAACTCTCAATCAAACAATACTTATACGAACACCCTATAACCAAGTACAATGGCAAATAAAGGTTTGGTCCACAAGGAACGAGAGTAATTGCAAATCAATCTTAAACCTAAGCTAGTTCGAAATCAATGGAAAATGGTGTTCTAAAATACTACTAATAAGATGGAATAAATCAATAAACTAAGACACTAGGGAGAACGGGAATCCGCCTAACCATTGGTAACTAAGCAACAAGGAATCACAGAGACAAACGGGATATGCAAAGACTATAAGTCTGATCAATATCATATGATAGGAAGACAACGGGCAATACTAAGCTTGGATTTCTCATACACTTAACATTACTCGATACATAATCAAACCACATTCAATAATGAAATACTCAATTCACAATCTCTTGTTCAAATCAAGAATATCATGCAATCAAATTCAAGATTCTAGGTTAGCTACTCCTATTATAATGAATTAACATGCAATCGCATATAATCAATTTAATTACAATCCGTTTATCAAAATCAATCCTTAATTACATAGATTACCTAGGCCGGGTTTCATCCCGAAACCCTAGCTAGGAGACTACTCAAACATATTCATAATCAAAGCAATAATGAATTCCAAAAGGATAATAGATATAAACATGAATTCTGATTAAGGAATAATAAAGCTTGATTAATAAAAAAGAATGAATAATACCAATTGTATTGATGCGAATCAATGGAAAAGTTTAGAACTTTGATATCCGTCGTCAATGGATAATACAAAGAATCTTCACAAATATTGCTTCAAATCAATCCAAGAAAACTAAAATCGCTAGAATAATCTTTAAGAAAACTAAAGAATCTCTAACACTAAGAACGTTCTCCAATAACTCTCTAAAAAAGCTCTCAAAAACTATCTCTAAAACTGTCTCTAAATCTCTCCTCTTAACCCTCACAATAGGGTTATATATATATGTTTTAATTTAGAAAGCAATTGTGCAGGCTGCCCTTCGTAAATCAGCACGGCCGTGCTAGAAGTGGCACGGCCGTGCAAGCATGGCAGTAGCTGATCCGCAATATATTCAATTTTGGCACGGCCGTGCTGAATTTTGCACGGTTGTGCTAATGCCTGCCACGGCCGTGCTGAATCTGGAAAATGGCACGGCCATGCTAAATTTGGCACGGCCTTGCTAATGCCTGGCACGGCCGTGCTGAATCTGGAAAATGGCACGGCCGTGCTAATGCCTGGCACGGCCGTGCAAGCATAGGCAGGAAGGTTGCAGACACTTTGGTCTTCTTAAAATAGTCACAACTTCTTATCTAGAGCTCCGTTTGAGGCGTGCAATATATCGTTGGAAAGCTCTTCAAGTCTACTTTCTAATGAAATTAGAATCACTCCAATATCATTTGTATACCGAAAGTTATGAGCAAAATAGTGAACAGGTGTCATATTTGTGAAATGTTCTGCCTTGCCTGCTACTTAACTTGCCTTTCAAGGCCTTGAGAACCGCAGCAAAGTCTTAGCTTGGTGGACTAGGATCAATAATAGCCTGATTACGCACCGATGGTTCGGGACTCGACATAGCTTGGTCAACTATACCTGTTAACACACCAAAAACAACCGAAACCCGTGAAGCACGTAATATGAAGGAAACGAGTGTAACAAGGCAATAAACGACCAAAACGGGCCTAAATACATCCAAAATCACCCTTTATATGCCTTAAAGCGCGCCCTAATGTGCGCTTGTCAAAATCCCCCAAGCTACACTTTTGCTAGTCCTCGAGCAAAACTAAGGGATACACACACACACAGGATCAAATAAACTATTGCCATTACATATAAATCCAATTTAGCATGGAATGAAGTCAATGGATCCTACTTAGAAAAACCATGCACGGAATGAAAACTCACTCAAACAAGCAACGAGACACACAATCCAAGGTATCGTTGATCAAAATGCAAACAAAATCTAAACCAAGCATAGAGAACAAATAAGTCATGCTTCCCTCTAAACCCAACCAAACCGGCCACGTCCTCCCCTTTTGCTTCAAATCACCACCCTAATTGGCCCCTCGTGATCCCTCGAAGGAACCAGAAAAAGTGATATTTTGAGGGAATAACAAAGGTATCCCGACATCTCGATTACGCATAATCTTTCCATAGGGTTGAAAGGTATCTCCCTCCACCGTTTGAGAACCGAACACCTCTAAAGTCTAAGGGTCTTAAAGGGTTGTAATGTATTGGCAATGGGTAAGGTAGGTGAAAACAATTTAAAAAGTGGGGTTAATTCCTAAATGAAGCGCAAGAATCACAATTCTCAAAAACAATAGTTCAAAAGATGTAATTCACTTTCCACAATCTCATTGATTCACATTCTTACACATCCCAAATTATCCATATAATACACACTCAAATGACCTCTTTCAAACTTCAAAACTTTATTTATGTGTCCTTGCCTTTTTCACAATTCGGACGGCTTTTCTCTTCTTCTTTTTTTTCTTTTTAAATTCTTTTTTCTCTTTTTTTTTTTTCTCTTTTTTTTATTGATGGCAAAATGACTTTCACATTACATATTTACAATTAGGCTCACTTTCACACCTGCTTAAACCAACTATCAAACTTTATTTCTTGATTAGTAAACAATAAGCTCAACAAACCTATCTAGGTAAACGCTTCACAACTAAGGGTTGGTAAAACATTGGCCATCGGGTTTGTAACACGGTTAACCAAGAATGGAATTAAAGCTCAACATGGTTAGCAAGTAAGATGATGTAAAAAGAAAATCAATTTGTAACAAAACAAAAGGAACAAAATAAGAAAAATGAAAAACGTGCCCTCTTCCTCCCTTAAAAGTGTCAAGTCGGTCTCGGGAGCTACTAGTCAACACAAAGATCGAAAAATGCGTAATCAAGGATCCAAATATGCCACTCAAGAAGAATGATGAAGGCTAGAACAATAAAACCTCACGGGATTCAAAAACAAAGCAACTACCAATTAAGGGGATCAAATCCACAAATGGGAAGCGACTCCATCTTACCACAGCCCAAAGGCATAGAGTTTCACATGACAAAAGTGTTCTAACCAACTACCTTCGCCTAGACTCATCTACATTGATCAACAATAAACTCAAACTGTGTATTCATTACTGGCTTAAGTAGAAATAGATATTCCACACACATTCATTCACGTTTCGAATCCAAATATGAGCATTATTCCAAAAGTTTATGTAATTAGACAAGTTTATCACGATCCAAAAATATAGGAAAAGACTATGAGGCAAATCATATAAACTAGACTACACATTCTCATAACAGAAGCTTTTCCTATATTGCACACATATATAAACAACTAAGTAATCTAAACAAGCTAAATGGCTCATAAAGAGGCATGAAAATCACATAATAATCCCAATCGACAAACAAGTGATCAATTGATATCAACATCAATGATCCCAGGTTCTTTAGAACCGATCAAACATCCTCGAACCATTCAACTTCTTCCTAAACTAAACTATCCTAAGCACACAAAAACAAAAAAAAACTAAAGGAAAAAGGGAAAGATTTCACCAAATGCTTCTTGAAAACACACTAAGACAACATGAGATGCGGCGAAGCTCCTAATGCTACCTCCATGAGTCTTCATATCTGCACAGGTTAGATAGAAACAAACCAAAACGAAACCAAAAGAAACTCGTTTTTTTTATTTTTTTATAGGAATATGAAGAAAAACAAGAGAAAATCAACAAGGAAACCATTCACCCCCCCCAGCTAGTATAGACATTGTCCTCAATTTCAGGCATCGATAGACTACCTAGAAGGCAAAAAGGGAAAGAGAAAAGTACCTCATTGACTGGGTCTCGGGTTGCCTCCCGGAAGCGCTTCTTTAACATCATTATCTTGACGCAACACATGGATTACAGGTTACCCATAATCAATACTTGTCATTGCAGTGGAGATAAGCTCACCATTCTTACTCTTGACAATAGTCACCGCCCCATTCTTAGGTACTACAAACACAGGGGAAACCCTTCCTTGATGTGTTAAAAGGGGTTTAAGCTTTACCTTTGGTGCTTCATTAGCCTCCTTTGCAATGGCCACATCTAATGCATCTAGAAATTGCTCCTCCATGTCCCTGTTTTCCTTGTTCTCATTCAACTCAAAATCATGATTAGTATAGAATAATTCGTTACGCATATCAGAGACAATGGAATCAACAGTGTCAACCATCATGCAATTATCAGAATTAGAACAAGGATATTTCATAGTTTTATTTAAATCAAAATCTAAAACCTCCTTTCCTACTTTCAATGAAATCTTGGCACCCTTTACATCAATAAGGGCCCCCGAAGTAGCTAGGAAAGGACGTCCTAGAATTATAGGTATATGAACATCCTCATCCATATCTAGGACCACAAAATCAACAGGTATGACAAACTTCCCCACCCTTAGGGGAACATCTTCCACTTTACCCTTTGGAAATTTGATCGATCGATCGGCTAATTGAAGGGATATGTTAGTGGGAAGAAGTTCTCCTATATTTAATCGTTGATAAACAGAATATGGCATGAGACTAACACTAGCTCCAAGATCACACAAAGCATTATCAATATTCATTTTGTTTATAGCACAAGGGATTGAAAAGCTACCCGGATCTCCTAACTTAGGAGGCATTTCGTTCATTATTATAGCACTACAGTGTTCAGTGAGGTTAACAGTTTCTACCCCTTCACAGTTTCTTCTACCACTCAATATATCTTTTAAAAACCTAGCATAGTTAGGCATTTGCTTGATAGCATCAGTGAATGGTATAGAAAGGTGGACTTTTCTCAAGGTCTCTAAAAACTTCCCGAATTGGGCATCTAGCTTATGTCTCACATATTTTTGGGGGTAGGGGAGTCTATGTAATAGGTCGGGTTCATTGGTTTGTGCTCCCACCTGTTCCTTTGGGACCTCATTAATTTTATCTTTTTCTCTGGTCCTCTCATCCTCACTTCCTACAACATTATCAGTGATAGGTGGAGTCACATGTTGACTCCTAGGGGTAACTACTTCATCGCTCCCCCTCAATGTCTTTCCACTCCTAGTGGTGATAGCATTTACAGAGTTTTTAGGGTCAATACCTTGAGGCGGTAGTTTTGAAACTCCAACCCCATCTTTTATAGCACTAGCCAACTGAGAAATCTGGGTTTCAAGCATCTTATTATGTGTCATCACTTCACTAAACTTTTTATCAGTGGTGGACATAAAAGTGTTGAACATTTTGGCCTGGGACTCCATCATTTCCTCCAAGCTAGATCTCTGTGGTGGTCCTTGAGCATAATAATTATCATTTGTAGCTCGGGAACCACGCACATTAGATTGTTGGGGATTTTGATTAGAGTACCCCTTATTATTATTCCAGTTTCCCCTGTTATTAATGTCGTTTCCCCCTTGATTGAATTGCCCTTGGGAATTATGATTCATTTGATTACCCTGTTGGTATTGGTTTTGATTTCCAAAACCACCATGTTGATTATAGGGTCCTTGGGAATTTTGGTCCCTTTGGCCCCTATTTTCCCACTGGTTTTGATAATCAAAATCATTACCTCCCTGATTATAATTGTTCCCTCTTTGATTAGGTGGTAGATATCTATTATTGTCATTCCTAGGTCCGTTATCATAAGACATAGCATTGACCTGTTCATTATTATATCTATTACCATCATTATTATTAGGATCATATGAGGGATCAAAATTACAAGCATTAGTATAATGATCATAAGACCCACAGTTTTCACAGAAAATACATCCTACAGGCATATTAGAAACGGAAGGATTAGGATTCATACCTCTCCCCTTAGATTGGGAGGACACATCTTGCAATGGCATGGAATCGAGCTTGGCTTTAATCACTGACATCTCCTTCCCGAGGTTCGTAATTTGTGATGTCAGGTTGCTAATGGCATTGAGGTGGTCCACTGAATAGACCGCTCCTCCACTCTTGTTCACAGCATCTCGCTCGCCGTCTTGCCAATCCATGTGGTGTCGTACCACATCTTCGATAATATCTATGACTTGCTCTTCAGTTTTGTTCATTATTGGGCCACCTGCTCCCGCATCCAAACTGGTTTTCCCTTGAGGACTTAATCCTCCATAGAATATCTGTAGCACCTGGTATGTTGGAATTCCGTGATGCGAACACTCTCTCTGGTACTCCATGTACCTTTCCCATGCTTCATAGATCAACTCCCCACTCCTTTGCCGAAACCCTTGAATCAAGGCTCTAGCATCGGCCGTCTTCTTTTGAGAATAGAATCTTCCCAAAAATGTTGTCGTGACATCATCCCAAGTGTGTAGAGTATTTGGTTTTACCTCCTTCTCTAACCATTTGAGGGCTCTCCCGATGAGTGAAAATGGGAAAAGCTTTAATCTCACGAACTCCTGAGTCACCCCATTGACTTTAATAGTGTTGCAGTACTTCTCAAATTCATGCAGATGAGCCAAAGGGCTCTCATGCTTGGCACCACTAAACTGCCTTCGCTCGATGAGGGTGATCATGGCCGGCCGGATCTCGAAGTCATTAGCTTCAGTAGTGGGTGGAGCAATCCCACTTGAAGCTCTATACGCCCCGGGAGTCCCCAACTCCTTAAGAGGTCGTGGTGGTGGCTGATTTTCTGTCATTGGAACTGGTTGTGTGCTTAGGCCGGTTTCTTTTCCTTGAGAGTTTGATGATTTCAATCGGGATTTTCGATTGCTTTTCAAAGTCCTTTCGATTTCTGGATCAAAGGGTATTAATTCACTCTATTTAGACCTGCGCATACACACTAACCAAACCAATTAAATAGCAGGGCTACAAGTGTAGCCAAAAGGGAAATTTTTTTTTTGTATTTTTGTTTGAAGAACTAGACTCAAGAAATCAAAAAGAAATCAACAAACACCGTTCCCCGGCAACGGCGCCATTTTGACGAGCGTTAAATCGGTCGCTACAATCTAACTCTCATTCAAACAATACTTATACGAACACCCTATAACCAAGTACAATGGCAAATAAAGGTTCGGTCCACGAGGAACGAGAGTAATTGCAAATCAATCTTAAACCTAAGCTAGTTCGAAATAAATGGAAAATGGTGTTCTAAAATACTACTAATAAGATGGAATAAATCAATAAACTAAGACACTAGGGAGAACGGAAATCCGCCTAACCATTGGTAACTAAGCAACAAGGAATCACAGAGACAAACGGAATATGCAAAGACTATAAGTCTGATCAATATCATGTGATAGGAAGACAACGGGCAATACTAAGCTTGGATTTCTCATGCACTTAACATTACTCGATACATAATCAAACCACATTCAATAATGAAATACTCAATTCACAATCTCTTGTTCAAATCAAGAATATCATGCAATCAAATTCAAGATTCTAGGTTAGCTACTCCTATTATAATGAATTAACATGCAATCGCATATAATCAATTTAATTACAATCCGTTTATCAAAATCAATCCTCAATTACATAGATTACCTAGGCCGGGTTTCATCCCGAAACCCTAGCTAGGAGACTACTCAAACATATTCATAATCAAAGCAATAATGAATTCCAAAAGCATAATAGATATAAACATGAATTATGATTAAGGAATAATAAAGCTTGATTAATAAACAAGAATGAATAATACCAATTGTATTGATGCGAATCAATGGAAAAGTTTAGAACTTTGATATCCGTCGTCAATGGATAATACAAAGAATCTTCACAAATCTTGCTTCAAATCAATCCAAGAAAACTAAAATCGCTAGAATAATCTTTAAGAAAACTAAAGAATCTCTAATACTAGGAACGTTCTCCAATAACTCTCTACAAAAGCTCTCAAAAACTATCTCTAAAACTGTCTCTAAATCTCTCCTCTTAACCCTCACAATAGGGTTATATATATATATATATATATATATATATATATATATATATATATATATATATATGTATATATATATATATATATATATATATGTATATATATATATATGTATATATATATATATGTATATATATATATATGTATATATATATATATATATGTATATATATATATATATATGTTTTAATTTAGAATGCAATTGCGCAGGCTGCCCTTTGTAAATCAGCACGGCCGTGCTAGAAGTGGCACGGCCGTGCAAGCATGGCAGTAGCTGATCCGCAATATATTCAATTTTGGCACGGCCGTGCTAATGCCTGACACGGCCGTGCTGAATCTGGAAAATGGCACGGCCGTGCTGAATTTGGCACGGCCGGGCTAATGCCTGGCACGGCCGTGCTGAATCTGGAAAATGGCACGGCCGTGCTGAATTTGGCACGGCCGTGCTAATGCCTGGCACGGCCGTGCAAGCATAGGCAGGAAGGTTGCAGGTACTTTGGTCTTCTTAAAATAGTCACAACTTCTTATCTAGAGCTCCGTTTGAGGCGTGCAATATATCGTTGGAAAGCTCTTCAAGTCTACTTTCCAATGCAATTAGAATCACTCCAATATCATTTGTATACCGAAAGATATGAGCAAAATAGTGAACAGGTGTCATATTTGTGAACTGTTCTGCCTTGCCTGCTACTTAACTTGCCTTTCAAGGCCTTGAGAACCGCAGCAAAGTCTTAGCTTGGTGGACTAGGATCGATAATAGCCTGATTACGCACCAATGGTTCGGGACTCGACATAGCTTGGTCAACTATACCTGTTAACACACCAAAGCTAAAGAAGCACGTAATATGAAGGAAACGAGTGTAACAAGGCAATAAACGACCAAAACGGGCCTAAATACATCCAAAATCACCCATTTATATGCCTTAAAGCGCGCCCTAATGTGCGCTTGTCATTAAGCCATTAAACCACAATTTAGCTTTTCCGGTTAAAGAGAAGGGAAAGAGAATCTCCCTGATTTGGTCTTGAGTGACCCTGGCTTGTCTGATGGTGTTACAATATTGACAATAGTCGGCAATGTGAAGATTCGGGTCTTCACCCTTGGCTCCGCTGAATTGCTTCCTCTCTATCATCGTTATAAATTGAGGTTTAATTTCAAATTGAACCCCATCAAGAGCCGGAGTAGGGGTAAGATGTGGAAAATCCGTAAGCTTTAGTTGTGAATAATCATTAAGCTTCTTTAGAGCCGTCATCTCTGATTCTGCATCTGATGATGTCTCTGAATCGCTAGAACCAGTCGGAGGATCGCGGTGATTATTGTTATTATCACCAGAATCCGCCAGGATTTGCTTGTAGAGATTTTTCTGTCTATGGAAGGAACGTTCGATCTCAGGATCGAATGGGATGTAACCTGATCTGGAACATCTGGGCATAAACAAAAACTAGAAGCAAATATGAGATTTGCCTCAGAGAACTAATGCTCTCTGAGACAAAAGGGAAATAATCTAGACTACAAAAACAATCAAAAATAAAAATAAAACCGTTTCCCCGGCAACGGCGCCAAATTTTGACAGGGTAAAGTCGTATCCCCTAAACAAAAGTAATTCCTAAATCCCCAAACTAATGTAGATAGGGAAGTAGGGTCGAATTCACAGAGAAACAAGTCTTTCTATTCCTAATTAACTAAAGTAATCTAAATTATAAAGTAACCAATATGTGAATTTAAATGAGAAACTAAACTACTGAGATTGAGAATAGGAAGAAAACAATATATAAAAGGACCTAGGGCATAGGTTGACCAATAAATAATAATCCAGGGTAGAATATAATAATCATTCATCAATGCATACATCAATCAGATTATAAAAGGCTTTCGCTACGTATTATAATCACACAATTAATTTACCAGTATTAAATCTCATCTTTCGAAACTCGACTTAACCATTTATAAATTAACCTGCCTATTGAAACTAGACCTAAACATCAATTCTCATCTATCGAATCTCGAATCAATATTATTAAACTCATGCATAAAAGATCTGCGCAAATCTAGTCACAGAGCATTAAATCAATCAATAGGAAATTAATCTAACATTGATAATCAACAACAATAAATTACCCCTTCATATTATTTATGGATCCCCATAACCCTAGAAAGAAAACTACTCACACATAGTAAAAACTAAACTAATCAAAGCAATAAAACAAATCATCATGAAAGGAATAAAATAAACAACTAAGATTAAGAGAAGAGAAATCGTTACCAAACTAATCTGTATTAATGGAAAATAATCAAGAACAAAGTTGAGATAAAAGTTAAGAGAGAGAAAAGTCTTAAGTAGAGAGAGAAAGTCTAAGAAAGAAGATAAGTGAAATTAATCGTCCTAAAACGTACTTAAACAAAACTCTAAACAAATTCCTGATTAGAAACTAATTCGCCCGATCGGACTCGTGTTTCTGGAAGAGCCCTTTTTCTCGCATTGCTCTTCTCAATAGTCGCGCTCGATCGAGCTAGCAACTCACCCGATCGGGCGCGCCTTTGGCCACGCACCAGCACACTCTTGCGCGCCTTGCCCGATCGAGCTAAGCTTGCCGGATTGGGCCCTTGCTTCACCTCGAGGCTTGGAACTTCGATTAGGCTTATTTCTTCAGCCCAATCTGGATATCCACTTAGGGTCTTGATCACTCGGTCCATATACCTCGGTATCCCGATTACCGAGCCCTTAATCACCGGCTTTATGACTCTAACCGGCCATGGGCTTCAAAGATGGTCATGCTCCTCTAATTTCCGTAGTCGCTCCATGAAAACCCGGGAAAATGCTCCAAGAATGCAATTTCCTGTAAAAATACAACTAAAACTACGAAAACACTAGAAGACACAAATTAGTAATAAAAGTGGCCCGAAAGAGCCAAAAACACTACTCATAACGACCAAGGGACTGGGGTAAAACACTAAATAAAATGGACATATCACTTTACGCACTAGTTTGTGTGTGAATGAATAGATGAGGTAGAAAGAAAGTGTTGAGGGTAAAAAAACCTCGTATACGTAGACCAATCCCATAATGACACGTGGCCCAATTATAGGGTGACACGTGTCATTATGGGAAGATGCCACGCAATTCAAAGCCCTTAAGGTCTCAGGCCAGTCTCGTAGCGACACGTGGCCCAGTTAGATGGTGACACGTGTCGTCATGAGAAGATTCCATGTGTTTAGGGCATGTGTTCCCTCTTTCATCAGCACACCAAAAAGCCCTAACAACGTCAGGGCCCAAATCCCGAGAGATACTAATGAAAGCCATAAAACGGCGCCCCCAGGGCAACACGTGGCATTCACTGATTGCGCAGCCTATCACGCCACGCCAATTTAGGGTACAAACCCTAAAAATGGGCACGAGCCCCACCCCTATAAATACCCCAATCATTTGTGATGGGGGGGATTTTTTCAAGACATTGATATACACAACAGAGCATTAAATAGCTCCAACTTCTCTCTACTTTCTCTCTCTAGCCTTTTCCGTTCTGATCACTAACTTGATCGTCGGAGGCGAATATTCCGTTTACCGGAATATTCGTTATTTTGCAGGTGGGACCGTCTCGTTGCCAGGAGAGCGTGACCAGTATCCGAGGAAATCCAAAAAACACCCGAAACATTTGGCGCCGTTTGTGGGGATACTCGTACGCTATGGCGATAGACGGTCAGGCACCTAATCCAGGCGAGGATGGACATGTAGAGGATTTAATCCCTACAATACGTACTAGCGATCCTTTGACAGCCACATTTCAAGAAGCTGATGACCCTCCTGTTACCGCAACCTCTCTTAAGGCTGCGCTTAACAAACTCAGAAAAGAGATTGAAAAAAATGGAGCCTCTACCTCTAGGCAACCGCCAAGGAGAGAGGAGCAGAGGGCTCCAAAGAAGACGCACAGCAAAGCGGTCCATGCAACGGACGCTGGAAACACTCCTTTTCAAAGGCCGACTGGAAGGTCCCCGAGAGTCCCACGGACTAATTTCTCTGACTTGCTGGCGAAAACACAGTCGGCTGGGGGGAAGGGTAGGCAGCCTCAAAGAGAGGAGCCTGAGCCGTCCAGACGATGGAAGGACGCAAGAGATTACCTTCGGCATAAGCAGCGGGAGCGCGCCGCCTACTCAGACACGGCCTCAACCCCAACTATGCCGGATGATTTCTCACATCATTCTCTTTCCCAACACACCAACACGGCCATCACCAGCGGAATTCAGGCGGTCCGCACCCTAACTCCTATTCCAGTCTTTCATGCTCCAACTCCCGTTATAGCCAATCACTGCAATATCAGCCTCCTCAGGGGTTCAATGGCTTGATGCAGCCGAACGCCCAGGCATATGGACAATGTGGGCCATACGGGCAGGTGTACGGACAGGCTCCCTATCTGGCTGGACCGTCCGTGCAACCGCAACCAATCGATTGGCAGATGCGCCTACTTACTCTAGGAGATAAGGCGCCCCCGTTTTCACAAGATATCTTAAATGCCTCTCAGCCATCAAAGGTGAAGAGTGTACTTGTGGGAGCCTATGATGGCGCGGGCAACCCAGAAGAGCACATCACCTCGTACAGGAACCTGATGTACTTGCAAAGCGTAGATGACGCTACTTGGTGCAAATGTTTCCCGGCCACTCTGAAAGGTGTGGCGCAGGATTGGTTCAACAGTTTGTCGGCCGGATGTATCAATTGTTTTACTACTCTTAGTTTGCTGTTCGTGGGAAATTTCTCATACAACATACCGCCTCTAAAGACTAGCCTTAACTTGGCGACAATCGTCCAAGGAAAAAATGAGGGCTTACGCTCGTACGTCCAGCGATTTAACCAAGAAAAAGCCCAAATTCATAATCTGCCGGACGAAATGGCTTACTCTGAATTTCTCCGGGGATTAAGGCACAATGGTTTTAAATTTGACTTGGTAAGGAAAAATATTCGGACATACGCAGGTGTTCTGCGGGAAGCCAAAGCTTATATTGAGGCGACGGACTTTTGTTTGCTTACAAAAATAGAAGCGCCGGCCAAAGGGGCTGAGAAAAAACCTTCTCATCAAGACTCGGCCAGCCAAAAGAAATAAGGAAAAAAGAGAAAGGAAGTCTGGGTGGCTGATGCCCAGCCACAGAAGTCCAACAAGGTCAAGGCATACGAGCCTCAGTTTGAATTCAACAAGGATTGTTATTCTATCCTGATGGAAATCAAGGATAAGTTTGAATTTGAGAAGCCACAGCCGCTGAGAGGTCCGGCTCAGTATAGGAACAAGAACAAGTATTGTCATTACCACAAGGATGTGGGACATGACACGAACGATTGCATCAACTTGAAGAGACCGCTGGCCAAGCTAGCCGAGAAGGGCATGCTAAATTTGTATGTGATGAAGTCCAAATTCACTTACACACGGACAAACAACACGTCCGAGCAAAGACAGAAGAATGACAAGAACAAAGATAAGGAAGATGACGACAACAACACTGGTTCAGGTTTTGTGGTTGTGATATCAGGAGGATTTGCCTCAGGCGATCCCACTATGAGAGGGATCAAGCAGGACGCCCGTAACTTGGGTAAGGTGATGCAAATGGACTCAGTAAAGGCCGAACCTTTCCCCAAAGTAATCATTAGTGAAGCCGATCGGGGGGAGGTCAAAGCCTTGCACAATGATCCCATGGTATTCATTATGAATATAGCCAACTTGAAGGTCGGGCGAATATTGATTGACACGGGTAGCGCGGCTGATATCATCAGTCTGGCCGCCTTGAAGAATCTAAGCTTCCCAGAGGATGCTCTCCAGGACATCACTCACCCATTGGTTGGATTTGGGGGGAATGTCATCCACCTAGTGGGGCGGATAGACTTACCTGTCCGATTCGGGCAAAAAGGGGAAGGAAGAGATATGGTTGTCCGCTTCTTGGTCGTGAAAGAACTGACTGGATATAATGTCATACTCGGCCGTCCTACACTGAATGCAGCAAAAGCAATCATTGTGCCTCACCTAGTGCTGCTAAAGTTCGAGAGGACTGATGGGAAAATAGGCACAATCCAAGGAAGTCAGAAGATGGCAAAAGAATGTAATCAGTTGGCAGTTAAGCCTACAACGCGCGGACCAAAATCGTCCGAGCCAAAAGAAGAAGGAACCTCACTCCCAACACAGCAGGTCGGCCAGAAGCGTAAGGCGGCCAAGATAGAGCAAGCATAGCAATTAATGACTGTCGGTCGGCTAGAGGATTTACGACCTCGGCCGGCCGGCAGCCACCAAGATATAGTGCTTGACCCCGATCAACCAGGTCGGACGGTTAGTGTGGGCACTATAGCTTTGGGTGTGCTTGGGGATGAGTTAATTCAATTATTGAGAGAGTTCAAGGATGTATTTGCATTTGAGGTCGGCGAGATGCCAGGTATAAGCCATGACCTGGTCGTGCATAAATTGGCTGTAAACCCGGCCGTTAAACCTGTCTGCCAGAAGAAAAGGAATCATGGATAAGAGAGGAATCAGGCGGCCGCAGCAGAAGTCAAGAAGCTTCTGGACGCTGGTTTCATTCGGCAATGTTATTACCCAGAATGGGTGGCCAATGTGGTCCTTGTGAAGAAGCCGAATGGAACTTGGAGAATGTGTGTGGATTACACCGATCTAAACAAGGCATGCCCTAAGGATAGCTTTCCCCTGCCCAAAATCGACCGCCAAGTTGATTCGACGGCCGGGCATGCCCTGATGAGTTTTATGGACGCATACTCCAAATTCCATCAAACTCCATTATGGGAAGAAGACCAGGAGAAAACAACGTTCGTGACTGAGCAGGGGTTGTATTGTTACAAAGTTATGCCATTCGGCCCTAAAAATGCCCCAACTACCTTTCAACGACTTGTTAATACAGTCTTTAGAGATCAGCTCGGCCGGAATATGGAGGCGTACATTGATGACATGATTGTCAAGTCAAAAGAGCCGGCCGACCATTTGAAGGATCTACGAGAAACTTTCACCGAACTCAGGCGGCATAAGATGATGTTAAATCCAAAGAAATGTGTCTTTGGTGTTGAGTCCGGTAAATTTCTCGGATTTTTAATTGATCAACGTGGAATTGAGGCCAACCCTGAAAAAATCCAAGCCGTCATGGACATGAATCACCAAGGACAATTAAAGAAGTCCAAAGATTGACCGGATGTTTGGCCGCACTTGGTAGATTTCTGTCAAGATCAGGGGATAAGTGCCGCTATTTCTTTCAAACCATAAAGAAGAAAGCCATGTTTGACTGGACAGAGGAGGCCGAGGAAGCCTTCGTACAGCTAAAAGGCCATCTACATACATTGCCTCGGCTTGTCAGTCCACTTAAGAGCGAGAAGCTATTCATCTATCTTGCCATCTCTGAACACTCCTTAAGTGTCGTCCTACTTGCTGAACGGGACGGCCGCCAGATCCCTGTCTACTTTATTAACCACGTGCTACATAACGCTGAGCTAAGGTATCCCCCCCATTGAAAAATTTGGCTTAGCATTATACATGGCATCAAAAAAGCTACGGCCAAACTTCTTGGCACATTCAATTGTTGTCTACACAGACTAACCTTTGAAGAAGCCATTTACAACTCTAGAGGCAAGCGGCCGTATGCTTAAATGGGCCTTGGAAATGAGAGGCTTGGATATTACATTTGAGCCAAGAAAATCAATCAAGGGGCAAGCCTTTGCTGATTTTTTAGCTGAAATGACTCGGCCGGATCTTCAGACGGCCGGAGATCAAATCTGGAAAGTGTTCGTGGATGGTAGCGCGACAGCTACTGGTTGTGGTGCAGGTGTTATATACCAGTCTCCTGAGGGAGATAAGTTTGAGTACGCCCTAAGATTTTAGTTTCAAGCCTCTAATAATGAGGCCGAGTACGAAGCCCTCTTGGCCGACCTAAGAATGTGTAAGGCGGCAGGAGCGACAAAAATTGATGTATGCTCGGACTCCCTACTTGTAGTCGGCCAGGTGAATGGAGACTTCGAGGCGAGGGAGCCGGCCATGATAAAATACTTGAAGATTGTAAAAGAGGAGGCTAAAAGCCTAGATCATTTTACTCTACAACAGGTCCCTCGTTCGTCCAATCATCAGGCGGACGCCCTCTCTAAGTTAGCATCTTCAGCATCATGTGATACTCCCAGGTCAGTGTTTTGGGAAGTGAAAGAAAAGAGGAGTATTGACGCTGAACCAGTACACGCCATTGATAGAAGCTCCACTTGGATGGACGGGATCATATCTTACCTAAAGGACGGATTACTCTCGGCCGATCCTAAAGAGAGCTGGCTGATGAAAAAGAGAGTGGCCTGGTTTGAAATCAAGCAAGGAGAGTTGTTCAAAAAGGCATTTGTAAAGTCGTACCTGAAATGCATCACTCCTGAGAGAGGGCATGATGTCTTGGATGATCTTCACCAGGGGAAGTGCGGTTCTCACATTGGAGGACGAGCTTTGGCTGAAAAGGCTGCCCGCCTGGGTTACTACTGGCCGAGCTTAAAGTCGGACGCAATGGAAATGGTAAAGAAGTGTGACAAGTGCCAGAGGTTCGCAACATTAATTCACCGACCCGCCAATAGTCTTTCGACCATCAGTAGTCCGCTCCCCTTTTCCAAATGGGGGATGGACATTTTAGGATCGTACACACCAGCGTCCGGCCAAAGGCGGTATGTGTTTGTAGCAGTAGACTACTTCACAAAATGGGTAGAGGCCGAGGCCGTCCGGGGCATCAAATGGACGGATGTTTCCGCTTTCATATAGAAGAGTATCATTACACGCTTTTGCGTTCCTCAGTCTATGGTGTTTGACAACGGACCCCAGTTCGAAACGCCTCAACTAAAAGAATGGTTGGAAGACCAAGGCATAGCTCACTACTTTGCTTCAGTCGGCCGACCACAAGCAAATGGTCAGGTAGAGGCATACAACAAATTAATCTCCAATGGAGTTAAGCGCAAGCTTGAAAGAGCAGGCGGCTTATGGGCTGATGAGTTAGTCAATGTGATGTGGTCCATACAAACCACGGCCAAGAGTTCCACAGGAGAAACTCCCTTCTTCTTAGTCTATGGTGCCGAGGCGGTCCTTCCAATTGAAATGTATGAGCCCACCCTTAGGGTGATGCTATATGATGAAGCGGCCAATTGGGAAGCCATGAAGACCGCCCTAGATTTCCTTCCTGAAGCTAGGGGCAACGCGGCACATAGACACGAAATCTATCGTCTACGGATGACAAGGGCGTACAATCGCTGAGTGTCAAAGCGGCCGATAAAGTTGGGAGATCTGGTCCTAAGGAAGATGGAGGCTGTGGGAAGAGAAAATGAGGATGGGAAGCTGACCCCAAATTGGGAAGGGTCGTATCGAGTCAGGGAAGAGGTCCGAGATGGGACTTACCGTCTTGAAGCCATGAACGGCCGACCCATTCCGCGTACATGGAACACTGACAATCTGAAGAGATATTATGTTTAAGTACTTAGCCAAAAGCTGTGTACACGGTCTGTTGACCGAGCAATGTAAGCCCTACGGCCACAACAATGTAATTTTGACAAATTAATGAAAAGTCAAACATTGTTATAATTATTTTTCCATTTAATTTATGCTTATTTTCACAGTCATAACTTATACGGATAGGCCGCGTGAAATTTGCGAGTAGGTTGCTTGCAACATAGCAACTCGGTCGCAGAACAAAACTAAATTAAATAAAATTAGAACGGGCAACTTGATCCCGAGTCATATGAATACGTCCGCCTTTAATTAAGGCGGACGGAAAAGGTAAGGTACCCTGTGAAACCCATATAATGTTGCAAGGGCATACCTAGGCATTCCAGCCCAGCCGAACATGAAAATTTTAAGTTGAGATCATACTTGGAATTTTCTGAGTGCGTCCGAGCAATAGTTTCAATGGACAAACTCACATAAAGCCAATTGAACGGCCAATTAATGTGTTGATTCGACGTACCACCTAGTCCAAGGGCAATCATTATTATGATTTGATTAACTTGTTAGAAGTCATACCATCTAGGGTATAAACTCTACCAAGTCAATCAAACCACCCAAAATATGGACTAGGCGAACGCCGAATAAAGGGGCATACCCCACAATTGTACGAAGATACAAAAATACGCGTACATAAAATCGCTCAAACGTGAAAAAGTATGCGTACGAAAATGCAAAAACTTAAGTGTAAAATTTGCAAAGTATGAAGCAAAACCTGAAAGCTGAATTTATAAAAAATCGCTCAAAAAGGCGGAGGATACAGAGCAAAAATAAAATAATTAACAAAGGTAGAAAAAAGCTGAAATCACGGGGCGGCCGGAGTAGAAGCTGGCCTCTGGCCTGGGCCGGGCTCCTGAGCGGTGGCAAGGGACGTGTCAGCAGCAGGCGCCTCCTTGCTCTCAGCCTCACCATCTTTGCTGGCCGCCACTACTTCGTCTTCCTCCTCTTCTGAGGTAGTTGGCGTGACATCAAGCTCGGGTGAAGGCTGTCCGGCCTTCTTAGCCTCTTCTTTGAGGCAGACAAAGTTAAGACGCTTGGTGAAGCGATCCTGATAAAAGGCCGCCTCACCCTCGTCCACCATAAGCTCAAAAGCCTCAAAGAAGTGGCTCTTCAGCCTGTCTTCAGCATTCTGCTCAATGCGGACTACCTCATCTGCATTAGGGGCTCGAGGTGTTTGCAATTGGAGAGTCAAGTCCTCAACGGACTTCTTTAAACTTTCCACCTCGGCTCTCAGGGCGTCCGCCTCGTCCAAGGCCTCCTTCAAGTGTTTTCGAGCCAAGTCCACATCACTTTGAAGCTTCTCAGAGGCCTCGAACCCTTCCCTCCAGCGCTGGCCGTCCAGCAGGGCTTGATCCCTCTCCTGTCTCATGGCATCTCTAGCCACGGACTCTTGCTGAAGGGCCTCGCCCAGCTTCACCAAATCCTCCGCCTGCCGCGCCGCCTTGTCGGACAGCGCGTTGATTTGGGTTTCGAAATACCGGCGCTGGACGGCCGCTTCCCCAGTAATGACATCCTGGGTCTTCTGAATCTGGGCCCAGGCAAGCTTTAGCCGCTCATTCTCCTTGTCCTTCCATTCCAGGAAGGCATTCAGCCGCAGGAAGAGCTGCGTACAGGGTAAATGTGTTAGCAAAGTAAGAGTGAAAATTGACCAAGTGCATTTGAGGGTAAAAGTTACCTCAGCGCTGCAATTGATCATGGGGCCGAGGAAGCCCTCATGTATCCCCCGCAGCTTATCTCGCTGCTCAGCAGGGACGGCCCGGGCCATGGCTTCCCGCATAGCCTTCCTGTCCGCCCCAGTAAGGGACTAGCCAGGAAGCTTCATTTGTAGCTCCTCTACAATGTCTGTATGCGGACGCAAAGAGTTTAATTTAAGCTCACCAAAAAAAAAAGAGAGAGAAGAAACGAAGTATAAAATTCAAAATCACTCAGACTGACCGTTAGAGAAGCTTGGAGGGGTAGGAAGGTTGAAAGTGAATGGCGGGGGCGACGCAGGCTCGTCACCCTCTTCCCCCGTCCGGCCAGGCTGATCGCCGGCCGACTGACTGGCTTCAAGCCAATCAGATTCATTGACTCTTTGGACGGGCAGAGTCAATTATGGCCCGGTCGGTTTTTCCGGGGTCGACTTACCCCCGTCATTCGATTTCTCGGACCTAACATGACCTGACGTGGCGGCCGGATCTATGGAATTGGAGGCCCCGCTATCACTCAGCCGGGGTTGTTCTCCTTTGGACTGCTTAGAGGCAGTCCGCGACGTCGTCTTGGCCGCAGAAGTGGAAGTGGTCTTGGACGCGATCGTCTTCCTTTGTTTGGACGCCTTGTCGTCCTTGTCCGTCTTGGACGCAGGGGACGAATGCTTCCGTTTGGACCTAGGGGTTAGAGTGGCCAGCTGTAGAGGCAAAAGTTAGCAAATAGGGAGCAAGATAATATAATTGATAGGCCGTGCCAAGTTAGGAAGAAGATCTCTTCCGTAATACATACACGGCCAAAAGAAAGAAATCAAGATGGATATACTTACTTCTTTAGATTACTCGTACAGCTTCTGGCGAGCCTTGTACCGAGCCAAGTCAATCTCCGTCATGTTAACCTCCCCTTTCTGCTCTGGGTCAAGCATCTTGTACGCCTTAGCTGAAAGAGAAAAGGAAAGTGTTAGAAAATTCTTCAAACTCAAATAATTTGTATATGTGTATGTGTCCGTGCACCCACCTTGGGGCAGGTTCTTGTACATGCCATAGGCGGACATAAATGTGGGATCCTGCAGCAAGCTGGATAAAGGGACCCAATTACTTGGAACGCGCTCAGTTTTGCCGTTCCTTCTCACCCGCTTGACTTTGAAATATTCAAGCTGGTACTCCTGGCTGGGGTGGACGGGTGGCTTATCAGGCTTGAGGTCCCCGCGTCCAAGTTGAATGGGCTCGGCATTGAACCGATTCATCCGCAAGTTAAGCTCAACATCTTTGGTCTTGATGCGGTAGAATCGGTGCTTCCAGTCACGCCACTTAGAGACGCGGTCCACCACCATCATGTAGTCTCTAATGGTGCTCAAGATGAACCAGTCGTCCGTATCTGCGTCCACCTTAGTCAATGAGTGCATCTCACAGAAAACTACAAAGTCTGGCTTGAAGCCTTTGCAGATGCACGTCACCAAGTACCCAAAAATGTTCAACCAGCTGTTTGGCATCAGCTGGAAGAGGGCTATGTCATACTCGTCCAAAATCGTGCGGAGTCCTACGTCTAAGGCCGCTCTGTAGACGCTAAAGGATCTTTGGCGCGGCCTCTCTTCCTCCCAAGCGGCCAGAGCGCGGGATTTCCTTGGAGGCTTGATCTCGAATCCCTCCCCAAGGTGGAGAAATGCCTTGTAATCCTCGAATTTGTAGTTCAGGTAGCCCAAGGTTGTGCTACCCACCGTACAGGAGAACGGATCCTTGAAGTTGTCAATATTGGCAACATCCTCCTCGATCGCCTCTTCGCCTCCAGCGGCCGCCGCTTCACCCTCGGCCGCATTCTCAACCTCATCCTCTTCTCACTGAGGAATGCTCCCAAACTCGGAAGACAGCACTCTGTCCAGATCGGCTGCCTCCGCTGAGCTGCGGCTCCTAGAACTATGGCCGCCTCTAGGAGAAACAATATCCTCAAGGGGCCTTTTGCCTTTATCTTTGGCACCGGTCGCCTGAATTCCTGTATGAGGGGCTCTACGAGGGGGCAAGTCGGATGGTTCATTAATTGAGACCCCTGTTCTTGGTCTGTCCGACCTGCCATATCGGAGAAAGAGTTTTGAGGGAGTTGGGACGGACGTATCAGCGTCCGCCCGAGAAGAGGAAGGAGGCCCTTCACAAAGTAGCAACTCGGCCCCATCCATGACCGAGTTGGCATATTGGGGGAACCTCAACTCCAGAGTTCGCCCGGACGTTCCCCCCGTAGCAGAAGCGCCTTGAGTTCTTTGGCGCTCCTCGAACGAGGAAGTTACTTCCACAGCCGAGCAATGAGTGCCCGTGGAAGTGGTCGTAGGAGTGGAAGAATGAGTCTCTAAGTTGGCACTATTTGGGTCATATGGAGGCCTAGGGTTCACCAGACTTCCGTCTGGATTTCTGGCCACATAAAGATCATGCGTTTGCCTTGTCCGTGCCATGTTCGACTGCAGGGACAGAGAAGAATGGGTGGATGTGAGTTGGTACGCACTAGAAATGGACCCACTCCATGAAGGAGACAACTCGTCTCCGTCCACTCTAGACTCCTCAGTCCCAGGCGAACGGCCGGCCTCATGAGGAGAAACGGACGAAGCCGAGTGTTGAGCCAGATTTTAAATAAACAAAGAAATAAAAATACAAAGAAAAGAAACCAGGCGGCCTACCTCTGTACGTGTTGAAAACTTGGAAGCCTTGAAAGTTGATCGGAAAAATCAACAGAAGTGGCCAGAAAACTCAAACGCACGGCGGAGCTCTCGAAGATTTAAAGAAAAACTCACTTTCTCTCTCTAGAAGCTCTTACTTCTCTCTAGAGAATGTAAAGTTCCAAAGTGCCAAAATGAGGTCAAACCTCTTGTATATATAGGCAAAATTTATGGGGGTAAGACAGTAAATTCATCTTTCCCGCCTAAACAAAGTTGAACGGTTATAATTTGAAAATGTGACCTAGAATTTGGAAGGACAAGGAGCAACTCCGTTAAATTAGGCGGAAAAGATGACGACCTAAATTAGGAGCAACTCCGTTAAACGGTGCGTCCAAAGGGAAGTTAGCAGAGCTAAAGCTCCCTTCGCAATGGCAAGACGGCCGCATCTCCTAAAAGTGAGACGGCCTACTTTCGTCTGCGCCCTCTATATAGATAGACGTTCCGTCTAAAGATGTCAGGCGGACAGAAAACTGACAAAACCCTAATACACCTGTACGCACCAAGGCTATTTAAGATCAGAGGAGTCGGCCTGTATGCGTACGAGCCACTCCCTCTGAGGGGAAAATGTTGAGGGTAAAAATACCTCGTATACGTGGACCAATCCCATAATGACACGTGACCCAGTTATAGGGTGACACGTGTCATTATGGGAAGATGCCACGCAATTCAGAGCCCTTAAGGTCTCAGGCCAATCTCGTAGCGACACGTGGCCCAGTCAGAGGGTGACACGTGTCGTCATGAGAAGATGTCATGTGTTTAGGGCATGTGTTCCCTCTTTCATCAGCACACCAAAAAGCCCTAACAACGTCAGGGCCTAAATCCCGAGAGATACTAATGAAAGCCGCCCCTAGGGTAACACGTGGCATTCACTGATTGCGCAGCCAATCACGCCACACCAATCTAGGGTACAAACCCTAAAAGGGGCACGAGCCCCACCCCTATAAATACCCCAATCTTTTATGATGGGGGGGATTTTTTCAAGACATTGATATACACAAAAGAGCATTAAATAGCTCCAACTTCTCTCTACTTTCTCTCTCTAGCCTTTTCCGTTCTGATCACAAACTTGATCGTTGGAGGCGAATATTCCGTTTACCGGAATATTCGTTATTTTGCAGGTGGGACCGTCTCGTTGCCAGGAGAGCGTGACCAATATCCGAGGAAATCCAAAAAACACCCGAAACAGAAAGTATCACAAAAGTACAGCAACTAAAAGTATTAAGAAAAGTTTTTGAGATTTTAAGTATTTATTTGCCTTTAAATAAGTTTTTAAAGTTTTCGTACTTAAGTTTCGAGGACGAAACTTCTTTTAAGGGGGGGTAGACTGTAATACTCCGTATTTTTATGTATTTTTTATAAAGTATTTAAGTATTTATAAAATGTATTTTAAGGATTAAAGTATTTTAATTATAAAGTTTTATAAAAAAAATTATATTTTGGGCCATACGTTTATTAATTATATGAGCTCGATAAAATAATCGTATGTATTCTTTTCCTACATACTCTTGTTAGACCTACCCATTGTATTTTACTAGGCCGTCAAATATTTCATAACTTAAGCCCACATTTTTTTATAAGCCCAAACTTAACCATATACACTCTACTATATAAATACCTCTCAAAACCCCAAAATTTCCCCACACAAAAAGGTTAGTTTTATTTTTCTCTTTTCTTTATTTTATTTTTCCTTTATAATCTTTTCTTTCCTTTTTGTTTTCTTTCCTTTGGTTTTTCCTTGTTTCACGTGGGATTCACAAGGAGGAATTGGGTGCTTCTCCCTCACGACCCCACCCACTGGAGTTCGCCATTACGCCGGTGACCTCAGGCAGCGACCACCGCCAGCCGCGGAGGAGTTTTCTCTCTCCTCCTTCTTCCTCTTCTTGTTTTAATTTCCTTCCTATATTCCTATTTTATTTATATGATGATCTTAATTACTTGAATCATGAGTATTTATATTTTAATAGGTTTAAACTACAAATTCAGATTATTATGGTGGGTTTTAATTTCAGATTTTATGATTTTACAAGTTAGAGTTTTTAATTTATTCAAGACTTGATTTTTAGGGTTCTTGTATAAATTAATTTTGGGCTTATATATACTCAATGTTTCCATGGATAATCTAAGTATAAAGAAGTATTTTGATGAAGTTTTTAAAGGGTTTGATTATTTTAAAATGCTGGAATTTTATTTAAAGTAATATAATTATGATTTTATTGAAAGGGTTTAATTACCCATTAAAGAAAAGTTTAATTAGGGGTTTTAAATAATTTTCAGATTATTTTAAGTAGTCTAAAATGAATTTAAGTTGCTAGAAATTGTGTATACAAGGGTAATTAATATAGTATTATTGTCCCTTTATGTAGGAGACTTGGTTCGGGAATTATTGTAGTGTACTCGGCTATTTTAATAGCTTATTTGAGGTACGTACGCGTACTCAAAAATTTATTAAGCGTGTAGAAACATGCTAGGATTAATTTAATTGATTCCAAGTTAGTGTCATGCTAGGAATTGGTTGGAATGGTTTATTTGGAATGAGATTGGTGATTTGAATTGGATTATTGAATTGAGAATGGTTTTGGTGAAATATTTGTGAAGCATGATTGGTTGAAATAAATTATCTATTGGAATTGGTGAGATTGAAATATTTTTATTGAACCATATTTTTATTATTGGCATGTTAAAAGATTTATTTAAGTAAACTAAATGTTTAATTTGGTTTGGAATATTGAAAAGGAATTTTATTATTGTTCATATAATTTTTATTGATGCTATAAGCATGAGGAAATAGGTATATAAGTGTCTATGTACACGAGGAATAAAATGGATGTTGGTGCCTTAGTGCACTTAAGGTGTTTTTAACACCAGGGATAGGATTTGTGGTGCTTTATGCGTTAAAGGTGTCATTGGCACCGAGATAGAATTAAAAAGGATTCAACATTAAATATTATGTGGTCACTAATTATTAAAGAATTAAATTGGTATATTTGGTTGTTTGAATAATTATTGTTGATTGAATGATTATGGTTTGAGAATCATCACCAAGTTTAATAATCTATAAATAACGTAAAGTGAAAGAGATTACGCACCAAAACTCTTGGAACGTATATATCTTGAGTATGAACATATGGGGGGAGTTATGGGGTTTTATATTTAACCATAACTTCTATTGGAGTACAGGACGCTGTACATTCCTTTTATTTTTATTATACGCAGGAATTCCGCCACCTATGTGTGGTTATTGATGCTGGCACGGTTAGCTCCCGTGTCAGTAACCTCAATTTATTTAGGGGAGGTTGAGTGGGAAACCCGTTCGATGCGTAATCAAAAACTAAATAAATTATTTAGTGGTCTAGTTGAGAAGTCTTGTTGAATGTTGTGTGTGCTTGTAATCAGGTGCATTGAGGTATGTGTATGTTGATAGGTGAAAACATGTTAGTGTGTTTAAATACGCTTATGTACTTAGCTTTGCTGATTGTGTGTGTTTGTGTGTTATTGGCCTTGTCTTTATCTTGGCCCTATGATGACCCATTTTTAATGGAGTAGTGGAAACAAGTAGAGAGAAGCTTTTCAGGTATTGAAGCATATTCATGACGGGGCATGAGTGAAGAGCGAATCATGCTAGTTTCCATGAGTTTATGATGTGTTTAATGCTTTAATTATTTATGATATTATTATGCATGATTAATGCAAAAGTTTTGAAATTGGTTTGGCTTTTAATAAGGGCCTGTGTTGGTTCCAAGTTGTAGGTTGGTTATATCTTACTTCGTTTGACTTTGGTTTTAACTTTACTTTCGTTTGGGTTGACTTTTTAAGTTGACTTGTTTTGAATGTTTTTAAAAAAGTCTTCCGCTGTGCGTCTTTGATAGTTGCCTTAGCCGTTTTCACGGTGGCGGTAATATCGTAGATTTTCCTATTCTATAGTTTTAAACAGGGCAAAACAAGTATTTTAAAATAAAGGAATTTCTAGGGTGTTACAACCTTCATCTAACCATTTGAAGAATCCACACTCATTGCACTTAAAGAAAGCTTTCCCTAGGTTGCGATTGGTTGTTGATAGCTTTATCTTTGCAAGTTTAGGGGGCTTGCAACTGTAGCGAGGAGGCAAAAATACCAGCGCACATTGGATTTCGATTGAAAGGTCGATCGAGAACTTAACATGGTGAATAATGAAGAACGAGCTTGCTATGTGGAGAATCCAAAAATTGAAGTGAACCCTAAGCCCAAAAACAGGGATTAAAAGGGTTATTTATAGAGAAATGTAGAGTACCAATCTTTTAGAGGGAAATTTTCCTACCAAAAATAACCCAATTGCAACGTTAAAAGCTTGAAAATATAAAACTAACATAAAACAACTAACGACAACTTAACGGTATTGTTACAACATATAAACTAAAGGTACGTTGGACTTACAACATGAAATTTTGAAAATGGATGAACAAAGCTTAAAAAAGTGAATATTGTAAGGGCACACCCTATAGAAAACCCAAGAAAATACGAGTAAAAGTTTAAAAAGAAAGCACCAGCAGCACCATCTCAGCACCCAAAATAGGAGTCATTCCCACTAAATTCAGTAGTATCAACGGCAAAACAACGATGCAGCAGCTTTCAGTAACTAGAGACTGCAATGTCCGACCTCTATTTTCACCATCCACCATAACCCCATCACCTTCTGCCGCAAATTCTTCCAATCTACACAATTCAATCAACCCCACCTTCTTTTGCACTACAAAAACATCAGTTGCAGCAGCAGCAGCAGCAGCAAAAAGATGGTGCTCAAAAGGGTTTGCACCGGTTGTTTCCGCCGTCAATGCCGCATCATCCGAAGGAGGAAGAGGGGAAAGATTGAGCTCTGAATCGCCTGCAAAGGCGCTTCGACGATTGCTTAATTCTACTGGCCTTCATCAAGGCCCCGCCTGCTTTGATGCTCTGAGTGCTAAGCTAGTACAGGATGCTGGGTTTGATTTTTGTTTTACTAGTGGTGAGTTTTTTCTTTGTTTGATTGTATCCCTTTTTTATCGTTTTAGGATTTTTGAATGAAATTGATAAACTGCATGGTTTTGTTAAGGGGGTAATTTTTTTTTTTTATTTTTTTTATTTTTTTATTTAGAATTTAGAATTTTTGGTTTGATTAATCTCTTTCATTTTGTTATCGGTGATTGGGGTTTTGTAATTTCGTTGATTTCTGTGAGGATGATTAATTATGGAGTATAATGATTAATTATAATTTAGGGAAAAAAAGTTTGAAGTATTGTTCATGTTGTGATTTTGTTGAAGGATAAACTATGAATCGTTGCTAGGAATGTAGAAATTTGCAACTTGGAAGTAAGCGAAAATAAGGGAAAGGACATTGGACTGTGTTTAATGAATTGGAATAAATATTGCAATGTTTGGAATTGAGGATGTACAAATTTAGGAGTGCTTTATGATGATGCAAGGCATGTTAATAGATTGTCTTCGAGCTATTAAGTGTCATGAGACATCGTTGAGATTAGCTGGTGCTGTGCATCTTTGGTGGTGAGCTGGTGACTTGCACTGTCTTCTGTTTCAGGGCTTGTTCTTTAATTCTGGGAGTAGAGCAGGAATCTGGGATTCTGTCAGTCCTGGGAAGACTGAACTCTCTTGCTTTGTACACCCTTGTTTATTATATGCATGTCATACGGTAACAGCTCTCAGTCAAATCAAGTCTCTAAGCTGAACCCATTTATTGGATAATTTGGAATGTGGGTGCTAATAAATCATCATTTTATGCATAGTTTGCAAACTCTTACCCTTAATGGCATGCCTGGAATTCAAGTAGCAAATAAACTGTACAAATTAGCTGAGAAATAGTTTCAAGGGGACTTAGTTACGAAGAGAGAGATTACTTTCTCTAAATTTGGGAATCTTACTAGAGCAATCACACTAGAACTAAAAATAAATATGTACTGTATTTTACAGCTACTATATCTCCTCGGTCTCCCCTTTGTTCTCACTTTCTCATGCCAAGCCTGATGACGGTAGGCATTAAGCAACAAAATGAGTTGAAACATGATTTATTTTTCAGGGAGAAAAGTTACCCGAGTTGGGTGGGTGTGTAATTGTTATCCTCAATTTTTTATTTATTTATTTATTTATTTATTTTTTTTGGGGGGGGGGGGGGGATATATTACACCATGTAATTATCTCCCCTATTCCACCCAGCTAAAAACTTTAGAACTTTTAGCCCTTCAAACTTTTCCCCTCCTATACATCTCAATCCAGGCATGGACTAAGAATTTTCGGATTTGGTTTGATTTCACTATGCTAATATCTTTTTGTTTTCCCTACTTTTTCTAGGATTTTCAATGTCAGCTGCTAGATTGGGATTGCCTGATGTTGGCCTTATATCCTATGGAGAAATGGTGGATCAAGGGCAGAAAATAACAGAAGCTGTGTCAATACCTGTGATTGGTGATGGCGATAATGGATATGGAAATGCTATGAATGTGAAGAGAACTGTGAAAGGATACATCAAGGCTGGCTTTGCCGGAATCATCCTGGAAGACCAAGTTTGTTCTGCTGCTTTGGTTTCTGAATCTATGTTTGGATCATTGTGTTCAAGTATCTTTTTAGTATCCTTTTATTTAGTTGTTACTTTGTTTTCTTCTCAAACGAATTATGATTTCTCTTTAATCAGTTTACGTTTTCCCCTTACTATTATTTGTCCGGAATGCATAGGATTTAGTCATGAAATGCAATTTTATAGAAAGAACTACTTCCTCCGTTCTTTATTACTTGACCCGCTTTGACTTTTACACTATTCACCACCCCTCCTTTGACCGTCTTTTGTGAATAATATGTAAGGAAAAATATATTAATGTATGATATTTTTGGATTCGTCTCAATAAGTACTATCATAATATATAACTTTTATAATTTTTAGTTATGGAGAATTTAAGTTATTGATCGTTAAAGTTTTGCATTGACAAGTGTGATAAAAGAAACAGGTCAAGTAAAAAAGAACAGAGGAAGTATATGTTTGGCACTTTTTATTTTTAAGTGTATTATGTAAAAGAAGACTTAGGCCCTGTTATATTCATAATTACCTAGGTGGTTTTTTTTTTTTTTTTTTTTTTTCCTTTTCTAGAACTTAAGTTACGTTTTGCTGAAGAGAACATGGCCTTATATTTGCATTTTCTTATAATTTTGATAAAAGGAACTGTGCATTTACTTGAGACTCTTTAATTTTCTTCAGGCATCAATCTTAGAAATTGCCATAGCTTATATGTTTCAGTAATTACCAGGTGTCTCCTAAAGCTTGTGGTCATACACAAGGCAGGAAAGTCACCTCCATAGATGAAGCAGTAATGCGGATAAAAGCAGCTATAGATGCTAGAAGAGAAAGTGGTTCAGATATTGTCATTGTGGCAAGGACTGATTCTCGTCAAGCCGTGTCTTTTGAAGAATCATTGCAGAGATCACAGGCCTTTGCTAATGCTGGAGCTGATGTTCTATTTATAGACGCACTAGCTTCAAGAGATGAGATGAAGGCCTTCTGTGAAATATCTCCTTCAGTTCCTAAAATGGTGAGATATTGTTGTTTGTATCTAATTGAATAGTCTTGGTTACTTACTGCTTCTATACGTTTATTTCTATTTTCATGCTATGGATGCCAAAACGCTTCTTAAAATAACATTGTCACCTGCAATATGGGACATTAGGGACTCTACAATAACTTTTCACTTTTTGATGGTTCAATGGGATCAAAGTTTACATTTAATTGAGTCATCAACTGTGCTAGTTTAACGTAAACAGGACAGCTCCAACTCTTTTTTTTTTGGTGGTCGTTTCATGAAGAAAAATATGTGGTTTATGAATAGTCATGTTAGAAGAAATAACTAGCATCTTATGCAAAAATTTTAAGCTTGTCTTGACAGCTCTTGCAATGGTAGATATTGGATTAGAGATCCTTTTTGCAAAATAGGCACCCATGATTAATGCAAAAAGTTACAAGGAACTACTGTACGCTCAATTGCATACTGTTATTTACCATCTCAAAATGATTATCTCCACCAACCTGTGTGATTAATGGCTTGCAAAGAAGAAGTAATTACGGGAAAGGGAGCTTATCATTAAACAGAAGTGATTGGGTGTCAGCATTATTTATCATATTGAAATAGTAATAAGAATAATAAGATTCTTTTCCGTCAAAAAAAAAAAAGAATAAAAAGATACTTTCTTTTTAATCTCACCACAGAAGCTAAGTTCTACTGTTCTGACATGATAAAAAAATTTAACTTGCAAGATGTGCTGTAAATATGGCACCGTAAAGACAATTTTTGGAGGTTCCTTAGAAGATGATATCCTTGGAGGATTCGATATTTAAATAAATGGACTGAGTATTCTGAGCGTAGAATAAGGGTGGTTGAGTTCTTGTGGAAGATGAATGGATACAATATAAGCCAAAGGAAGGTTACAAAGGGAGTATAAGACAAAAAATTTGTAGTAGAATGTTTTCTTTTAGGGGTAGTGGTATGATGGAAGGACTAATCATGGATGGATCTTGTTGCTAGCAACAACTATGTAAGCTAAGTTTAACCAAATTTGTTAAAGAGAAAAAAGTAATCTGATTAACAGTGAAGTTAGTGAAGTTTCTTTTTCTTTTCTTTTTATTTTTTTTCCTGTGAAAAATCTGAACAGATTCCATTATCACATATTTGGATAATTTTATGGTTAATAGGTTTATTGGGATTTTTAAAAGTCCATTAAAAATTTATGTAACTTTTGATGGCTCTAAGACTAACTAAAATTCAATAATATATGATTATGATTTAAAATAGGCTATTCCTTTAGCTTATTTTACATAACAATTATATGTTATCAACTTTTACTTAAGTAACAAATTATGTTCTTGTTGCAACTACCATGAGCTAACTACAACTATTTTAATGAAGTACTTTCTATCAATCCATTAGTGCCATTCGCCTAAAGGGACAACATTTGGTTGGGATACCGATAACTAGATTGAAACTACAAAATAGAAGATCAAATGTAGGTGATGGAAATGAAAAGAGAAAGTACACAATATGGTAATGTGGAAAACGCCAATGAATGTGGGTAAAAACCACGTGTTGCTATGAGTCCACTAATCCAATTTAACGTGGGTATTATACCCGTTATTCATACAAGTACATTGATTATTTGGACATCAAAGGCCTTGGATAGTAAAAAAATGCATAAGAGTGAGAGATTGAATACACAGTATAGCTATTGAGAAGATATTTAAATGTTGAATTGATCATCATGGCTTGTGGAACAATCAAAAGAGAAACGCCGTCCTTAGGATCATGGTACAAGCGCTGTGATATACCTTTTAATGATGGATTTTGTAACGTATTATGGAATATGCTCTGCATTTGTTGCCTGTTGTTGTTTACCTTTTATAGGCCTTCAAGTAGTAGTAGTCGATTAGAGAAGATATGCCTGAGTTTGATATGAAACAACCAACAAAAAGAGGGGAAAATCAATTGACAACAATTTTAAAGCAACAACACAAGATAAATCTATCTCAAAAAATCACCGAGATCTATAAAATAGGGGTTCTTAATCAAAGCCAACACCAAGTAAAGCTAATTAAGCTGTAACCACAAAGTTTACAAAATAGCAATCACATACAAAGGAAATAATCACCAAGATTATGGGCAGAGAGAAAATCTCATTGGATTCAAAATTAAGCAAAAAAGTTGTCACCAAAAGCAAGTTAGCCCTTTTTATAGGCTTTACAAAACAACCCTAGAGTTCTTGAATTACACTCCTTGGATTACAAATGAAAGGCCAAGATTAAAGTAAGCTAAAAAAAACAAAAGGAAAGAAAAAAGCCGCTTTGAAACAGGGGTCTTAGAGCGGTTGCTCCTCACGAACAAAGTGGTCGTTCCATAGATGGGATCAGTTGCTCCAAATTTTCTGCCAAAAATCCCAATTTCGGGTCGCTCCAGCACTTAGGCCTGGATAGCTCGATTTCAAATGCTCATAACTTATTCGTTTCTCGCTCAAATTGGGCATGTGACCTGTCATTGGAAAGCTCTTGGACTGTATTTTCACTTCCAATTTAAACCATCTGAAAATTCCTTGTAACAAAGAAGATATGGCTGAATGAAGTATTTGCATCATACATTGATAAATTTCTTTCTTGGCTAACACATGGAATCCTTGGAGCTTTATTCTAAGTAAACAAAACTTTCTCAAGTTTGATGATAGTCAACCCCGAGAGGTAACCACCAAGGAGTTTGGCACGGCTCGTGTCACAACACATGGCACTTCTTCAACTTCCTCCACCAAGTTCCATACACCCGCATCAGAGTTCCTTTGGTCAAATTAGCTTACAAAATAAATAAGCCAAACACTAATAGCTACTTTCATATTATTATCTACAAGTTGATAGCTAACTTGCAAGAGGGTCCAATAATTGCAGCCCCTGATAGGCCTTGTTAAATATGGACTGTTCTAAAAGCCTTATCAGTACTTTAGTAGTTCAGTCACTTTAACTTGTAATTGCTTATGTTAGTATCTGCAAGGCATTGTGGGACTTTGTCAGATATATTTGGAGAAGTGGGCTATATGACAGTTCTCTTGTGTTTTTGCTTACTTTATTTTTATTTATTTATTTATTTTTTATTTCTGTGTATGGATGCATGTAAACTTCTTATGCTTATACTATGATTACTGTGTGAGTTATTGCATACCTCTTCTTAGAGTAGGGTTTCTGTTACAGAGATGGTTGGTATTGTTAATCAACACTAGTTATTAATTGAAGTACTTATCTTTTTTGAAGGCGAACATGCTTGAAGGAGGAGGGAAAACACCTATTCTCACTCCTATGGAACTTGAAGACATTGGATACAAAATTGTTGCTTACCCACTTTCTTTGATAGGGGTCTCTATCCAAGCAATGCAGGTAACTAGTCTCAACTAGAAAGTGGAACTAAATTTTCAGTACTATGTTTTCTCATTGCTTATGGGCATGCTTTTAATGGAGGAAATGTAGAGATAAGTTTGAGTGTGGATGAATGTAGGATTCATCATTAGCAACAAAAAATAAAATAAAGATGAATAGGGTATTATGCATAAATGTGAACATAATATAGGTCCAATCCACGATTAGCTTTTAAAGGTTTTTTGACTGTACCAGACTAGAGACTGGAATATTATACTTCTCGACCTGTAGACCAGACCAATCGGTCCAATTGGGTCGTTTTTCTGATTTTCTTGGTTTTTGAACACGTGTTCTAAGATTTGTTGTGTGATTACTCTCTATCATTGTGGCCTGAATCTTCCAATGATTGAATCGTCCATGGAACTCTGGTGTGATTGGAATTGTTCTTCCAATTGATCCACTTGTTGCCCAATAGCATAGATAGTACCGCTCTGATAAGTAATTTCTTAGGATTTAAATTTTGAATATAAGGTATTATAGAAGTTTTTTTCATTGTATTCTTGGAAAATGAATTTAAATGAAGAATAAATGATAGTTTGCATTCAAGAGGTGGATTATCTTCTTAAACAGCTTTCCCTCACCATAGATACAATGCCTCATACATTACCCATCTCCCCTATTTGACTACACACTCTCCTCACATCATACCTTTGTGACTCATTTCCAAACTGGCTTCAGACCACTCCATAATTAACTTTCTTGATGACATGCTTATTCGTTGCATAAGGATAGGTTTAGGTTTGTAATTAATTATTAATAAAAAAATGAAACAATATTTCGTAATTTTTGCTATTATTGCACCAGAGTTGCACATCCCTATGTACATTTTCAATCTTAATTTTTTTAAAGAAGTCATAACGAACACTAATATTCATTATTTCAAATCAGAATTAATAATTAATAATTAATGAGTAAAAAAAAAATTCACATAATCAAACAAGAATTTATTGAAAGGGTTAATAATCCGAATACATAGATATAACAATTCGACACATTATCGATTTGTTGTCTCATACAACATATTGAGTGGATCTATTGTCGCATTGTAATTATGGAAGGAAGAGAATTTTTGAGGTAACTTTGTAACCGGAGCAATCAACATCAATTGTAGCCCTACATGACTTGTGGCTATACCACGCACAAAGAACACCTCTTTCGAAGGAGGTTGAAAAGCCATGTCTACGAAAGAGGTCGAAAAATCCTGTCATTTGAAAAAGATCGAATATACTTTGTCTTTTGAAAGAGATCACAAACTCTTTTTTTCGAGGGAGACAAGTTTCTTTCTAACGGAGGGACCATTATTATATCCTAAAAAAACAAACAAAAAGCAAAATACCCTTTAAAGAAAAAAGGTTGTAATGACCAATCTTAATGATCTTTCATTATATAAGATTAGACATTATAAAATATTTGATAACATGAAAGTGTATCTAGAGACAAATCTAAAAAGACCTTATGTGACTCTGTTTTTTTTTTTTTTTTTTTTTTTTTTTAATTTTTTTATTTTAATAATAAAAATGCATGGTTGAAGAAGATCGTGTGGATAGTGTTACATTTTCAAATGGTACAATATTTCTAGAATAGAGGTAGTATTAAGGGGTTGTTTGGTTGGATCATTTGGAATGAGTTGGAATGGAGTTAAAATCCATTCCATCTATTTTTTTGTTTGGTTGAGTTTTTTAGTTATGGAATCTCATAGCCAAGGGGTTCTAATTCTACCCCATACTCTTAGATTCCCACACTTAGCTCTCCCTCTAAGATTTACAATCCATGTTTTTTTAATGAAATATAGAATCCATTTCAACAATAAAACCAAACAACTTTGTAGTAGTATAAGTTTTAGAATCCATACACCTCTCTAGTATGAGATTCCATACCAAGCGATTCCAATTTGATGAACCAAACACCCCCTAAATAAATATCTAACCAGAAATCCTTTTATCAATGAAATCTACATGAATTCTTAATAATCACATTGAGTTTCTTCATATTTACAACTAGAAAAGCAAATGTGACACTTGCCACCAGGCTATAAAAGTATAAAAACTCAATTAGTATAATTTGTAAAATAATAATTTAAAATGATTTAAAACTTGGTTATTATTGTATACCTTGGTTTAGGCTTATGTCTTGTAAACAAAATATTTATTAAAAAAAAAAAAGATCGCTAATGCCTTTTTTGCTATTAAAGGAAAGTTGTTTTAAAAGTCCACTCCTTTGGTTTCACCGGCACCTCTCTGTTTTAACCCAACCCCTTTTTCAATGTTTTAGTTGCTTTTTAGGACTAATTATTATATTTTATAGGCTTTAGATGTCTTTAACATGCTATTGTCAATCCAATGTTCACCTATTACAATATGATCCAAATAAAGTTGTTTAGGGATCATTGATCAATGAGAGATCCTAGCTTCTTCACCAAATTTGCCTTGCTTTAATGCTTGTGTTGTTGGTAGATCCATATTGATATTGTGTCCTCACATGCGTTATAACATCCTAAATTCTAAGACGCCCCAACTCGATCATTTGGTTGCTCTTCTGCTCACTGCCTTGACCCTAAAACCTCTGTGTGCTTTTGTTGCTCAATATGCAAGAGTTCCCTTCTAGAATCAGACACCTGCATATGTTACTATGTGTTCACACGTCCTTTCCACACTAGACTAGCAGCTTACCACCGGTTCGGCAAGAGTGCACTCCATGATCCTGTGTCAAAACATTTGGATTGTGACACTATGGCTCCAACTTGAGTCTTGAGATGCCAATAATACCATCACATCAACAGTTGGATTTCAAAATCCGCTGTGGACAAGTTTTGTTTCCAAAATTCCTCTATGTGTGACAAAGTGTCACTACATACTAGCTTTATTCCATTTTCTTTTGCATCCCTCCAACTGGAATGATAAAGTACTGTGGAAAATCTGTAGTGATAGGCTGATAGCAGCTACAAATGATTTGTGTGTCAGCATAATACTCCATGAGAGTTAACAAGCTTTTGGGTATGGTCCACCTAATGTCTTACAGGCTGTAGAAAGAAGATCTATATGACATATACTAGCCAAGATAACTTCTTTAAAAAGGGCTAGTTCTGACTTTCATATTGGTTTTAGCACCCAGTGTGTGTCTATATATATGATGCAGCCTCCCACTTAGTCATGACACTATCAATAGCTTACTAAATCTAACATTGGTTATGCTAAAAGAATGTCTGGACACTGTTGTGTACTCAAACTCAATTAGGCTTCTAAGTACTAACTCTAGTGCGAGATAGCTTATAATCAGTTTGTTATAGTTTTTTATCAATAGAATGTGAGAATGTTCGGTGGACTTTCTAGGGGTGATTTACATTCTTTCTGACGATGTTAATTAACTGCTGCAGGATGCCCTAACAGCCATCCGAAGAGGCCATATTCCTTCCCCAGGAAGTATGCCTTCTTTTGAGGAAATCAAAGATATTTTAGGTTTTAAAGATTATTATGAAGAGGAGAAGCGGTATGCCCTAATCACGACTCCACCACCTTCTCCTCGAGGTTAGTTAATGTATTATTTGCATTGAAAGAAGCTCTTTATCTCAAGATGTGGGTATTGGTTTTACATATTCTCTGATTACCTTTTTGTAAATTTTATGTTGTTGCCAGAGCAGTTGTTTTAGGAGTGAACAACACATAAATTGCTAGTTCAACATTTTGCTCAATGGGCACAATAGCATTGCCTAAACTACATTGTGATGTATCTTGGTAGTTGGTAGTTGGTGACTTGGTGATAGGAAGTTAAGGTGCTATATCTCTACTGAAGAGAAAAATGGCTTTAACAAGGAATTTATTTCTTAGAAGGTAAAAGGGTATCTTAGATGACAAGAGCATTTAATTGACTTTATAACTGAAGAAGAATTTAATTTACATCCGTTAGTGGATATATCTTTTATTAGTTTCATTGATGTTTAACAAAAGAATTACAAAAACTGAAGATCCATGCAGAGATATTGATTATCAATTACATAAGGAAATATATGTAGACTGAACGTTGATAAAAGACACTGTTGTGTAAGAAGCATAAATTAATTGTGACAGATATGGGCTATTAGAACAGAGTTACAGGTTTATTTTTCCTAATCATTTCTTATCAACCTAGGAAATATATGCTGTATATGTCAGTGATTTACTGCCTAAAGAGTCAAAATCTAGGTGATGGTATCCCATATGTAACTACATTATGAACTTTAAACATAGTGGAAATACACGTATGGACTATAGCAGGCATCGAAGGGGATTTGGCCTAACCTTAAGGGGCTGTTTGGTTGGAATGGAAACTTTGTTTTGTTTTGTTTTATTTATTTATTTTTCTCTATTAGTAGATCTATTTTTTTTTTTTTTTTGTTTTTGTAAAAACATGTTGATTTACTCACCTTTTCTCAAACTCTTTAAAGTGATGGTTGTTGTTGGGACTAAGGCTTTGTTGTTGTTGTAGTAAAACATGTAGCTTCCTTTTTGTAAATGCTTCTAACTAATAGAAATGCTGGATACACATCTTTGCCTATTTTTTTTTTTTTTTTTGAAACACAGCTTCCTTCTTACTGATACATGCTTATAATGGTGGTTATCTTCAGCTGTTGATAGTGGTTATGAACTCATACAGAATAAACAAGATAGCTTGAATGAAAGTGAACAATCTTCGCGAGATCATCCCATTGAAGTGATAACACCTGAAGTCTATACTGGTGCAGATGGCTCAAGGGGAGCTTTTGGCAATCTCTGGTCTTGAACATTGAGAATCAAAATTACAGGAAGGGATGGTAAAGAAAAACTGGATGTCAGGGTTCCTGTAAGTCACATGCTTTTTGCCTTTATTTTGTCTTTATTTTGTCTTGGTTCACTAAACTACTCTCCTTGCCATGTATACGAGCTTGTCAATGGTAGCATTGATGAAATAGAAACAAGACAAAAAAAAAAAAAAAAAAAAAAAAAGGGGTCCAAAAGATGAAGATTTGAATTACAAACTTAATTGCTAACGCTTTATAAAGTAAATCATATGAGATTAGATCCAAGAGGTATTATTAGTGTGTTAGTTCAACATTGAAAATCTCGGTGAGGTGTATACCAGAACTATCTTTGTAAACTCGGACGATAATCTCTTCTTGCAGATCCATCCTTCTCCTCTTGTTGTTCCTTGTGTATGTGCATGTCCTTATGTCCGATTGGGTATCTCAATTTTCTTTCATTCTTTGTTTATAAATCTTATACCACTTCAACTAGGCAAATCATTGGCTCCGGCTTTTGTTAAACTGAAGATAATGTAGAAATATGAGGATTATGCATCACATTCATTTATGTCTTGGTCCTACTATGGTAGTTGGTTGCAGGATTATGAAATTGGATTAATGTTTGAATTAACTAAAATGGAAATTGACTCAGCACGTGAAAGTCATAAAAATTATAAATTCTAAGTTCTACATTTCTATTTTCTCATGCATTTTAGTTTGGTTATTGCTATTTTAGATACTTGCACAAAATTCGTTTGTGAAGATAGGCAAAAGATAAATGTAAGAGTAGATAAATTGTACTTCCTCTATTTTTTTTATTGTTTTGGTCGTAACCATGTGCGTTGGAACAAAAGCCAAGGAAAAGTAGACATGTAGTCAAAGTAACAAATTTGCCCACAAGGCTACCATCTCTCTCCTCTGTAACAGCCCCATCAAACAACAA
Source organism: Chenopodium quinoa (assembly GCF_001683475.1). Lineage (NCBI taxonomy): Eukaryota > Viridiplantae > Streptophyta > Magnoliopsida > Caryophyllales > Amaranthaceae > Chenopodium > Chenopodium quinoa. The sequence goes on along the minus strand of NW_018744577.1, from coordinate 291,986 downwards.
TCAACCATTTTTTCTACCAACCCACCACCCACCCAAGCTAGCCCAAACACCAGTCCGCCACCATTCCCCACGCCAAAATCACCAAACCCACCACCATTAGAAATAATTTAGGGTGGTGTTGTAGTTTCAAGGTGGGTTTGGTGGTTTTGGTGTGGGTAGGATGGTTTTCAAGGGTGGTTAGGGTTGTTTTGGGGTGGGTTAGGTGGTTATGGCCTGGGTAGGGTAGAATTTGAGGGTGGGTGGGATGATTTTTGAGGGTGGTCTAGGCTTGGGTGGTTTTTGGGGCGGGTGAGGTTGTTTTTCTAGATCTAGATGATGAGGTGGTTTTTGGGGTCGGTGGGGTAAATTTCAGGGTTGTGGTATTTGGGGTGGATTGTGGGAGGTAAAGGGGCAACAAGGTGGTGCTTGGTGGTTGGGAAGACTTGAAGAGGAGTTAAGGAATCAAAGGGAAGGGTTGAGGAGAGAGAGTGGTAGTAGGGATGGTGTGCAAGTAAGGTTATTATTGGAATATTTCATATCAAACTTACTAATTGTGACTTGGTTGCAAGTAATTAGACATTTACATTTAAGAAAAGTGTTCCAAGTAAATAGAAAAAAAAAAAAAAAAACGGAGGAAGTAGATATATGGTTAAAAGCTAAATATAGCCTCATGAAGCCTCCAAAGAATCTTGTAAATAGACTTGTTCATTGACCACCACTAGTCCTTCTGTTGGCTCCGTCCCAATTAATTGTCACACTTTCCCTATGTGTTCATCCCAACTCAGTAACCTAGTAATATTTTATTACACCCCCCTCCCATCCTCTCAGCTACCAAAAGTTAAGGGCACACATCCTCACATTCAATTAAAAATTTCCTCTACTATCACCCATCACATCCATTTTTTTAAAAAATAAATATTATATATAAGCCAACAATTTATCGTATAAAATTTCATGCAAATCTTGGCATGACAATTAAATTGGGATGAAGGGACTATTTTCTTACCTTGAATGCTGGCTAATGAGCTCTTTTTGTTTACTTTCTTAAAATATTAGCATTACTGCAATCCAAATCATTTTTAGTGCTTGAATATTGTACTGAGTTAAAAGAAAACAGCTTTGTTTGAGGCATGACAAGCTTCCATAATTGATTTTATTTTATTTATTTTTTTTAGGATTTTCCAATTGGTACCATTGTAGTTTTGATTTTTCCATTTGGTACCCAATTTTAAATTTTACTCTACAGCCTACATGGTACCTTTGTAATTTTTACTTACTCTTTACTATAGCATCTCGTGAAATGTAACATTAGTTTGGGGCAATTGTGGTCCTATTTTTCTAATTTCAACTGCAAATTTTGATCCTGGTCGTGATGAATTGATAACAGTCATAACACCCAAAACTTTAACCAAACATTTTTTTTGCGCGAAACAAATCGAAATATATAAATTGAGACATTTTTCTTGTACATAAACCATGACATTGTTGCTAATTTTGACCTCAAACTTTAATCTTAAGGCCACTAAGGGCTTAAACATCATCTTAAAACTTTAACTGATTTTTTTTTTAATGACACCTAAATCAAAGAATTCATAATATGTTTGATGGAATGCTTTGGGATAAAACTAACAAATGGGTACCAAGTGGAAAAGCCCAAACTATAATTGTATCATATGGAAAATCCCCCCCCTTTTTTTTTAATTTTTTTTTGTAACGATAGTTTAGATTTTGACCTTGGCCATTCCAATATCCCCTTTGTTAGACTTATAGGCCTTATAGCCTGGGAACTATGACTCCATTCCTTTCATTTTTCAAAGATGTAAGCATGTTATGCAGTTGGTTTTCTTTTTTTTTTTTTTTTAGCTTGGGGGGTGGGGGAGGTTTTGTATGTTTTATTAATTATTTTAAGTATGCAGGGAGGGGAGGAGGTTTTGTATGTGTTACATATTTTTCTACATTATCTGCTTACAAGAAATTTTTCCTTAATTTATCCATTTCTCTTGCAAGCTGGATTCTTGGATGGTATCACAAATATAGTTCCAGGTATCAGTTCATAATAACTTGTTCACTGCTTTGGTCTGCTTTGGCTTATTGTTTTCTGATTTGTGTTCAATTTATAAAAAAAAATAATAAAATAAATAAAAAAATAAAAACATGGCCATTATACACCTCCATAGAAAGGAAAACAGCATCAACAACAGTCCTAGCCTCATTCCCAAAGCGGTGGAGTTGGCTGCTAGTACCGAGAGTCTATCTCGTACGTACATCCTTAAAATCCTCTTCCTCCATTCGCTGCTGTGACTCTGTGAGTGCTCTCTAATTAGTAATTATACAACACCTTGTAAACCCATTTTTTTTATATGGCCTTTTTTAATTGTCACTAAGTCATCTTTGGTCTTCCTCTACTATGTTTGAGATTTTCATTATAACTCTTATCTTTTGATCGACGTCTCACATGCCCAAACCACCATAACCAATTCTCCCTTTTTTTATCGTAACTTTCCTCCAAATATTTACATTTCTAATTCTATCCCTCGATGTATTCTTGCATATCCATCTTTGTTACTCTCATCATTTTAATGTGCTCCTTCCTAAACGCCCAACCTTCTGACCCGCATAATAATATTTGTCTAATTTCCATCCTATAGAATTTCCCTTATAACCTTAAAGGTACACTACGATAAAAAAATAATCCATATAAGAGGAAAAAATTAATTAAATGTAATCTTACTGTGTCCAACTTATGCTATCCTTGTTGGGGACTGTTCTCATTGCATATATTGCCATAGTGTTTAATGTACCATACTTTAGATATCAACGGGGCGTATAATTTGACCCACATCCATGTAATTTGTCAAGTAATTATGGCTATCAGAGATATTAAACTCAGAACTGCCATAATAATTGGACCCCAGGCTAGTATCTTCCAGTGTGTCTTTGTCTTTAATTTTATGGTAAAAAAACATAAACCTCGGTGTTATTAGTGTTGTTTATTGCTAGTTTTTTATTTTGCTATTAATTGTAATGCATCATATCTATTAGCAAGTGACTTGGTAAACAATACTATATACTTGTATTCCTTACCTCTATGATGAACAAATGACCCACTGCTTTTACACTATCAACTGTGTTATCATGTTTATCAAAAAAAATTGTGTTATCATTAATGTTGGTACCTTGGCATTATAGACTTGGGAAAAATCATTTCAAGATCTTAATTGTTAATGTTGTATTGAACAGCCTTAGTGGGTGTAAACCTCAAGGAGATTTTAGACAATGCTGCTGATGGGATGCAAGGGACACTGTTAGATTTTAATGACACACTCGGAGATAGGATACAAGCCTTTTTGGAGTAAGATAATGAAGTTTGTTGTGACTAATGTGCAAGAGGTAAATACTTTAATAAACAGTATGATAGACATTGTTTTAGAAGCTGATGTAATACCATAATCTGTAAGCAGATTTTGCATATAAACATTGTATATGAAGTACTCGTATTTGGATAAATTTGGCCCGAAATGAGTGTCCTTATCTACCTGTAGAATGTAGCAGTCACATAAAGCCTGAGATGAAGTTTTGCTATCTTTATCTATGTGTAGAATGTAGCAGTCACATTATTTTCCATTATGTTGTTAGGATGTTATGTGATGCAACAGTTTTTCATCCTTTTAATTTTTTTATGAAATTTATTAAACCTAAATTGTTCACTTCAAAATGTAACTATACCTGTATAACATCATCTTCTTGGTAAGTGATGCGGGAGCATCCAAAATTTCCTCTCTTGATAGTTTTTAATGTTTCTTTAGATAGATTTTTGCTTACAAGTTTTTACCTTTTACTTGAAAGGGTTTTTTTTGTTTTAAGCGCCTTAGGATTCCTTAATTAGTTTTTTAAGGTAGTTAGTTTAATGTGGTTACTGAGAATTCAAGTTAGAGTAGAATTAGTTTTCTAAACCTAATAGGATTAGGATTCTATCTATTTTATCTTTTCCTTGTAAAGCCTATAAATAGGCCACATAATTAGCAATAAAATTCAGAGTTTGATTTTGGGAATTAACCTTTTTGAGCATTGCTCGTTTGATTGTTAATAAAAAACATCACTTGTTGTCACTTGTGATCATCTTCTAGTTGCGACTAGGAAGAGACCCTCTATTCTTGTGAGAATTAGAGTACTACCCATTTACTTTCATCCATAATAACCATATTTTTCATCACTATAATTCACAAAGCCATTAAACCATAATCGTAGTTGCATTCTACACAAAATTGGACTAAAATCCGCATCAATTGGTATCACAGCCAAGTTAAAAGTTTTTGGCGACGACAATCAATCTGCTCGGTCTTTTTCGACGATTCTTTTTGCATTGGACTCTAAAAACATTGAAGTTTCTTCCCCTAAAATTTTAAAAAATTTCGTTGAGAAACGCATTCTCTAGAGCCCTCAACTTTGGCGTAAAGATTTCAGCAGGTCTGAAATTTTCTCTACCTGCACGAGTAAATCTTTCAGACGATTGTGAGCGTTCTACTTGGAGTTTTTGCGTGATTCTTTTTGCTTTGGACTTCTAAAATCCAAAATTTTCACGTTGTATACTTCCGTGAGTTTTCATTGTGAAACAAACCCACAGCAACATGGTGAACCAAAGTGAGTTTGTTGCGTTATTGGAAGAATTCAAGAAACTAAATTCACGTATTGATAAAACGGAAGAAAGGCAAGCTGCAACAGATTCTCATACTAAATCTATTGCTGAGGTAATTCAAAAGCTACAACAGGACATGAAAGATCAAAGTTCCAGTGAAGTGTCTCACTCACTTCGGATTAATGCAAAGAAAGGAGAAGTCAAACTTTCAGATCTGTCGGGATTTGATGGTACAACAGACCCCCGAAGTATATCTTGATCGGGAGAAGCGCATGGATCGTTTGTTAGAGCATAAAGGTATGATCGAAACCTTAAGATTTTCTCATGCAATTTCAAAGCTTTCAAATTTTGCTTTAGATTGGTATGAAAACATGCAAGTTCAAAGGGTTAAGGATGGAAAAGAAAAGGTTTCAACTTGGACAACACTAAAATCTAAGATGAGAAAGCGTTTTGTTCCTAAATCTTACAAGCAAAAGTTATTCTTGAAATTAAATTCTTTACAACAAAATCAATTATCTATTGATCAATATGTTGTGGAGTTTGAGAAGTTATATCTAGCTTGTGGTTATAAAGAAGAGGATGAACAAAAGATTGCCAAGTTTTTACTAGGTTTAAGCAAATCTATTGCATATGCTGTTGAGGTCCAACAATTCGAGACCTTTAATGATGTATGTATGCTAGCAAGTACCATAGAGAGACAAATGCAAGAACAAAAGGGGAAACTAGTTCGCCATCCATATGTACCTGATTCAGATTTAATTCGAACTCAGGAAGGGTTAGACATACAAAAGAATTCATCCATGTTTCCTTCTTTTCAAAGTGAGAAATCAAAACCCTTGCTTCGTAGTCAAGTGGTTATGAAGGATAAGATTTGTTTCAAGTGTAAGGGTAGAGGTCATATTGCTGCACAATGCCCTAGCAACGTTCTAGTTTGTCTTGAAGCACAACAAGCTCTTTTGTCGGTCATGGTGGAGGATGAGAGGGAGAAACATGCCCTTCACACAAGATTGCAAGAGGAGGAAATAACAAATCAACTTTCTACTCGTGAAGTTGAGTTTGAGGGTCCATTGTATGAAGCTGCACCTGATGACAATGTATTAGTAATTAGGTCCGTTTTACATGTTGCGCTAACTCAAGAGAAGCATAAAGAACAAAGGGAAAATTTATTCCAATCACGTTGCATGGTGAAAGGAAGGAGTTGTTCTCTTATAATTGATGGAGGATCATGCACTAACATTGCTTCTAAGAAGATGGTTGGCACATTAGGGTTGGAACAACAAGATCATCCTAAACCTTATAAGATCAATTGGGTGAACAATGATGGTGGATTATTGGTAAAGAAACGTGTTCTAGTTTAATTGGAGATCAGAGATTTCTAGGATGAGGTTTGGTGTGATGTATTACCCATGGATGCTTGTTCTTTGTTGTTAGGTAGACCGTGGCAGTGGGATTGAGATGCTACTCATCTATGCAAACAAAATATTTATACCATTGCCGTTGGCAATAGTTGAATAGGGGTTCAACCTTTGCCTCCCAAGTATATGCATGCAAGTAAGGAAAGTGTGACTAACTCGGCTTCAAAAGCTAAAGAACATGCCAAGATAGATTCGGCCACTCCAAGCAACTTGTACATCTCTACTTATGATTCGCACGAATTGAACAAGAAGGGAAAGAAAGCAATCAAGCGAGAGCAAGTCTTAAACCTTAGAAAGAAGCCTGCTTTTGATGTTGGTGACTACGTTTGGTTATCTCTAAGTGCACAAAAGATTTACAACAACATGATAGGGAAAGCCGAAGCTGTGGAAGAAGGCCCTTTTGAGTTAGTGCACCATGAGAATTATGACACATATCAAGTGCTTCTCACAAAAGGAATTTGCGCATCATTTCCGTCAAACGACTTAATTCCTTGTTTTGAGGCAACTTGAGGACAAGTTTTTTTTCAAGAGGGGGAGTATGATGCTAGAGCATCCAAGATTTCTTTTCTTGATAGTTTTTACCTTTCACTTGAAAGGGTTTTTCTTGTTTGAAGCGCCTTAAGATTCCTTAATTAGTTTTTTAAGGTAGTTAGTTTAATGTGGGTTACTAGGGATTCAAATTAGAGTAGAATTAGTTTTTATACACCTAATAGGATTAGGATTCTATCTATTTTATCTTTTTCTTGTAAAACCTGTAAATAGGCCACATAATAAGTAATAAAATTCAGAGTTTGATTTTGGGAATTAATTCTTTTTTAGCATTGCTCAATGATCATCTTCTAGTTGCGACTAGGAAGAGACCCTCTTTCTTGTGAGAATTAGAGTACTACCCATTTACTTTCATCCATAATAACCATATTTTTCATCACTATAATCCACAACGCCATTAAACAATAATCGTGGTTCTATTCTACACAAAATCGGACTAAAATCCGCATTAGTAAGCACATGGAAGAAAAGTTTGAGATACATACAAGTACTGAAGGTAAAGAGTAAACATTGTATAATCATACACGATAAGCAATTGCAATGAATAATTTGTAGAAAGTTTGATCCATGTTAGAGGTTGTGCTATAAGATGTATGATCGACTAGTGCTCTTAGTGCAATTGTGCTGGATTTGATGCCCCAATTAGCAAGATAGGTGCCCTTTAATGATTGTGAAGTGGCAAATTTAACTTCTCTTTTGTTTTTAACTTTTTGTATTAATAATTAATTTACTACAAACATTATTTTTGTGAATATATGTGCTTCACAGACTTTAGACCTTGCAAGTGTTTCGACCTTCCAAACCGTGCGGCGTGCGCATATCAAACCTATGAAGTAAAGGTTTCACATCATAAAACAATTAACGTGCGAAATTAAATGCTTCTAGATTGAAGGAAACAAACTCAGAAAGGTGAGAAAAGGAACTCAAATTATAACATACATAATAAGGCATTTTAGATAAATCTAGTTTTTAGGCTTGAGTGATGCCTTAGTAAAGGTTATATGATCTCATCTTTGTTTATTGTACAAAATTTTCTCTTTTGTATTTTTTTTATTGTAAGAAAAATGAGGTTGGAGTGGGGTAGGTGAACAAAGGGAAAATGTGGGAAAATATATATTTTTTTTATTAGTGGTCTTATTTCATTTTTAGTAACGAGTCAAGTATTGTGGGACAGACGTAAATGAGAATTGTGTCAAGTACCATGGGACAAAGCGATTATCAGTTAACAAATAGAACATATCGGCCAATAAATGAAACATATTAGCCGAGCTTGCCGCACGTAATTTTGCGTACGACAATCCACACCTAATACCTTCTCTAAAAGTAACTTGCAAATTTGCAATCATTTACAAATGGAGGTAATATTCCTTATTCACTTCCAAAAACATAATATAATCACACTTTTGGAATATACATCTTGTCACTAACAAGTAAACAAAGAAGAACGTAATCACACTGGTGTTCTTTACACAGTCATTTCACTAATACTATTAGCATAACTATTAGCACCCCTAGTTCTATCTCCGGAACTATATGATTGCAAATTCAAATTCATTCCAGAAGAAGAAGATTATGATGTATTCAAAACTCTCAACTCATCATCTTGATTAGGTTCTCTCAACGCCTTCGGGAATGTCATCTCTCCATTCAAGTACCTCACTACAAGTCTCATGACCAAGAAAACTTCTCACTCCCTTGACATTCATGGGAGGGGGAAGTTTCTCAATCACCTCAATTTCTGCTTTGTCAACTTGGATGCCACGATCATAAATAAGATGACCAAGTACCACTTACTGGTATGATCATTGAAGATCTAAGAATCTATCCCATGCTTCCCAAAGAGATTCCCCCGACTCTTAAGAAAATGTTGATATTTGATGTTGAATCTTTTCAGTTTTTGAAGGAGGGAAATACTCTTTGAGGAATGCCTGAGAAATTTTGCTCCACTCCGTCTCCTTGACAGTATTCAACCACTTTTGAGCTCTATCGCGAAGGTAAAATCCAAACAACATCACTCTCAATTGATCTTGAGTGACTCCTTTGTGATGAACAGTGGAGCACAATTGTTGAAATCGCTGCATGTGATTAATTGGCTCGTCAGTAGGATGGTTTTGTTGGACCATACTGAGCAATGCAGGTTTAATTTCAAAGTTCTCTGTAGTGATTGCTGGCATTTTAAGACCCGTTGGAATGCCATCTTGGGATGGTACCCTGAAAGAATTAAGAGACCTATTATCAGTCATCACTTTGTGTGTGTCAGACTGTGTTGTAGAGCTCTTCTGTGAGTGGGTCTTTTTCTGCTTCGCTTTCCCTTGTTTTTTGAGTTGCCTAAGGGTCTTGTCCAAGTCTTGATCCGTAGGGATCAAATCATCTGTTCGTTTTGACCTGGGCATAAACAAAAAGAAAAGAACACAGTGAGAATGCCCCAATCGGAACTAGAAGTTCCAATGAGACAATGGAAACAATTCAAACAATCAAACTAAAACTAATAGAAGCTATCCGTCTCCCCGACAACGGCGCCAAAAACTTGATGAATAAAAAGTAATACCGCAAGTGCACAGTGTCTGTTGTTAGCAGAGACTTAGCAAATACGGGTCGAATCCCACTAGGAGATAGGTTCTATTAGTTTTTGCCCAATTATTATAAACTATTTCAATAAACAAAGAGTGAATTGATGATCAATTAAGTAAACTAGAATAAAAATGAAAATAAGGTTGTTCTCAAATAAATAAAGGTCTAGGGCATACGTTCGATCCACCATGCTTATACCAATCAAAGAAATGCAAACATCCATTAATAAAAAAAAAAGGTCGAATAATTAAAGCACTTGTTACGGTCGAGAATTAACTCTTACGAATTAACATATGTAGTTCGGTCGCTAACATAATCAAATTCGTCAATTGTAATTAAGCCTCTAAAAATATTATCTTTCAATTCTAATTTATATTAGCTAAATAATCAACTCATGATATTGGCCAATTACATGAATCAAATAATAAAGCACAAATCAATTGGAATTATTCAAACCCTAATTTATAAACTTATAAATAATTAAGCACAATTAAACAAGGTATAAACATAGCTTCCCTTACTTAGCCCTAGATTCAATGAAATAAACAAAACAAAACTCACTCATAATTGAAATAAACAAAACAAAACAGATAAATAAACTTGAATTCATAATTAATAAAATAAATAAAGAACGAAAGATTCAATGAAATACCTCAATGATTGAATTAATGGAGAATAATAAACTAAAGTTCAACATTGGAGATAAAAAATTAAGAAACTTTTAATCTAGAAAATAAAGCATAAGAGGCCAAAAAAAATTCTCTCAAGTATTTGTTTATTTATTTAATTTTGCCTCATCCTAAATAAAATAAATAAATACATAAGATATAATGCTATTGGATGATAATTGATGACGTGGCACGATAGAAACAAAGCTTCCGTGGCTCATCACCACTCGACCAAACCCGTGGCCGCAGGGCTTGTGGCTGGGCCCCGGCAGAAACAGCGGCAGCCTTCGAGCGGCCGCTGGACAGTCCCGCAACAAGGTCCCACGGATGGCTGATTACATTACTTGGATTCAAACCCTCATAACTTTTATTTAGAAAGCCTCTTGGGGCGTGTGACGTATCATTAGAAAGCTCTTTAAGTCTTGTTTCCAACGCATTTTGAATCAATTCAATCCAATCTGTAGAACCCGAGTTATGGTCAAAACAATGAGCAAAGGTCTTTTTTGATATCTTGCAATTAAGCCTTCGTTTTTCTCCGTTTCTAACTCAAATTCGCTTCCGAAAGGTCCATAACGACTCTCATGGATGCCATATTCATGTACCATGCGTAAAATCCTTGGAGCCAACATCCACAAGGATGGATCCTTCGATTAATGAACTTGATTCATTGATTTCCATTCAAATATCATCCGAACCATCTCCAAACACTTCGAAAGCGTCCAAATGACTATGAAATCACCTGAAACATTAAGAATTACACAAACAATGCGTAATACAGCGATATATGATAACGTATGATGACCTTAAAAACAACCAAAAAGACTAAGAAAAAGAAATGAAAACTAACATAAATGTGCCTAAGAACCCTATATAAATATGATTCATTACTGAGGCCGATGATCCTCCGATTACTGCTAGTTCACTTAAGCTTGCCTTGAGCAAGCTCTGGACGGAGCTTGAGGGTAAGATGCCTTCTTCCTCTAGGAAGCAGCTAGGAGGGGAAGAGAGGGCACTCACAAGAAGACCTAGAGCAAGACAACGAACATTGAAGATGCTGGAATTACCCCTTTAAGACGACCTGGAAGATCTCCTAGGGTGCCACGGATGAATCTGTCTAGGTTCCTGGAGAAAACATAGTCGGCTAGGGGCAGACCAGGCAACCTTGTAGGGAAAAGCATGAGTTGTCTCAATGCTAGAAGGACGCAAGGGAATACATTCGGCACAAACAACGGGAACGAGCAGCCTACTTGGACACTGCCTCTACTCCCACAATACCGGATGAATTCTCCGACCCCTCTTTTTCCAAACATACCAGCTCGGTCAGGACCAACAGAAGCCTAGCTCATCGTACAAAAACTCCTATTCCAATTGCTCAGTCGTTTCAATATCAGACCCCCCAGAATCTTAATGCATTTTTGCCGCCTAACCCTCATGTCTTCAGACAGTACGGGCAATATGGCTAGCCGTTCGACCAAGCAGCTAACTTGGCCAAACCTTCTGCACAACCTCAACCAATTGATTGGCAAATGAGTTTGTTAAATCTTGGTGATAAGCCGCCTCCGTTTTCTCAAGAAACTCAACCAGCAAAGGTTAAGAGTGTACTTGTAGGTGCCTATGATGGTATAGGTAACCTGAAACAGCACGCCACTTCGTATCGAAATCTGACGTATTTGCAAAGTGTGGACGATGCCAAATGGTGCAGGTGCTTCCTGGCCACCCTTAAGGGTGTGGCGTAGGACTGGTTCAACAGTTTGCCAGTCGGATGCATCAATTGTTTTACCACTCTCAGTCTATTGTCTGTTGGAAACTTCTCATACAACATTCCCCCAAGGAAGACCAGCTTGAACCTAGCAACAATCGTTCAAGGAAAGAATGAAGGATTGCGTTCGTACGTCCAGAGGTTTAATCAAGAAAAAGCCCAAAGTCATAATTTTCCGGATGAAATGGCCTATTCCGAGTTTCTCCAAGGGTTAAGGCACAATGGCTTCAAATTTAATTTATTCAGGAAAAAGATTCGGACATACGCAGGCATATTGCGGGAGGCCGAAGCCTACATTGAGGCATTTGACTTTTGTTCGCTTACCAAAGCAGTTAAGCCGACCAAGGGGGCTGAGAAAAAGCAACCTTCTCAGCAAGACTCGATCGGAAAAAAAAAGAAGGAAACAAGTGGAAGGAAGTTTGGGTGGCTAACACCCAGCAGCCAAAATCAAAGAAGGTCAAGACGCACGAACCAACAAAGATTGTTACTCAATCCTGATGGAAATCAAAGATAAAATTGAGTTTGAGAAGCCTAACCACCGAGAGGCTCGGCCCAATACCGCAACAAGAACAAATATTTTCATTACCACAAGGACGTGGGACATGACACCAATGAAGGCATTAACTTGAAAAGATTGCTTGATAAACTGGTCGAAAAGGGCATGTTGAATTCGTACGTCTTGAAGTCAAAATTCACTTACATTCGGACAGACAACAAATCCGAGAAGAAAAAGCAAGCTGACAAAGAAAATGATGGAAACAACACTCACTTTGGTTTTGTGGCCGTCATATCAAGTGGCTTTGCCGCATGCGGCCATACCATGACGAGAATCAAGCAGGATGCTTGGATGTTGGGGAATGTGATGCACGCTGAGGGGGTGAAGGACGAGCCTTTCTCAAAAGTGACGGTCTGCGAGGTAGACCAAGGCGAGATAAGAGCCCTTCATAATGACCCCATGGTATTCATCTTGAAGGTGGCTAATATGAAGGTTGGTTGGGTGCTAGTTGACACGGGCAGCTTGTCCAACATAACCATCAAGGATGTCTGATGATTATCTCCAATCCGCTTGTTGGGTTTGGTGGGAGTATCATACACCCGGTAGGACGAATTGATTTACCTGTCCGATTTGGGAAAAAGGGAGAAGGAAGAGACATGGTCGTCCGCTTCCTGGTGGTCAAAGAGCTTATAGGCTACAATGCTAATATTAGTTGTCCGACTTTAACAACATCTAAAGCAGTAATCGTACCCCACTTAATGCTAATGAATTTTGAGAGGATTCGCAGAAAAAATTGGTACCATTCATGGTAACCAAAAAATGGCTAAGGAATGCAATCAGTTGGCTGTGAAGCCAGTAGCTAAGGGATGACAACGGTCGTCCGAGCCAAATTCCGAAGAGGAGTTACTCCAAAGACAATAGGTCGGCTAGAAGTGCATCAAGAAAGAGCAAGCATAGCAGCTAATGGTCGTCGGCCGGCTAGAAATCTAAGGCCGCAGCCGGCTAGCGACCATATGGACATAGTGCTTGATCCAAATCAACCTGATCGGACGGTCAAGGTGGGCACTATTGCCATGGTCTTGCTAGGAGACGACCTGATAAAGCTGTTAAGAGAATTCAAGAATGTTTTTGAATTTGAGGTTCATGAGATGCCGGGCATAGATCAAAGTCTAGCCTTCCATAAGTTGGTGGTAAATCCAATGTTGAAGCATGTTCGACAGAAAAAGAAAAATCATGGAGAAGAGATGAATCAGGCGGCCACAGTAGAAGTTAAAAAGCTGCTGGATGCCGGTTTCATTCGGCATTGCTACTACCCTGATTGGGTAGTAAATGTAGTTCTGGTCTGTAGACACCCAAATGTGTCTCCCCAAAACCTAACCCAGTGATGAATACCTTTTGCGTTATTCGATTATCGAACGAGGTGAAAGTGTGGAAAGTCTAATGATGAGGATGTTTTTATTATTAAAATATTTCTCTTTCTGTTTTTCTAAAAATATTTTTTTCTACTCCTATTTTATGAAAAATAGCCAGTCCAATTTGGTTTGGTCCATAATAAAGGTTCAATAATAGTGTAGTTGGATTGGGCTCGAAAAGAGCTTTCTAATGATATATTATAGGCCCGATTCCGATGACTTGTGAGGAAGTTATGGATAAAATTAGATTAGGCCCAATGATTTTCAAAGGTGGCCCGATGATCTAGAGGAGGGCCTATTAACCATTATTTTAAAAGAATGTTTTATTTAGAATAAAAATATTTAAATCTGATTTTGAAAACTGCTCGTACACATGATTACCTGCAACCGGTCTTAAAGGTAATTACGTGGGAAAGCACGTTGACTTTTGGACCAGCGCGAGACGACGGAGTCGTCGCCAGGCGCTGACCTTCTTTGCCTGGCGTTGGCCTTCGCCATCTGGCGACGAGCTTGTCGTCTGGCGCTGGCTCCCGTCGTTTGCGACGAGAGGAGTTTTATTCCGAGTATGATTTTCTTTGATCCCGTGCTATTTTTCTTATAAATAGGGGTCGTTTCTCCCTGTTTTAAAATCATCTACATCTACAATCAACACCTAGAATTCTATCTCTATTCTCCCTCTCTCTAAAAGCTAGAAGCTTTCTCTCTCTCTTCTTTTTCTAAACCTTCCCTCTCTCAAAATTCCTCATACACTAAATCTAGACACATCTAGCCAAGTTCGAATTTGCCTTCGCCCTAGACGTGAAAGGTTTGATATTTCTGAGGGTTTGGTCCCTAATCTCTATTTCAATTATTTAATTTAATTGTATTGTTTTAATATTTTCCTTAAAGTTACTAACATGTGTATTTTGTTATTAGAAAGAGGTACGAGGCATCGAAGTAAGTACTTTAATGGTTTGTTGATCTTTTGATGTAGAAATCATGCTTAGATTATTATTTTGATTCCTAATACCATTTTAGGATGTTTTATGGCTTCCTAGTATCATGTTTAGGGTTAATTAAGCTTCTAATATCAATTATGCTTATTATGATGCTTCCTATTTCTTTTCTAATATCATGTTAGTATCATGTTAGGGCTAAAGCTTTGATCTTTGATGTTTAGTGACATGCTAGGGTTTGTTATTAATCTTGTTAGTATCATGCCTAGGATCTTGCTATTATTATTATGCTTTAACATGATTGTTATTATGATTTATTTATGATGATTTTTGTTGCTTTATGATATATTATTGTTATTGCTTGATCACGCCTTTTATGCATGTTTAATGAGAATTTGTACTTGTAATCACGATTAATAAGATAATTAATAATCTTGTTTAGAGTTAATATGATTATAATTCAAGTGATCGCCAATAATAGTTTTATTTGTGCATTAATATTCAACCAACATAGATTAAACAGGTTTAGGGCAATTCTATTGATTGCATGTTATTCGGAAAACGCACATGAATACGAGAAGAATAAAGTATAGGCCTATTATTAGGGCAGGTTCAATCTCTTTTAGGTTGGATTTGTACCTTCATCCCTGAACTTCCAGTCATGGTTCCAGACTTATTGGAGTTCACGATCTCTTGGATCGTTAAGGGGTGTAACCTTCACCATGTGAACGGTTTACAAGTTCCTAAAACTTGTTGGCGACTCTTTTACTCTAACTTCATTCCCTTTGGACACCACCATTCTTAAGTGTATAATAACAATGAGGCTCAAGTGTGGGATGACTTGAAATATTCCCTACAGGTAAAGAAGCCGAATGGAACATGGAGAATTTGCGTGGACTACACTGACCTCAACAAGGCGTGTCCTAAGGATAACTTTCCCTTTCCTAAAATCCACCGACTGGTCGATTCAACGGTCGGACACGCCTTGATGAGCCTTATGGACGCATACTCCGGATTCCACCAGATCCCCTTATGGGAAGAAGAAAAAAAAACCACATTTGTGACCGAGAAGGGTCTGTACTGCTACAAAGTAATGTCATTCAGCCTTAAGAATGCGCCTGCCACTTTTCAAAGACTTAGTAACACTATGTTTAGAGATCAAATCGGACAGAACATGGAGGCGTACATTAATGACATGATTGTCAAATCAAAGTTGCCGCCCGACCATCTTAATGATCTTCGAGAAACGTTCACCGAACTCAGGCGGCATAAGATGATGTTAAATCCAAAGAAAAGTGTCTTTGGTGTTGAGTCCGGGAAGTTTCTTGGATTTCTAATTGATCAAAGCGGCATTGAGGCCAATCCAGAAAAGATCCAAGCGGTCCTAAACATGAAGTCACCGAGGACAATCAAAGAAGTGCAAAGACTAACCGGCTGCTTAGCGGCGCTTGGCCGATTTCTGTCTAGCTCAGGGGATAAGTGCCGATATTTTTTTCAAACAATCAAGAAAAAAGCTATGTTCGAGTGGACCGAAGAGGCCAAGGAATCCTTTGTGCAATTTAAAAACCATCTGCATACACTTCTTCGTCTCGTCAATCCGCTCTAAGATGAGAAGATATACATGTACCTTGCCATTTCAGATCATTCTTTGAGTGTTGTCCTCCTTGTAGAGAGGGACGACCATAGATCCCTATGTATTTTATTAGCCATGTCTTACACAATGCCGAGCTAAGGTATCCACCCATTGAAAAATTTGGGATGGCATTGTTCATGGCGTCAAAAAAGCTAAGGCCATACTTTCTTGATCATTCGATAGTGGTCTACACGGACCAACAATTGAAGAATTCTTCACAACATTGGAGGCCAATGGCCGAATGCTTAAGTAAGTCTTAAAAATAAGAGGTTTTGACATAATGTTTGAGCCTAGGAAGGCAATTAAGGGGAAGGCCTTTGCTGATTTTTTAGCTGAAATGACATGGCCAGATTTACAGCCGGTAGGGGATCAAATCTGGAAGGTTTTTGTGGATGGAAGCGTTACAGCAACCGGATGTGGTGCTGGTATCATTTGTCAGTCTCTTGAGGGAAATAATTTTAAAAATATACAATGAGATTTTAGTTTCAAGCCTCTTATAATGAAGCCGGATATGAAGCCCTTCTGGCCGGCCTTAGAATGTGTAAGGCGGCCGGGGCAACAAAAATTGATGCTACTTATAACTCCCAGCTGATAGTCAGCCAGGTGAATGGTGACTATGAGGCTAGGGAGCCGGCGATGATGAAATATCTTCAGATGGTGAAAGATGAGGTTGATGATCTAGAATTTTCACCTTACAACAAGTTCCTCGTTTAGAAAATCATCAAGCAGACGCATTCTCCAAGTTAGCATCCTTGACTTCATGTGATACTCCCAGACCAGTATTTTAAGAAGTTAAAGAAAAGAGGAGTATTGATGCTAAGCCCGTACAGATCAAAGACCAAAGCTCCACTGGATGGACAGGGTGATCTCCTATCTGAGGGATGGGACGCTACCGGAAGATCCTAGGTAAATTTGGGTGATGAAAAGGAGAGCGGCCTGGTTCGAGATGAAGAATGGGGAGATATTCTAAAAGCATTTGTTAAGCCGTACTTAAAGTGTATCACTCCAGAGAAAGGGCATGATGTGTTGGACGACCTCCACCAAGGGCAATGTGGATCCCATATAGGCGGACGGGCCTTAGCAGAAAAGGATACCCATCTGGGGTACTACTAGGCAAGCTTGAAATCGGAAGCCATGAAAATGGTGAAAAAGTGTGACAAGTGCCAGAGGTTTTCCACCCTTATTCACCGACCTGCAAATAGCTTGTCGCCCATAAGCAGTCCACTCCCCTTTACAAAATGGGGCATGGACATCTTGGGGCCGTATACTCCTGCGTTCGGGCAAAGGCTGTATGTGTTAGTAGCTGTAGACTATTTCACCAAATGGGTGGAAGCTGAGGCCGTCCGAGGGATCAAATGGACGGATGTAATCCGCCTTTATCTGGAAAAATATAATCACTCGTCATGGTGTGCCACATTCAATGGTGTTCGACAATGGACCCCAATTAAAAACGCCCGAACTCAAAAATTGGCAAAGTGACTAGGGCATCACTCATTGTTTTGCCTCAGTCGGACGCCTGCAAGCCAACAGCTAAGATGTGGCTTACAACAAGTTGATCTCCAACGGTATCAAGCGCAAGCTTGAGAAAGCAGGTGGCCTTTGGGCAGATGAGTTGGTGAACGTGTTGCGGTCTATTCGAACCACATCTAATAGTTCAACAGGAGAGACCCCATTTTTTTAGTCTACGACGCTGAGGTCATGCTCCCAATTGAGATGTAAGAGCCTACCCTTCGGGTAATGCTATATGATGAGTCATCCAACTGGGAGGCTATGAAGACAGCCCGGGACTTTCTTCCGAAATCCAGGGGCAATGCGGCACTTAGACATGAAATTTGTTGTCTTAAAATGACGAGGGCATACAACCGCAAGGTGTCTACGCGTCCGCTAAAGATGGGGGATCTTGTCTTGAGAAAAATGGAAGCGGTTGGCCATGCTAATAAAGATGGAAAGTTAACCCCCAACTGGGAAGGGCCATACCAAATCAATGAAGAAGTAAGGGATGGTGCATATCGTCTTAAAGCCTTAAATGGCCGTCCTATTCCTCGTACTTGGAATACGAATAATCTAAGAAAGTATTATGTTTGAATCTAGTACTTAGCCAGAAAGTTGTATATACAACTAGGTCTAGATGACCGAGCCTTGTAATTAAAGCCGTACGACCCCTTAACAATGTAATTTTGACAAAATTGATGTAAAGTCGAACATTGTTATTTAAATTCTTGCCATTTATTTATGATCTCTTAAGCAAAAATGCCGAATAAAAGTAATAAAGATGTTGTTTGCAACATAATAGCTCAGCCCTTATAAGGGCACTATAGAATGGTTGAGTAGGTGTATAGATCGGCCACAATGATTGAGAAGTCAATCAACCCGTCCGACCTTAATATGGTTGGACGACTGAGCATTAGGAAGCCACCAAAATTGCCCAAGGTATTCTCACCTAAACAGAGGCAAGTGTAAGGCTAGGCGTACAAGCCCAGCCAATATTAAAAAATTTCCAAGTTAAGATATTACTTGAAATTTCTTGAGTTGCGTCCGAGCGAAAGTATCAAAGGACAACTCAAACAAATTCAGTTAAGCGGCTATATTCCAAATGTTAATTCTGCGATTCACCTAGTGTAGGGAATATTTCAAGCACCCCACACTTGAGCCTCACATTGATCATACATTTTAGTATGGTGGTGTCTAAAGGGAAGGAAGCTAGAGTAAAAGAGTCGCCAACAATTTTTAGGAACTTGTAAACTGTTCACAGGGTGAAGGTTACACCCCTTCACTATCCAGGTGATCGCTAACTCCATAGTGGTCTGGAACCATGACTGGATATTCGGGGATGAAGGTACAAATCCAACTTAAAAGAGATTGGATCTTCCCTAAAAATAGGCCTCTACTTTATTCTTCTCATATTAAGGTGCGCTTTCTGATTAACTGTAGACACCTGCTTTTGGCCTCTTGTCCCGAAAGGAAGTGCGATGATGTTACAAAAATCCGTTCTTCATGTTAGATCAAAGTTGAAATGTTTATGGACTATGAAAAGAATTATGAAGTAATTTTAAAACCCATATTTGAGACCAAGTTATCTTAATGCCTTTTCCGATTACTAATTAGGCCTAAAACGTGTTCATACATGTTTAAACTTGATTAATAACGGACCCAAATGCTTCAAATGCAATGATTGGATCCAATGGAACCTACATTGTTGAAAAACTGAGCCAAACAGATGAACCAACTATCAAATTCCCATGAAAGGCATATACAGATGGATTGCCCTTTCAAAGAGCTTTCCAACGGTATTTTATAAGCCCAATTCCAAGCCAAAACAAAGAAGTTAGGATCAAAACACTAAAAAGGGCCCTAATACCGAAACCCTTGCACTCCAACGGCCATAACTTTTGATCCATAACATATTTTAACCTAATTCTAACAGAATTGGAAAGTATACATTCAGAGATTTCCAATGATATATCACACACCTTAATCCAACTTTGCAATCAAAAGTTATGGAAGTTTTAAAAACGCGTTTTCGTATAAGGCAATCCTGAAACCAACGCAACTCAATCAGTTGCGCGCGCGACTCATTGGAATGCGCGCGGCACCTAGCACGACTTAAAGAATTGCGTGCGCCACCTGAAGGGGTGGTTCTAAAACCCTAAACCTAGATCCCTACGCCTATAAATAGGGGTCTTCGTTCAGCATTACGGGGACCGGAAAAAATCAGAAAAAACCCTAGTATTCTCAAAACCCTAATCTCTCAACTTCTCTTAATATCATACTACTTTTTCTTCTCTCTTCCCAAATACTTTCCAACCCTAATTGAATCCATTGAAGTCCTTGGAGGTAAAAAGAAGAAAGATAGTACATAAACACATTAAACGGAGATTTAACATAAAAGAAGAACGGTTAGTTTCCTGAGCACTTAGATAAATCACTTTTCTTTTATTGTTTAAATAACTTTAATTGATTAATTAGTGTTATTTGATCACTTTAAACAAACTTTTAATTAATTAATTCACATAGTACTCTTTCGTTAATCAAGACTAGAATTGGAATAATTAATTGTTGTTTTATCACTTAAGACAAGGCGAATCTTGTTTATTTATTGTTCTTTCACGAATATTATTAAATAAGAATAACGACTTTTGCAATGTAATTCCTACGTGATTAATGCTTGTAAATAAAATCAACGAATTAGTCTTTAGGTATCACGTTGCATATATTGTTTGGTAATGAAATTGTGAAAAAGGAAGAGCTAGTAGAGGCCGTACTAGGGCTAGAATAGCGATTCCTCCCTAAAAGGAACGTTATTTTAGTACTCTCACTCCTGAACTCATTTCTGGTTTATGTAGACCAATTTGGACATGGGTAAACTTATGATTCGTGCTAATTATCCCTTGAACTCTACTTGGGAGAAAGGCATGAACGTGGTTCATGAGTTTTCCTAAAACTCATTGGCGACTCCTACTTGTTTCTTACAAAAAAGTGTGATGAGAGTATCATTTCTAATTCAAGGTCTCCCAAACAGTCAGGAACTCGAATCCTAATACACCCTAACAAGTGTAAAGTCCTAGGCTTTTAAGTGGCCATGGACATTTAAGGAAGGAACCCCTACGATGGGATCACCCTCCTTACAGTGGCGACTCCACTAGGGACTTAGAGGTTACAAGATTAGTTCGTCGTTATGGTTCAAGGTTTCCAACACTAGGTTGCCTATGGATTGTAACGAGAACTAACTTGGATAATCTCTAGTTAGAGAGCGAGACTCGAACGCATAATATCTTCCTTTTTTCACAAAAGTAAAAATCAAACAAGCAACATTGCATCATGCATAAGCATAGCACACTTTAACCATTGGGGATTGGCTCATTGATTAGGGGCTGCCAACACTAGGCTTCTATCTCGAAATCAATAACAATCATCCCACCCATATCGTCAACAAAATGTTGAGAGGGCGATGTCATGAGTCAACACGTTGAGTGATTGATTTGTGCATCGTTTCTTAAGATATGGTACCTTTGGACACCCAAGCCTTGACCTTAGAATGGCATTGTATGCTTTGACGGTTCCTTTTATGTGCTTATGTGACTACATGAATATGTGCTTCGTGTCTAATCTAACTAATTCCAACTTGTTACATAGAGATATAATAAATAAAAAAATTCGCAAAAAATTTTGGCTCGACAAAAAAAAAAAATCGAACCTAACAGGTGGCACGCGCAACTGTCAAAGTTGCGCGCGCCCTCCACGCACAAGTTTAGAATTTGCGCGCGGCACCTCCGCGAAACACTGTGTCTTGCGCACGCCCACTGTTCAACGTTGACTTTGACTCTTTACGAGCAATATCATACGGAGAAAATGATACTTACGCTTCAAGTTTAATCGTTAAGTAGGTGCTAAAAATATCTCTTTGGCTAACAACGTTGTCTAACTTTTACTATGATCGTTTTTTTTCGAAAAATCCAAAAACATGTTTTTTTTTATCGTTCTTTTTGCATATTCACAAAATAAAATGTTTTTATCGTCCTAAAAAAAAGACGCATATGATAGATGCTACTCTTGAAGATGCACTTTCCACTTTAGCGCAAGATGCAAAATTGCGCGCGATACTATTTTTTATTATAATGATTCGTTTACGTACTTTATAATCGAACTAATGACATTACTTCTTATGAGGTTCGTCATTAGAAGTTCGCATCCCTTAATAGGACGTCATCAATATGTTTATTCTTAAATGTGCCTATTTTCGTGTTCATCATGTTTAGTTGTAATTGATCAACCTTGATTTAAGAGTATAATTTATTTACCTCTTCTATGGTTTAAAAAAGAAAATCCTGAGAACTTTACTTGGGATGATTGCCTCACAAAAAAAAAAAAAAAAAAAAAAAAAAAAAAGAAAAAGAGAGAGAAATAGAACGAAAAAAAACAAAGAAATGTCGTTCTTAAAAAAAAGAAGAAAAAAAGAGAGAGATATTATTCTCAAAAAAAAAAAAAGACAGAAGATAATGAATGATAAAACTGAGAAAATGATTTAATTATTTCTTGGATTTTACATTCAAAGGTCATCATTCTTTTTAAACAAATAGTATTATATTATCCTTTAAAGATAAGCAATTTGAGAATCATAAATAAATAAAAAAAACGATATTGATCTCTATTGTAATCTAAATGATCAACAAATACTATAATATATTTGATCGTTTTAAGGATTGTGTTCGGGTCGATTAATATTTCTAAAAATTTAATGCGCACTTTCAATCCAACTATTTTGTTTTTCTCTTCTACCTTTTTTGAAAACAATTCATTTAAAGTAAAATCCTTAGATGATTACCTTGTTGAAGTCAACACAAATCATGACATTCCATTAATGATTGTTCGTGAATTTTTTGACATTCTTCATCAACAAACTTGCTTAAAGTGAATTCTTATTACAAGGATTAAAAAAAAAGAAATAAAACAATCAATTTGACTTTGATTCTTTGTTTGAATGCTTGGCAGAAAAGGTTTAAGTGAACGTGACTCAATTTCTCGTGATACACATTACTAGATCATCTTCCACATTCGCATACTAGTCCAATCATGGGTGACGAAGGAGCATTGGAGAAACTTAGAGAGGAACTCCAAAACCTAAAGGCCCTACGAGAAGAAGAAGCCCAAATGAAGGCTCATAAAAAAGCAGAAAAGGCTAAAATAAAAGCAAAAAAAAAGAAAAAGAAATTATTCTGCAAGAAAAAGCAAGAGCCGAAAGAGTAGAGGCCTTGGAGAAACTTGTCCTTCGAGCTAACTCAGGGAATAAGTACTTCAATTATGAGCTTGCACCACAATCTAGTGGCAAGACTCTCCCAGAAAAGTTCTTGACTACGAATTTGCCAACCTTTAAGGTTACAGACAATCCTAGGACTCACTTAATGAGCTTTATTGGAATTATGGCATTGAAAGGGGTTGAGCCAAGCCTATATGCATGTACTTTTCCTCTTTCATTGGACCCAACTACTAGATCATGGTTTTATAACCTCGATGCAAAACAAACTTCCACTTGGAGTGACGTTGTAAAAGCGTTCTTAACCCAATATGGAGATAACATTGAGCTCACAACTACCTTGCGCGATCTCGAATTGCTTAAGCAAGGGGAAGAAGAAGGCTTCATTGACTTCTTTTCTAGGTTGCGATCAAAGGTTGCTCTTATTCCTCAAAGACCTCTGGATCATGAACTTGTCCCAAAGTTCATAGACAATATGTCTCCACCATACAAGTGCCATTTACAATACCTTGGTTTAGACACATATCAAAAAGTCTATATTGTGGGAATATTAATTGAAAGGGAATTGATAAATGAAACCATGAATCATATAGATGGACTTGATTTTAAGAGAAGATTTCACCTACGTCGGAAACGGACAAAGCTCGAAGACGCGATCTCAAGAAGTTGTCAACAATTCAAGATGTAGCACCCTAGGTCTTGTTTTGTTTCTTTCTTTTGTTTTTTATGATAGACTAAGAGATTCATGCTGTCGAATCTACTTATTTTGTACTCTTATTAATGAATAAAAAATATATTTTTAAGTACGTCTATCTTGTTCTCTTTTCAATCTCTTTATTGTTATTAGCTCACATTAAATAAAACGTATACATACAAATAGGCAATATCAAAAGGCATACATACTCAACACTTTAAAGAATCTTGATGAGCTTTGGCTTACAAGATTTATTGAATGAAAAGAGGCCCATCTTAGGCCCACAAAGAAAGGATATGATGATTTCACCAACATAGGAGGCAACTTGAAACTCCACAAATATAATCCCATGTTTTTAACCTTAGAGAAAATCCATGTTTTTGGAAGCCCTTTTGAGCCTCGTCAATTGAGCCTTAGTTATTCAACCTACATTATTCCATACCTTGGGATAGGAATTGCGCAAAGATACAAATAGGAAATTGGGGGAACGAAGCATAAGAGGGGGACACAAAGTTAGTCTAAACCCAAAAGAAAAATCAAAAAATCGTTCTAAGCCGAAAAATAAAACTTGTCGAAAAAAAAAATAAAACTTGTCGAAGATAATTAATTATGTTACTTGATCAAACAATTTATGATAAACATATGCAATATTCCGCAAATCGAAAATACAAATCTTGGGGCCTTAAGTAAACATGGAAAACATCCCCTAGCATATGTAAACAAAAGTTCCAAAGGCCACCTAAAGTCTACGCTTGGGGCTTCAAATTAAAAATATAGGCCTCACCTTAACTTTCATTTTAAAATGAGACCATATTTTAGAAAGTGATTCGAATGATTTTATAAATTATTATAACACTTCACCAAACTTGGGTTTGATAAACATTCATTTTCAAACTACGGCACTTATGTAATTGAAAAAACTTCACTTTTAATTAGAAAAATATGACAATGATGCAAGCAGAAAAACATAAACAAAATTAGATATACGAAAGTTTGCTCACAATTTTCATATCTTTGTTGAAATCAGTTGCAAATTACAACTTATCTTCATCAATCTTGGACAAAAAAGTCACACTCAATTACAAGCCAGACTTTTCTTTCCATTTTGGGTCCAGTTTTGAAAATAATATAATTATTGGATCCCTTTTCAAATTTTGAATTCTAGTTTGAAACAACATGTTTCTAATAAAAATAGTATTCAAAATTTCCTTTATGAATTTTGTTTTCTCAAATAAATAAATTTTCAGATTCTCAATAACCGTTTGGATGATACATGTATATACATAAATATTTCCAAAAGGATTATATTAAGATTCGATTTCTTCTTGACTCAAAGTTGTTCTCGCTTAGTTCTCCTGCGAATATTGGCTAAGGAATGGTAAATAAACCACCTGCAAGACCAAAATCAAAGATTGATGAGAAAAAAGAAAATATTTGATGTTCTAAATCAACTTTGAGAATAAAATCATCGTAATGATCTTTACAACCGTTTAGACATTAGGTCATATTACTAAACCTTAAACACAATTGTTTTGGTTTATAAACAAGCAAAAAACTAACTTGCTTTCTTGAACATGACTTTTACTAAAGCCATGTCATTGTCCTAAATAACTCAAAACAAAATAGGATATATACATAGGTCCATCTCAGTATCATATGAATGGCTTAAATGATAGCAAGTCATTAGAACTACCCCAAATTGGAGGCTCCAAGACTTGTGAAATAGAAAGAATGTGCATAACCCGACATGTGGGGGCTCCAATATCCACAAGAAAAAAAAAGAGATATTCATGCCATTCAAGCTACTTTGGGGAATCGCCTAAGCTACAAATGGTATACGTAGATATCGAGCCTTGCAATTTTCAAATGTATCAAAATGATATAATAATCATGTTGTTCCTTTGAAAACTAAGTTTGCAACTGAACTTGGCCATTAAACAGGTTACATACTCAAGCCATTTTCAAGTTCAACTTCAAAAACTATTCTTAGTGCATAATTGTAGTTTCAATACTTCAATTTACTCTAGAGATTAGAGAGTATGACTAGTATAGAGAAAAAGAAACAAAATCATACTTGCTCATACGAAAGTTTAGTACTCAATCATTCATCATGAAAATTGTATCAAGACACATTATTAATATAAGACAAACAATTTCATGAGTTAGAATGTAAACAAAGACTCCTAAATTCTAAATAATGGAGTCTTCATTTCAAATTATTCTCCATTGTTGCACACATTGGAATTTCGCAAGGAGGATAACATCTACTTTTTTTTTGAGCTTCAAAACAGTGACAAAATTTGAACTCAAAAGAAAGAAGTCAAAAGTAGCAAGAATAGACGAAAAATTTATGAACAACATTTCATTTTTCCTCTTACTTGTTCTAATAAATGACCAATATTACTAGACTTAGCAAATTTCTTTGTTAAAAATAAGAATGGACAAAAAACGATTTAAACACACTAGTTTAATCGTTTCTAAGATCCTAGTTGTTATCATATTAAGACCAAACACGGGATTTCTAGACCCATTTCAAGCAACATGAAAGGGTCTAATTATTAAAAACAAACAAGTCATCGAAGTCACCCAACATTGGGGGCTACAATATTCGATAACATAAAATGGGGGCCCAAAAGCCCGAAGTATAGCCAAACTACTCTAGTTCGATGATGTCTTCAAGAATGGACTTTTTGCACTATTCAGCACTCTTGTTTGACCATATATTATGATTTATATGTTAAGCAAAATATAGTCGTGTGAGATCTTGTTGGATTCGTCTCATGAAATACTTTCACAATATCAACTTTTTATAATTTTTACTCTTACACAATTATAGATATTTAGCATATAAAAGGTGCATTGGGATGCGTAATTTCCTCCTTGTTGCAATATTAATAGAACAGAGGAAGTATAAAACAATCAAAATTGGGATTTGGGGCCAAACCCTCAAAAATTATCAACCTTTCATGTCTAGGGCGAAGGCAACTTCGAACTTGCCTAAGTGTGTCTAGAACTTGTGAATGCGGAATTTTGTAAAAAAAGAAGATTTAGAAAGAGAATAAGCTTCTAGATTTTTGAGAGAGAGAATAGATGATTGTTGATGACTGTCAAATGAAAACGGGGAAATACGACCCTTATTCATAAGAAAATAGTCTGAAATCGATACAAATCAGAATTTGAATTCGAATAAAACTGATCCCTGTCACGAGCGACATAGTCTGTCGCCATGCGACAGGAATCACACATGGCGACAAGCTCTGTCATTTGGCGACAAGTTTGTCGTTTTGCGATAATTAAAAGATAAAACGCGCTTTTAGTACGAAATCCTTTTCTTAATGTAATTAAGAAATTAAAACTCCGTAAATCAATTTTAAATTAAATTTTATCATAATAAAACACTTGTTTTATCTCAAACCAAATTCATTATTTTTCTAAAATATTAATTATCAATCATAATGCTATTAGAACTTAAAATAACCTTCTAGACTATTCTAGAAGACTATAATCAATCCTAATAATTTTAGGATTAATAATTAACGGGCCCTCCACTAGATCATTGGGCCTAACACACATCACAAGACTTGTCACACTTTCACTTCATTCGATAATCAAGCAACGTGAAAAGTATTCATCATTGGGTTTAGTTTTTGGGGAGACATAATTGGGTGTCTACACCTAGCCTAAGGGCAATCATTACTATGATTTGATTAACTTAGTAGTCGTCATACCCTTCTAGGTATAAAAACTACTAAGTTAATCAAAATCACCTAGAAAATATGGGCTAGGAGAATGCCGACTAAGGGGGCATTCCCCCGTTACTCATACAGGCATATATAAAGCATAAAAATTGCTAAAAAATGCTTAGTATAGAGAAGCAAAAGATGCATTAATAATTAAAACCAAGCCGCTCAAAATAAGGCGGTTGTAATCAAATTTATACAAAACCGCTCAAACAGGCGGCCAAATGTGAAATTTTTTGATGAAGTGAAGCAGGAAAAATCTAAGTACAAAAAAGCTTAAAAACATGCTGCTGGAGGACCTGAGCTCTTTACTCAACCGGCTTATCATCATTAGCAGGCTCCTCCAGGGTTGACTCTTTCTCGGTCGCATCATCGGTAGGCTTCTCCTCGACCACCTCCCCTTCGTTGGAAGGCTTGGCTGAAGCGTCTGTTGCCTCTTCCTTGGTTGCCTCCCCTTGCTCAGTTGGCTCGGCCTTTTCGTCCTCCTCCTCATCATCATCAGCATCATCGTCGTCCCCCTTGTCTTCAGTGTCGGACGAGGTAACTTCAAGTTATGGAGGAGGTTGGAAGTCCTTAGCTTCCTCTTTGAGGCAGACGTACTCCAGGCGCGCTTGGTGAAGCGCTCTTGATGGTAGGCAGTCATACCTTCCTCACTCATCAGTTGGAAGGCCTCGAAGAAATGATTATTCAGTCTATCCTTGGCCTTGTGCTCAATTTGGACGATTCCCATTGCACTAGGCTGCCGAGGGGCTTTCGGCTTCTCAGAAAAGTTGGCCACGGACTTGTTTAGATCTTCTACCTGAAGCATAAGGGAGGCAACCTCATCTTGGGCGGACTTGAGGGCCACCTGGGATGAGGATAATCCGGTCTTCAGTTTTTCAGAGGCTTCGAAGCCTTCCTTCAACTAAGACGCATTTTGGATCGCCTCATCCCGTTCTTGCTGGGTTGTCTTCCTCGAAAGCTCTTCCCTCTCAAAGGCCTTCCCTATATTGACGATATCCTCCGTTTGCTTAGCTACCTTGCTAATTAGAGCATTGAGGCCCGTCTCGTAGTGAAGCTTTAGGAGGGTCGCGTTTCAGTGTTCGCGTCCTCAACCTTCTTGATTTGGGCCCAGGCCTTCTTGATTCTCTCGTTCTCTTTGTCCTTCCATTCTTGGAAAGCAGAGAGATGAAGAAAGAGTTGTAGGGGGACAAGTGAAAGTCAGTTTATATTAAAAGTGGAAAATATACTAAGTAAATATGAGAAGCGGACATAAAAGGTAGGATTACCTCGGCGGTGCAGTTGACCATGAGGCCAAGAAAGCCTTCATTTATTCCGCGGAATTTTTCCCGCTGCTCTTGTGGGACGGCCCGCAGCATACATAGCCTTCCGGTCCGCGCCCGTAAGCGACTAGTAGGGTGGTTTCATGTACATCTCCTTGGCAATATCTGCACACGGCCAATAAAAAAGTTCAGAAGGAACAAAATAAGTTCAAAAAAGACAAGTTAAAAACCATGACAAGACCTTTACCGTCTGAGAAAGATGGTGGGGTTGGAAGGTTGAAAGCAAGAGGAGGAATGGGTTCGGTCCCCTCTCTGTCTTGGCGACCGAGTACATCCTCGGTCGGCTGAAACGCAGCCGCCTGCCAATCAGACTTCTTTACTAACTCGACACGCAGAGTGGAGATGGGGCCGGTCGTTTGTGTCGGGGCCGACTTACTCCTGTCAACCGTTCGGACGTACTTTTTGTAGATCGACTCTGCGGTTAGACCTACGGACTTGGAGACCCCAATAGGTGTCAGCTGGGGTGGCTCTTCTTCGGATTGCTTTGGAACAGTCCGCGAGTTTGTCTTGGTTCGTCTGTTCGGTAGGCGTCCCCTTAGAGGCAGTGCTCTTACGGGACATGGATGTCTTTCCTTCCTTTGAAGCAGTGGTTGGCTGCTTCCTCTTAGACCTTGGGGTAGGAGTGGCCAACTAAAACAAAAACAACACGAAGTTAGGAAAGGTCAAGATGGAGCGTCTGAGCACATCTGTAAGGAAAGTCCTTTCCAGAGTTTCAAGACGAACGAAGGACTAAACTGAAAACGTCCATGTTAAAGATGGAAGGACTCCACTTCCAACATACCAGCTCAACAAAAAAAAATGAACGGCAAGCAGACGACCATTACCTCCTTGGTCTGCTTGTACAGCTGTTGATGGGCTTTGTACCGAGCTAAGTCAAGCTCGGACATGTCAACATCCCCTTTCTGCTCTGGATTTAGCATGGTTAGAGCTTCGTTTGTGCAAGAAAAAGGAAAAAAAAGTTAGAATTTTTTTTGATATAATCTACTCATAAGTGGCTAAGGTACGAGTCTCCACCTTGGTGAATATTGCGGTATAGGTCGCATGCCAACATAAAAACTGGATCCCTGAGCCAGCTGGAAACAAAGGAATCTAGATTTTAGGCACAACCACCTATTTTCCGCCCCTGATTACCCTCTTAACTCCAAAATAGTCATGTTGGTATGCATAGTCTGCATGGACGGGTGGTTTGTACAGACGGTTTTGCCCTCGGCCAAGCTGAATGGGGGCAGTATTGAACCTATTCATTTGCAAGTTGAATTTAGTGTCCTTAGTCTTAATGTGGTAGAATCAGTTCTTCCAATCCCGCCACTTGGACACCGTTCCATCACCACCATGTAGTCCTTGGTGGTGCCG
Source organism: Chenopodium quinoa (assembly GCF_001683475.1). Classification (NCBI taxonomy): domain Eukaryota; kingdom Viridiplantae; phylum Streptophyta; class Magnoliopsida; order Caryophyllales; family Amaranthaceae; genus Chenopodium; species Chenopodium quinoa. The sequence goes on along the minus strand of NW_018744577.1, from coordinate 262,073 downwards.
AAGATAAACTAACCCGTCTGTCCCTTTGCCTAGACGGACCATGGAATGCATCTCGCAAAAAACTGGGACGTTCGGCTTTAAGCCTTACCTGATGCATGTCACCAAGTATCCGTAGATTTTCAACTAGTTGTTCGGCATCAGTTAGAAGAGGGCAATATTGTACTCGTCCAGGAGCTCCTGGACAAATGGATGAAGGGGGAAGCGGAGTCCCACCTTGTGAGAAGCGCGGTATACGCTGAAGGCGTGCCTACGTGGCCGCTCATCCTCCCAGGCGGCCACTTAATGGGAGCACTTTGGATCCTTAAGCTCATAACCTTCCCCCAGCATAAGGAAGTTTTTGAACTCCTCCAGCCCATCATTAAGAAAGCCCAAGGTCGTGTCTCCAACCAGATAGGCATACGGATCCTCATTAGCCACCTCGGCCTCTGGGTTTTCCACTTCTTGATTCTCCGCGCCTCCCCTTCATCGAGGGGGAGGCCCCAAATTCTGAGGACATCACGGTGTCCAGCGTAGTAGCTTCGACCGACCTCCTAGTTTTAGATCCTTGGCCACCTTTGAAGATAGAAACTCCCTCCGGAACTAAGGGCCCTTTGCCCTTATCCTTCCTCCTGGTGTCCGCCTTATTTCCAGGAGGAGGAGCGTTGTGAGATGGTAGTTCGGCCAGTTCATAAATTACATTGCCAATTCTAGGTATGGCCGACCTGGTAGATTGTGGAAGGAGTTGTTCCAGAATTCGAGCGAACGCACCAACGTTTTCCGGAGAAGAAGAAGAAGGTTCTTTTCGAGACTACAGCTCGGGCGGGTCTATGACCGAGTTTGAAAATTAGGGAAAGCGAAGGCTAGAAGCATGTTCGGACGCTTCCCTGCCTGAGGGGACGCCTTGATTGTGGCATTCCTCGAATGAGACGGTCACTTCGACCGCCGAACATTCGCTGCCATCAACCGTGGCAGTTGTTTGGGGGTTTTCTGTGTCCTTCGGGAGAGTTACAATTTCCTAGCAGACTTCCTTCTTACGCCTGTACCTGCACCTAGCCGACTTCCTTCTTGCATCTGTACCTGCACAAGTAACGGAGACTCCGGATAGGGGGTGGGAGTTCCGCCTCCGAAGATTAAGTTAGTATCTTTTCGAAGTGGAATAAGAACTGTAAAAGCTTCTCGGTTCGAGAGCGTTTCAGTAGGTTTAGGCTTTGTTTGGTTTTTTGTGGTTGCAATTAATGTCTGTCCCCCATAAATGAGGTCTACCCTTTCTATTTATAGTAAGGGAGAACTGTACCTCAATAAGGGTGTAAGGGACACGTGTCTGCAAAGGAAATGGGCCTTTGCAGACTGCTGAAAGATTGACACGTGTCAAGCATTTATTGGGCCACGTGTCTTAGGTATTTTCACCCTAAACATCTGCCCCTCACAGATGAGATGTGGCAATCTCACGTGTCATCTGTGACAGACGTAGGGTGCACGGGGTAAGTGACGGTTCGTCTGCCTTCCCCCTCTTGAATTTCAAATTTTCGTGCAAGTGACTGTTCGCCTTCTGCCTCTTTCTATAAGTAGGGTGGCTACCTCTTTCCTCCGCACTTTTTATTTTCAAAAATTTCCTGAGAAGCTCTGATACCGGCTGCTTCTTTCAAGACTTTCGAGCATCCGGTTTTCGCAAGAACTTGACGTCTGCCTTCCGGCTGAGTGCGGATTTAGTAAGGTACCGTCTGCTTTCTCCCTCTACCCCTAGATTAAGGACCTCACTCGGCATTTTGCCGCCTGGGTGTATTATGTAAAATACCCTCATCCGTCATTTTGCCGCATGGGGCTGGCTTGGGACAAGTCCAAAAAATCTCCCTCATCCGGCGTTTTGCCGTCTGGAATGTTTAATACACTACCATCCGGCATTGTGCCGCATGGGACCCCTTTAAGCCAACTTTGTTTTAATGCAGACTAGTCATAAGTACCCTCATCCGGCCTTTAGCCGTATGGGGGTGGTTTGATCAACCTTTGCTTTCAAACATCTTTCAAATTGCCCCCATCCGGCATTTAACCGTATGGGGGTAGTTTGAGTAGCCTTGGCTTTTTCTCAAACATCATTCAAATTGCGCCCATCCGGCATTTAACCGTATGGGGGTAGTTTGAGCAGCCTCGACTTTTCCCCAAACGTTGTTTTAATTGCCCCCATCCGGCGTCTAACCGTATGGGGGTTGTTTGAGCAGCCTTGAGCTTTTTCTCAAACATACAAATAGCCCCCATCCGGCTTTTAACCGTATGGGGATCGTTTGAGCAACCTTGGCTCAAACTGTTTCAAATTGCCCCCATCCGGCTTTTAACCGTATGGGGGTCGTTTGAGCAGCCTTGGCTTAAACTGTTTCAAATTGCCCCCATCCGGCTTTTAACCGTATGGGGGTCGTTTGAGCAGCCTTGGCTTTTTCTCAAACGTTGTTTAAATTGCCCCCATCCGGCGTCTAACCGTATGGGGGTTGTTTGAGCAGCCTTGAGCTTTTTCTCAAACATACAAATAGCCCCCATCCGGCTTTTAACCGTATGGGGATCGTTTGAGCAACCTTGGCTCAAACTGTTTCAAATTGCCCCCATCCGGCTTTTAACCGTATGGGGGTCGTTTGAGGAGCCTTGGCTTAAACTGTTTCAAATTGCCCCCATCCGGCTTTTAACCGTATGGGGGTCGTTTGAGCAGCCTTGGCTTTTTCTCAAACGTTGTTTAAATTGCCCCCATCCGGCGTCTAACCGTATGGGGGTTGTTTGAGCAGCCTTAAGCTTTTTCTCAAACATACAAATAGCCCCCATCCGGCTTTTAACCGTATGGGGGTCGTTTGAGCAACCTTGGCTCAAACTGTTTCAAATTGCCCCCATCCGGCTTTTAACCGTATGGGGGTCGTTTGAGCAGCTTCCAGCCCATCTCTGCTATCCCTCATCCGGGCCCCCGCCGCTTGGGGGGCTTTTAAATGAGCTTCCAATTAAACATGTCTGATCTATTTTTCTTTATTTCAGCTTCAAACACATTCGGAAATTTCCGCCTGTGTAGGTTTCAAGCCACCATCTCAGCAAATTCCAACCTCCAAAGGTACCGTCTGCACCCTTTTTCAATTCTTTTTGTTAATTTTCCGGTTGCATAGATAGGATATGGACCCTTCAATTATACACTCGGCACAGTTTACGACTGCTGTCAGGCGGTCACCAGGCACGGCTGAGTCTAGGACTGGGACTGCCGTCTGGGGGTATTTGGGCGAACCTTCACCTACCTCGAATCCGACCGTCTCTGTTCATGTGCAGGACAGAATGGCTCGGATAAGATGGACGGCAGTTGACCCGGATTACAAATCCGACGACGCAGCCGAAGATCCGGCTGATCCCACAAACGAGGACCAGACGGCAGGACCGTCTGGTGAAATTCCTTTGGAAGAAACCTTGGGGACTCGTCAAGATTCCCCGAGTGGTCCGAGCACACCGGGTGATAGCATATTAGAAGACTCTGATTCTAATGCCGAAGGATCCGGCGATGAATCTGCTGGAGAAGGGTCTGGGTCCGAATCTGAAGCCCCAGCACAGGAGGCTGAGCCTATTGTTGAGGAGGCCTACAAATGGCCGGCTAAGGGGGATCCGACTGACATGACCATGTCAGCAAGAGACGTGGTCACCCTTACTGCAACCCTTCCTGCCTTTCTTTTTAAAAGGAAACCAGTTGGGAAGGACTGGGAAATAAGAGTCCCGCCTGTTAATGCAACCGTCGTATGGGAGGATGACTTGGACCATGCCGATGATTTTTTCGGCTGTTATGAGGCGGCATTCAAAGCAGGCCTCCGGTTCCCCCTTCACCCCTGCATCAAGGACATATTGCTGGGGTATGACTTGGGCGTATGGCAATTGACTCCTAACTCTTGGATCAATATTTTGGGGTACATTGCCGCGTGTGAGCTGCAGGAGGTAAACCCCAGTTGGGAGGCTTTTGCACACATGCATTACCTCAGCCGGGCTCCGGGTGGGTGGAACGCCTGGTACACCCTTACCACCAACCAAGAATACATGATGACTTTGGAGAAGCCATCAAAGTGGACCAACTGGAAGAGAAAATTTTATGTCGTCTCTTCGCCTTCCACTTCCCTAAATCACCGGCTGCGGCGGTATAATAAGCACCCGGCATTACTGGGCAAAAAATGCGCGCTCCCGAAAGTGCCGTCTGAGGCCTGGGACCAAATAATGGAGACGGGTCTCTTCCTCAAAACGACCCATCAGATGGAGGACGGAAGTGAAATCATCGTCCCAAAGTTCTGGGTACCCCTCCCGGAATGGTTAAGGGACGAGTCATTCTTGTCCCTTTGCAATCTAAGTTCAATGTTTAAAAAGAGTAGGTTCATTAACCCATCCGGTATTCTGACACCTGATTATGCATACACGCTCTAACTCGAATTTCCCTTTTTTGCAGGTACAGCTAAAAGAATGGTGCCTCCTGAAAAGACACCTGCCTTCTCAGCTATTGAGCTGAGAAAGAAGCAAATCGAAGAGAAGAAGGCGGCACTGGCCGCCAAGAATGGAGTAAAACCTCTTCCATTTCTTACCGGATGACATATGATCTGCCTTTGTTTCTAACTGATTGCTTTGTTTTGACCATTTTTCAGGGTGGAACCCAAGGCATGCCAAAATCACTAGCAAGCATGCACAAAAGACCGGCTGGTGTGATACCTCAGCCGGCTTCAAAAGCTCCAAGGCTGCCGGGTCCACCTTTGGCAGCTAGTCCTGCAAAGAGGACGTCTGACCCTGCCAGGCCAACCACTGCAGGGAAGAGCCTGCAGCTAACGCCGAGTGCTTCGGCGGGCCAGACCCGGATGGGATCTGGCTCAGATGCGGCTGGGGGGGATGGCACCCCACAGCCTGTACAAGGTAAAACCTCTGCCTTTGACCCCCCCTGGCCGCTTGGGCATATGAGAGTCAAAACTCAAGCAAGCCAGTCTGGGGGCTCCTCTGGCAGCCGCATGAATATAGGCGGCGCCTATGCCCAGTATCTGACAGATAACCCTTCCTTTGCAGATGACTCTACCAGCCGGCCCGACTACAACCAATACGCCAAGAGAATGGTCAAGACTCTGACCCGTTCTGAAAAGGAGGCGGTGCCGGCTGTACACCAGGTTAACCTGGATCGCATCAACTCTCTTCTTGCTGAGGTAAATAACCCGAATGCCCTATGCTTGTCTCAAGCTCTGCTTTTGCCGGATGAGTAGTAATTATCATCATTAGTTCTAACTCCTTTTCCGGTTGGTACCATAGGTGATGCTGAGAGTGGACGGGCTCCGAGTCCCCTTGCGTAAAAAGCAAGAGGAGGTAAGAGACGCTCAGAAGCGTGCCCTTGACCTAATTGACGTTAGTCAATTTCACAGTATTAAATATGATTTGGCAACTAAAGAGAGAGAGTTGCAACAGGAGGAATTACTGAAAGAGGCTGTGCTTGCTGGGGATGAGGCCAAAAAGAAAGTTGATGAACTTGAGCTTAAGGTTAAGGACCTCCAGGCTGATCTCAGAGCTCTGGAAGGAGCTGACAAGGAAAATGCCAACCTCCGCCAGAAGAACAGCGAGCTGACTGTCCAACTCACTAATATTCAGGCGGCCCACAAAAAGGAGCTGAACGAGGAACTCAGCCGCCTGATAGCAGAGAATGAAGCCGACTGCGAGGAGCGCATGAAGTTGGCTTGGGGCCTCATCCATCCGGACTCTGACTTTGACTATTTCCACCTCCGTTACTTGTATGCTTCTGAAGTTTATGAAGCTCGAGTACTCGGCACTCCTGCCCCTCCTCCTTTCGACGAGTGGGCTGAGAAGGAGTTAGGGTCAGAGCCGGATGGGGTGCCAATGGGAAACCAGCCGGAGCAGCTGCAGGAGCAGACGGCTGAGACCCAGGTTGGGCAAGCTCAAGGGTTGGAGCAGCCTCAGCAACAAGAGCAACAGCAAGATTGATATTTTCTTCTCTTTTTTTACCGGCCTGCGTGCCGTGTATTTTCGATGTATCTTTTCCGGACAGGGGTCCGGCTAACATTTTAATTAATCTATTAACCGACACAGTCGGGTTTTCTATCTATTATTTGCAATTTTTTTATATATGCATTTTTTTTATATACGCATTTTTACAAGTATTTCAGACGGATGAAGAAGAGATACCACAATATGCCCCTGAAATGGCTACCTGTTTACCCCAGCAGTAGACAGGCAGTCATTTCATGGAAGCCGGATGGGGGGTCAGTGACTGACCTGACCTTGCCCCGTCTGGTACAATTATATATAGGATGGGATGTAAAACTGTTTAGGTGATTACAGTGGCCCATTAGGAATTTCATTTTTCCGGATGGACCTCTTTTGGGTCCTTGCCGGATGAATCCCAGATGCAAAGGATCATTTCTAACGGCTGCAAATCGTTTTAGACAAACGCCGTTTGAGTTGTGGGATCGCTAGAACAATGTTCCACCCAGAAGGGAGCTGTTCTCTTCAGTGATTCACCCGGATGGGTGTCACCGGATGACTGCTCTTTTTGGAGCAGTGGTTTTAACAAGTGGTCTTCCGTCTGTGTTCTTGCACTAGACAGGTGCAAATACAATTGTATGAATGGAAATTATATGCTTTCACATTTCAATCCTTAGAAGTAGTACTTTTTCAAGTTATCTACATTCCAGGTACGAGGCAGCCGCATTCCGTCTGGGGTTTCCAGGCGGTATGTGCCGTTTCTAACTTCTTCAAAAATCCGGTAGGGTCCCTCCCAGCTTGGGGTTAGTTTCCCTTGCTCGTATGCCCTACCGGTTGCTTCAAGCTTCCGTAATACAAAATCTCCAACTTTGAGGGGGCGTTTAAGCACCTTTTTGTTGTAGGCCCTCGTCATTCGAAGGCGGTAGATTTCATGACGCAAGGCGGCGTTGCCCCTTCTTTCTGGAAGAGTATCCAGAGACAGGCGCATGGCTTCCCAATTTGCCTCTTCATCATACAACATGATTCGAAGTGTTGGCTCATACAATTCAATGGGAAGAACCGCCTCTGTGCCATATGCCATAAGGAATGGAGTTTCACCGGTTGACCCCTTCTCAGTGGTTCTGATGGACCAAAGAACGTGAGTCAACTCTTCTGCCCAAAGCCCGCCTGCCTTCTCGATCTTTTTCTTTATGCCGCTTGAGATGAGCTTGTTGAAAGCTTCAACTTGACCGTTTGCTTGCGGACGGCCAACGGATGCAAAGTAGTGGGAAATCCCTTGATCTTGCAACCAAGTCTTCAGGACAGGCGTTTCGAACTGGGGGCCATTGTCAAAGACCATTGACATTGGTACACCGAACCGGGTGATGACATTTCTCCAAATGAAGGAGATGACATCCTTAGTTTTGATGCCCTTTACCGCCTCGGCCTCAACCCACTTGGTGAAGTAATCAACAGCCACCAAAATGTATCTTCTGCCGCCTGGGGCAGGAGTGTATGGCCCCAAAATATCCATGCCCCATTTTGCAAAGGGAATTGGGTTGTGAATAGCTGTCATATCAGTTGTCGGCTGCCTTATCAGCCGGCCGAACCTCTGGCACTTGTCGCATCTTTTCACCAGATCTAATGCATCCGCCTCTAGTGTAGGCCAAAAGTATCCTTGGCGCCGGGTTCTTTTGGCGAGGGTCCTCCCGCCAATGTGAGATCCACAGAAGCCGGCGTGAAGATCTTCCAGTATTTCCTTGCCCCGTTCTGGGGTAACACACTTGAATAGCGGCTGCAAGTAACCCTTCCGAAACAGTTCACCGTTGTGCATTGCGAAGCTTAATGCTCGTCTTTTAAGAGCAGCTGCTTCGGATGAGGTTTCCGGTAGAGTGCCGTCTACCAAGTAATTCCGGATGGGGTCCATCCATGTGGAGCTTCGATCTAGAAGTCCAATGGGGTCATGTTCAATGCTTCTCTTTTCCATGACTTCCCAGAAGACTGATCTAGGCGTATCACATGTGGCGGAGGATGCAAGTTTGGATAGTGCATCCGCCTGATTATTCTCGGATCTGGGTACTTGACTCAGGTTGAATTCATCAAATGCCCCAGCCTCCTCTTTGACCGCCTGCAGATACATAATCATCACCGGATGGGTGGCCTCGTAGTCACCGTTGTACTGGCTAACGATGAGTTGGGAATCTGAGCAGGCATCAACTTTCCTTGCCCCGACCGCCTTACACATGCGGATACCGGCTAGCAGGGCTTCGTATTCAGCTTCATTATTCGAAGCTTGAAACTTGAATCGTAGAGCGTACTCGTATTTGTCCCCCTCCGGAGAGTGAATAATTACACCCGCTCCGCAGCCATTCAGCGTAGAGCTCCCGTCTACATAAACCCTCCAAACTTCATCGGTTTTATCCGGCTGTATTGGCCTTGTCATTTCAACAATGAAGTCGGCAAACGCCTGACCCTTAACTGCTCGCCTGGGTTCGAAAGTGATTTCTAAGCCTTGGATTTCCACAGCCCATTTAATCATTCTTCCGGATGACTCTAAAGTGGTCATAGGCCTTTTGAGCGGCTGATCAGTGTAAACGGTCACCGGATGTGCTAAAAAATACGGTTTCAACCGCTTGACTGCTTTGAACAAAGCCAGACCGAATTTTTCGATCATGGGATAACGAAGTTCAGCATTCCGGAGTACATGGCTTATAAAGTATACCGGGAGCTGATTACCGTCTCTCTCAGCAAGGAGGACGGCGCTCAAGGAGTGATCCGAGACGGACAAGTACATGTAGAGAGCCTCCTGGGGTAGGGGACTCACCAATCCTGGCAAAGAATGCAGGTGTTGCTTCAGCCGTTGAAATGCCGCCTCAGCCTCTTCACCCCATTCAAACCTTGACCTCTTTTTGATTGCTTGAAAGAAATACAGGCACTTGTCACCTGACCGGCTGAGGAATCTCCCCAGTGCCGCCAGGCAACCGGTAAGCTTTTGAGCCTCCCTGACGGTACGTGGCGACTGCATGTTGATCACCGTCTGTACTTTGTCCGGATTGGCTTCTATGCCCCTCTGATCAATCAAAAATCCAAGAAACTTCCCGGACTCAACTCCAAAGACGCATTTTTTAGGATTTAACATGACTTTATGCCGTCTGAGGGTGGTGAGAGTTTCTCGGAGGTCGGCTAGATGATTCGCCTGCAGCTTTGATTTGACAATCATGTCATCAATGTACACCTCCACGTTCCTTCCAATCTGATCATAAAAGACTGAGTTCATCATTCGCTGGAAAGTAGCAGGCGCATTCTTCAACCCAAACGGCATCACCTTGTAGCAATATAGCCCTTGATCTGTGACGAAAGCCGTCTTCTCTTGGTCTTTCTTCCACAAGGGTATCTGATGGAAGCCGGAATAGGCGTCCATGAAACTCATCAGGGCATGGCCGGCTGTAGAGTCTACCAAATGATCTATCTTTGGAAGCGGGTAGCTATCCTTTGGACAAGCCCTGTTGAGGTCCGTGTAATCTACACACATCCGCCAGGTTCCATTCGGCTTTTTCACAAGGACGACATTGGCTACCCAATCCGGGTAGTAACATTGCCGGATGAATCCAGCATCCAAGAGTTTCTTGACCTCGGTTGCTGCCGCCTGGGACCTTTCCTCGCCATGGTTCCGTTTCTTTTGCCTGACCGGCTTCTTCTTAGGATCCACAGCGAGTCTATGTACAGCAAGATCCGGACTTACACCCGGCATCTCTTCTACTTCAAAGGCAAACACATCTTTGAACTCTTTCAACAAAAGGAGCAAACTTGATCCCAAACTTTCAAACGCAGCCGTTCCAACCTTGACGGTTCTGTCTGGCCGACTGTCTTCAAGAACAACATCAATTATTTCTCCTGCCGGCTGAGGGCGAAGAACGTTTGTCCTCTCGGACAGTGATTGCTATTGTTTCTCCTTCACAGGCGCCAGTTGGTCCGCCTTCCTCATTTTACCGGCTGGCTTTGTAGCCGGTAAGCTTTGATCACAGTCGTCAAGTTCAACAATTTCTTTCTCTTGACCGCTTGTGTCAAGCGTTGGTTTGATGTCCGAGAGGTAACACTCTCTCGCCATCTTTTGGTTCCCACTCAAGGAACCGACTGTGCCATCATCCCTTTCAAACTTTATCAACATTAGAGATGGGATGATGACTGCCTTTGAGAGGTTAAGGGTTGGACGGCCAATAATCAAATTGTAGGCAGTCAGCTCTTCTACTACAAGAAACTTGACAACCATATGCCGGCCCTTACCCTTCTCTCCGAACCGGATGGGTAGATCAATCATGCCCACCGGATGTACTACTCCTCCCCCAAAACCTACAAGAGGGTATGAGGCCGGAAGCATGCTACTGGGCTTATATTTGAGTTTCTCCAAGCACCGGTAGCTGATGAGGTCGGATGAGCTCCCGGTATCAATCAAGATCCGGCCAACTCTTTGATTGGCGATTTTGCACTCGATGACTATGGGGTCATCATGAGGCCGCCTGACCTCGCCTCTATCTCTCTCGGAGATGATAACTTCCGGAAATGAATATTCAGACGACTGGCCCTCATCCACCGAGTTGACCAGTTTCCGAATGTTATCTTTTGTACCCCGGATGGTAGGCCCACCTCCCGCAAAGCCACCGGCTATGGTCAGAATGGTTTCCTCATCCGTATCCGATTGAGTAGTCGGCTTCTTTGGGGGTGGTCCTCTTGCTTGTTTAGGTGTACCCCTTGACTTGGAAAGATAAGATTTGAGAGCCCCCTCATCAGCGAGCCGGTCGAAGAGCCGCCTGAGGCTAAAACAACCCTCAGTGTCGTGGCCAATTTCCTCGTGAAAAAGACAATATTTGCTCTTATCCCGGGCGCTTAGAGGACTCTTCATAGGAGACGGTTTTTCAAGATTCAACCGGTCCTTTACTTCGTTGAGAATGGAGGCACAGTCCTTGTTGAACTCGTACTTTGGCACATACGGATCCGACCTCTTCCTTTTCTGGAAAGGTTGTCCGGATGAGTCTGCCGCCCATACCCCCTTTCTCTTATCTTCCTTTTTGGCCGACTGGGTAGGCCGATTCTCTTTTTTATCGGATCTTTTGTAATCCGTTGGAAGTTTAACAGCACACAATTCCACTGCCTGAATGTAGGCCTCCGCCTTCATGAGTGCCTCGTGAAGAGTGGAGACCCTCTTCCTAACCAAGTCAAACTTAAAAGTTGATCCATCTTTTAAGCCTTTGAAGAAGTCAGTATAGGCAACGTCATCAGACAATCCATTGATTTGGATCCTCATCAGGTTAAACCGCCTGACATATGACCGGAGCCCCTCTTTGTCTCCCTGTTGTATTGCCCCTAGATCAAGGCTTGTTTTCTTGGCAGGGATGTTCATAGAAAAGTTGGACGTAAACCAGTAGGCCAAGGTCCTGAAATTATTGATGCATCCGGCTGGGAGGTTACCAAACCAACGTTGAGCAATCCCTTTCAACGTTGCCGGGAAGCACCGACACCATGCGGCATCATCCAAACCCTGCAAATACATCAGGTTGGTGTATGCCATAAGGTGATCTTCCGGGTTGGTGGTACCGTCGTAGGCGCCTACCAACACGTTTTTGATTTTAGACGGCTGGGTCGTCTCGGTAATTTCTTTGGAGAACGCCGTTGGCTGTTCCCCAAGGTTGAGCAGCCGGAGCTGCCAGTCCATAGGCTGGACGGGTGACTGATGCTGCCCCCCGAAAATACCTGCCTGTGCGTAGGGGGATCCAAAGGGCGTATACGGTGTTCCATGCACTGCCGGTTGGATCATATGGGGGCCGGATCGAGCGGAAACCTCGCTCGTCCGGCTGTCATTGTTTGCTCTCGAGTGCCTTCCTGAGGTGGCATTGAAGCTGTCTCGAAAGGTCGATGTTGATGCCGACTCGGATCGCTGAGTCTTTTTATCTTGGATGAGCGTCCGGGCATCAGAATAGACTTTCTTGGTTCCATCCGGCTGAATGTGCCGGACGGGCTTTCTGACTCCATCTATAGGAGTGTGCATCTTTGAGAAATCAAAGAGCCTAGCTGGCATGTCTGACTTCGGGTGTGGGGTAGATGCTCTACCCTTGACTGTTTTGGCCGTCTTTTTACCGTGACGCCTTTCTTCCGCCTGACCCTTACGGGGGCCGGCTGTGGAGTCCAGAAGGCCTTTGATCTCTCCTTTGAAGCTCATCATCATATTCATGAGCTCATCTCTGGAGACTGGGGAGTCTCCAGCGGTAGAGGTTAACCCAAGCGGCCCCCTAGTTGGCTTGCTAGGAGCCGCCTGGTTCCCTTCCCGTTCTCTCTTATCTTTGGAACGGGTGTTCTTGGTCCTCAAAGAGCCATCTGCAGCAGTGTAGGCTTCCAAGTCATAGTTATCGGCTGTATCTTGGTCCGAATGGACCTCAACCTCCCCAGTAGGCATATTGCTTTTACCAGGTAGTATAGGCTCAGATGTCATCTAGAAAGTACTCTCCCCACAGACGGCGCCAGATGTTTGGGGGTTTTCTGTGTCCTTCGGGAGAGTTACAATTTCCTAGCAGACTTCCTTCTTACGCCTGTACCTGCACCTAGCCGACTTCCTTCTTGCACCTGTACCTGCACAAGTAACGGAGACTCCGGATAGGGGGTGGGAGTTCCGCCTCCGAAGATTAAGTTAGTATCTTTTCGAAGTGGAATAAGAACTGTAAAAGCTTCTCGGTTCGAGAGCGTTTCAGTAGGTTTAGGCTTTGTTTGGTTTTTTGTGGTTGCAATTAATGTCTGTCCCCCATAAATGAGGTCTACCCTTTCTATTTATAGTAAGGGAGAACTGTACCTCAATAAGGGTGTAAGGGACACGTGTCTGCAAAGGAAATGGGCCTTTGCAGACTGCTGAAAGATTGACACGTGTCAAGCATTTATTGGGCCACGTGTCTTAGGTATTTTCACCCTAAACAGCAGTGTTTGTGTTTGTGTTTATGATGGTGGCAGTCTTCCCGTCCGTCTTATTTTGATTGCGGGGGACTATAAGGTTTACCAGACTGCCGTCTGGGTTTCTTTTGGCTTACTTGTCGTACGTCTGCCTCGTTTAGGCCATTTTCAACTGCGGGGACAGAGAAGAGTATGTGGATGAGAGTTGGTACACACTAGAAATGGACCCACTCCATGAAGGAGACAGCTCGTCTCCATCCACTCTAGGCTCCTCAGTCCCAGGCGAACGGCCGGCCTCATGAGGAAAAACGGACGAAGTCGAGTGTTGAGCAAGGTTTAAACAAAAGAAAAACTAAGGAAAATAAATGGAGAAGTAAGAAGAATAGTCGTCCTACCTCTGTACGTCGTGTAGAAAACTCTGGAAATCCTTGAAAGTGAAGTTGATCGGAAAAATCAAACTTTGTGATCAAAAAGTTTAATTGTACGACGGAGCTCTTGAAGATTCAGGGAAGAAGTCACTTTCTCTCTCTAAAAGCTCTGACTTCTGTCTAAAAATCTCAAAGTTCCAAAGTAAGAAAATGAAGTCAAACACCCCATATTTATAGACAAATTTATGGGGCAAAATGGTAAATCTACCTTTCCAGCCTAAAAATTCGAATGGTTATTTTTTGAAAAAGTTAACCTAGAATTCGATTAGGTAAAAAACGTTCTTTCGTCACTTTAAACGAAACGGAAGACGAACGGGTTGACGACACGTCAAAATAGACGGACAGGTCAGCCGAATCTAAACCGTCGTCCCGAAATCCCAAGCAACATGTGTCCTTTCTAAAAAGGTAGTCGGCATGCTTCGTCCGACTAACCTCCGGACCCAAGAAGCATCCAAATAAAGAGATTACAGGCGGACATGACCAAGCGTTCGGCCCAAAGGAAAAATCTCCCAATGAAACGAGTGGCAATGTCCGCATACCAACGCAACGCTCAAATCTCTATGAATATCCGGACATGACTGGACGAGTAGAAAAATCAGAGGAGGCGGCCCATAAAGTACGAGCCACCCCCTCTGAGGGGCAAATGTTTGGGGCAAAAATTACCCCAGCACGTGGACCAATCCCGTGGTGACACATGGGCCAATTAGAAGGAAACACGTGTCACTATAGGAAAAAGCCATGTATGCAACCCTATTTAAGAGCATCTGAATAAGAGAGAAAAAGGGTCTCCTGACATCAGGAGGCCCAAATCCCGAGAAAGCCGCAAAACGGCGCTTCCCAAGGACACGTGTCCCTACCTGATTGCGTCGCCTATTAGAAAACATCATTCTAGGGTACAGACAGTAAAAGGCTCAAATCCCCACCCCTATAAATACCTCAATCATTAATAATGGGAATGATGGATTAAGAAAACATTTAATAGAGGACAAAACAGCTCCAACTTCTCTCTACTTTCTCTCTCTATCCTTTCCGATATCAGGTTACTAACTTAATAATCGGAGGCGAATATTCCGTCACCGGAATATTCGTGTTTTGCAGGTGTCCGAGTCTACTTGTCAGAAGAACGCGACTAGAGCCCGAGGGAATCACAAAATCACCCGAAACACCATGTGTAGACACCTAAAAATGTCTCCCTGAAACCAAACCCGATGATGAATAATCTTTCACTGCCATTATTGGTCGAGTTGAGTATTTAATTCCGAAGTGATAAAATCCAAATTCGATCAAACTCAGTTTACAATATAGTCAATGGATCAGTCCTAATTTTTAGTCAAAGCATAGTCTAATTATATTTTTGGCCCGAACCTTTTTATTCATTTCATATTATTTATTAATTTAGCCCAATTAATAAATAATAAACCTAAATAGCCCGAAATTATAAAACGACACTTAAAATTGCTTAACGTAATTAGGTTATAATGAACTTGGATGCAAAAGTGGAAAAATGTCCACCGTGTCATGGCATCACGTGTCGCGCCACGATGGAATGTTTCGCGTCGCGGCATATTTTTCCGTGTCACGGTGCACATGCCGTGACACGGGTTGGTTTCGTGTTTTCTCCGCGTAAAACCTTAACGCATTTTATCCTTTTTAAGTCAGATATTTCCACGACGAGGTAGAATGTCCCGTGTCACGATAGAGTTTGCTATGTCGTGACAATCTGCTGACGAGTCGCGGCAACCAATTTTAGTCTTTTTAGGGTTTCGTGTGCTCCCTCAACTCATTTTCCTATAAATACCCCTCTCATTTCTGAAGTTTGGGGCATCAAATAATTCTCTCTTCTCTCTTCTATGCTCTAGCTTAAACACGAGGCTACCTTATTCTTCAAAAATACTTCCTTTAAGCACTCCAAGGGGTCCGTACTTTACCCGAGAAACTATCCTTAACCCAAGGCGTGAAAGGTAGAACAGTTTGAGGGTTTGGCCCCAAATTAACTCTATTTAATTTAATTTTAGTTATTGTTCGTTTTATTTATTTCCTTGAAGTTACTAACTCGTTTATTGTTTTATAGTTGCAAGCAAGCAAAATCAAAGTAAGGAATCATGTTCCTTTTATTACTATTATTTTTCTAACAATTTTATATTGTTGGATTATTGTTAAACTACTTCCAATATTAATGTTTATTATATTGTTATTATGATCACCATATTGCATGTTAAAGGGAATATGTAATTAAAAATCACGCGTAATAAGATAATTTGGACGACCGGTTTAGGTTCCTTTTAATCTTGTTATTTATTAAAGTGATCACGATATTTTAGAACTACGTGTTGCATTAATATTAAACCAATTTAGCATAATAATAGTTTGGAGCAAATTGAATCTTTTTTTGTATGCCTTTGAGATCGCAGGAATCACTTTTCACTATAAGAATCGAGTAGAGGCCAATACGGACGAGTGTGACTCCATGACTCACTTCGTACCATCATCCTCGATCCTCCTTTCGTGGTTCCGAACCATATGGAGTTAGTAATCTCATGGATTATGAATGGGGTGTAACCTTCACGGGTCAATTGTTGTTGCCTATCGTTGTCCCTTAAATCGTGGTTGTCTTTTATGATCCGTGAACGGTTAACAAGTTCGTTAGAAACTTGTTGGTGGCTCCCTACTTTCCTTGTCCATAATTGTTGTCCCTAATCGTATATGTCAATTCCCACTTCCTACGAGTGTCAAACATATTCATACATGCTTAAGGTAGGCGCATTTCAAACGACGCTTACACCATGAATTATAATTTCCCTAATGCCTACCTAACAAATTAGACTGAATTCCTAGGAATTACATGAGTGAAATAACTTTCAATGAATTGTAAAATACCATGGGAAGTTATTTCCCATTGCAACCAAACAAGGCCTAAAATGAAATTCATAAATGAGTATTTGCACCAATTGGTTGTTGGCATAGTAGTATTTTTTTACTACACTTGGTGAAAAAGAATGTTTGTTCGTTCGATCCCCTACATTGACAATTGGGGAGGGATAGGAAGATTTGGAACCTAACCGTTCATAATTGAGCCAATGGATGAACCGGATATAACACCAAACAAAATACGGAGTAAAGAAGTATTTGCACCATAAAAATAAATAAATAAATAAATAAATAAAAAGTAGCAATTTTATAATAAAGCCAATGAGCATGTTGCTACATAAAATTAAGGATTTGTTTACTTTTACCACCAAATAAAAAGTATACAAATTGTTTTTTATCACCAAAAATTTTAAAAGTTTTATTTTACCACAAAAATATTTTCTATTTAACAGTTTAAATAAAAAAATTTGATTTTCGTGCGCAAAACATGTTCTTCACAAGTTTAGGGGGTCATTTTGGTCCTATAGTTAGGGGGTTGGTCATTTTGGTCCCATGGATCCAATTTGAGGTCAAAATTGACAAAAGAAATGATTTAAAATGCCTCATTTTTCGTGTTTCAAAAAAGTTCTGGTATTTTAAATCACACAAAAGGATGCATTTTCGATCATTTTTGTCAATTTTGACCTCAGATTGGTTCCAAAGACCAAATTGCCCCCCAAAACCCCTAAAGATCATGTGTTTGGCAAGAAAATCAAAGAATTTAAAAAATCCCGTTAGGCTTTTTACGACATGTAGTAAAACAAAATTTATTTATTTTTTTGGTGGTAAAATAAAACTTTTAAAAGTTTTGGTGATAAAAAACACTTTTAGATTTTTCTTGGTGGTAAAAGTCAAAAATCATTAAATTAAATTTAATTATTAATCTTCCCCAAATTTAAGTTAATGCAACTATTTATCGCACTAATAAGAAAAATTTATCAAAAAAAAAAACCCTTTTAAATACACCCTTTTGTGAAAAATAAAATAAAATATAACTTTTTCAGAAGCTTTTTGGCAAAAGAAAATCTTATTGTGATTAATTACCTATAATTTCTTCATTTTTTTATGCAAAAATTAATTTCTTCTAATTAGCTAGACAATACAACCTAATATCTCTACTTCTCTTAATTAACCTTTAATTTCTTCAAATTACTCTTTATCACTAACTCAACAATTTAATAATAAAATTAATTCATAAATAAAAAAATTAAAAAAAAAAAACAAAAACAAAAACTACCGCCCCCACCACCAACGGCACCAGCCAACAACCCCTCTCCTGGGAGCAGCCCGCCTCCCTCAATGGAGTAACCGCCTTAAACCCCCATCATCGGCAACCCACCTCCACCAGTGGCCGAGATCTCCTTTCGCATTATGTTGTGCTCCCTCCGTTTTTAAATACTTGCTCCACTTTCTTTTTCCAGCCGTTTTTAAATACTTGCTCCATTTCCTTATTTGGAAAGCTTTTACAATATTTAATTAATTTTTCTCACCTAGTAGACCCTACATAAATCATATTATATTAATTTCATATTCTCTCTCCTCTAATTCTCTCCACTACTTTTACTTTGTACAATTTTTTATTCTTCCACCCACCCCACTACCTCCATATTTTATTATTTTCTCCAATTTCTCCTAAAACTCCGCGCATGGAGAAATGGAGCAAGTATTTAAAAACAGAGGGAGTATTCAACAAAAAAAAATTCACAATAAGGTTTTAATCTGCCAAGATGTTTAAAATAGGTTAAATGGTGCATTTAAAAAGTTTTTTTTGACAAATTTTTCTACTAATAATATATGTATGTTTTTTAATGTGACATGGAAAGTCCAAATAATTATTATTAGCTAAAAATTAATTATCAGTATTAAGTTTTTGTTGACTTAAAACCATAATTGCTCTACGAAGTCACGATCTTTTGCAACAACTTAGAACATTGACATTAAAAACATTAGATTATTTTAGTAGACAGCGATAAGTTAAGCTTGTTTGGTTCAATTTATTTTTACTTATTTTAGAAAAAATAAGTTCAGATTAGATTATCGTTTTATGTGCAGTTTTTAACCGCCACGTATCTTTAATTTCATAATGAATAAAATTATAAAAATTACGTGTTAATAAAATATGCATTATTACGAATCTAACAAAACCCCCACTTGATACCTTTTTTCCTTTATTATTTCGTACAGTTAAGGTCAATGTTCGGTCAAATCTAACAATCAGATCAAATCAAACCAGATCACATCAAATGAGATCAGATCAGTTCAAATAAGCAAAATTAAAATAAAATAAACAAGCTCTTAGCATTTTTCTAAGGAAGTGGTAGGTTTTTATGAGGTATTTTGAGCGCATGCTTTTTCTTCAATGGAGAAAGGGCTTGACATTTTACTCTTTGTTGTAGGGTTGTCAAGGATTGACCGGCCATAGGGAAAGGAAATCAATGGAACCTTTTCTTTTAGGGGTTTCACATCACATTAGATAGTAACTATATTACTGTATATTGTATATACTCCCCCTGAACGATTCTCCCTCAAGAAATGAAAGGAATTTTCTCCTTCGAAAACCACTCTTTTGAGAAAGGATTTGTCTTTTGAATGCTCATTCTTTTACTCACTTTACTCACCTTTGTGATCAAAATCCCAATTCCGGCAATGTGCAATAAAATAATTCTCATTCATTAATACTTTTATTGTCTGGCGGACAAACCACATCTCAATTCTATGTGATCCAAGAATAAAACAAATATTGTGAAGCCTGAGGTAGGCTAACTCTCATCATACAAAAAAATAATAACAAAACTCAATCAAACAGAATTTTACTTCCCTCTGCTTTCGAATAGTGTATATAATAAGGGAAATTCTTGATATCATCACAGGGAATTGGGTACAGTTGCCAGCATCAAATCAGATCATGTATGGAGATAGGAATAAAGAATTATCACGTATATATGCTTGCTCACCCAGCTATTGTTACAGGCACTGCATGATCTCCAGAATACCAAATTACTTCAGAAATGCAGATTACATAGGGGAAGACCACAATCATCGATATGCACCACCATATGGTTGCTGTGGGTAGCCACCTCTTCCCATCATGGGATTATAATTGTTCATGTTTGATCCAGGGGCTAAACCATTGGGTTGTTGCATTCCTTGCCCCATACCCATGTTCATGCCCGCTCCCATACCCATGCCACCCATACCCATAACCCCCCATGCCCATGCCCATTGGTTGTTGATTCATAGACCCGTAACTTCCCATAGCCATGCCAACACCAGGTCCACCACCCATGCCAGGACCCATCATTGGGTTTGGCAAAGGCCTTAACCCACCCCCACCAGCACGACCCATTCCAGAACCAGATCCCATGGCCTTGCCCATGGTGACATTGGATGTTGCTGGAGTTGCACTAGGTTTTTCCATCCTCTTTTCCTTGCGGTTAAGGGATTCAAAATCAATACCTATGTCTGACAATGGATTGATACTAGCTGCAAGAGCAGGCAAATATTGTTCAGTACTTTGATATAATACATATAGATGAAATAATAAACATAATAAATCAATTGCACGAACAATATACTTACGTCCAGAAATGTTCAGGTTAACTAAACCTTTGCTCAATGTATCGGCCCATACAGCTGACTTAGGCTCAAACTTCTTAGCAGGTTGTTGGGGAACAAGGGCTAAAGCATTTGCAGAACTTGAGGGAGCTGACTCTGATGATGAGGGAATGTTTGCACCAGATTGTGGAAGAAAATCACCCATGAAATTATTGTTTTGATGACTTAATGCTCCAGCTGGTGTTTGAGGTGCCAAATTTGAACTCATAGCAGTAGAAGCAGAATAGGGATGTGAATAATGGTGGCTGGGTGGCACACCCGAGTTCTGAGCAGGGACTTGGGAAAATGGTCCAGCTTGGGTCATGAAACCAGTTCCAGCTGAATTGTGAGAAGTTGGAGGAAAAGCTGCTTGTGAAGCAGTTGCAGGATGCATACCTGATGAAGTGGGATAAGATCCAACAGAAGCCGATGGAGGAAGCGGTCCAGAAGGAGGTAAAATGCCAGCAAGTATATCATTATCGTGCATGGATTGTGGCTCTTGAGGCAAATACTGTTGATTTGGTGGAGTTTGTACATTAGTAACAGGAGGCGGATTAAAAGTTAAGCCTGAGAAAGTGTCTGCAAACTCCAGATTAGGAGTATCCACCTTCTGAGCTGCAGGATGAGAATGCTCTGAAGGATTCACAGCAGGCTGAAACGGCGATGGGGATGCAAAATTCTGGAATTGAATTGGTGCCTCATCTGTCGGGATGGCCTTGAAAGGTGAATCACCAAATGGATCTTCAAAAGACTGTCATCATAATAGTAATGTTAAAAAGACTGTCACCATATGTGAAGATCATTATTTAGTTGTAATCTTTTATATAATTTAAGAGACGTTTTTGCAACACTTCCTCACAGCACTCTAAATCCCCAACTCTCAACTCTCATGCATTCTCTCTTTTTTATTTATTATTTTTTTTTAAAATAACATCCAAATAGCTCTAATAACCCTAAATAATTAACTATAAAAAAAATTACTTCCTTTTTTTTAAAAAAAAATAAAATTAAAAAAAAAAACTATAGCTTTCACTTATGTAACTTCCACTTATACAGTTATACTAATTTGTTTCCTACACATGCATATAACCCATGCATTAGCATGGGTACATTCTAGTGTCTTATAAATTTAAAGTGTATCGAAAAAGAAAAAAAAAATTAAACAAAGAGATAATATAGAATGATGGGACAGACAGAAAAATGATAAAATGTGAAGCAAAAAGTTCATTCTGAGACAACCCAAAACAGAAAGAGTGAAGTTGAGTAGGTAAGAAAAAAGATAAATTTAAAAGAACCATTGCTCAGAATGAAAAAGTTCTGAGATATATGAAGCTATACTGTGGAAGTGATATTCAATTACACAGTGAACATCACCAACTAAAAGGTTTGCGAATATCAAATTTTAATTAAAAACAGTGCTGCTTAGCTTCCTTTCTATAAAGCTAGATGTGTAGGTCCTACAGGATATTAATCTCAAGACAAATCTCTACCTGGTTAGGAACATTAGTCCCCGAAGCTGCAATAAATGAGGGGTTAGAAGCAGTGTTCCCAGAATCAGATTGAAAGTCTGAAACATCTGATGGAGCTGGCATGATAGCTAAATGACTGGGTGCAAATGCATCTGAAAGAGACCCAAACAAGTCCATTTCAACAGTGTTCGACATAGTTGGTGCAGCTGTTTGCAAAAATAGAAAATAATATATCAAACTCTGCATAATAGTTATTCTAAGACCAACCAAAAACAAAGATTGTAGATATGAGTGGACTTCGGCTGACGGAAAACGGGAATTTTGCGAGCACAAGAGCTCCATATAGCAATTTCTACAAGTAGGACATTCGACATATACAGCACAGAGCTTTATGCTTCCTTTATTAAAAACTGTTGTATAGACATTGAAGATAGTATAAATTGTTGTATTATATTCCATTTAATAATGACATATTGTTCACATGCATTTTGTTTATGCACCACTTGAGTGATATTAGCCATATTCACTTATTCAGGGATGGCTAAAAATTTTAATTTTGCGTCTTATTCAGACTGAGGGAAAAAGGAAATGCATTGTTATAAGGGCTGCCATTAGCACTAATAAATAAATAAGAATATAACTGTAAGGTATCGATAACGCATCAACCACATTGTAGTTGTTAACTTTGTTACGCACCTGAAACAGAGCCACGAGGGTCAAATTCATCAAAAGTATCAGCTTCCATATTATGATGAGATTGAACACCATTCTCATTATTTACTTGACTTGGATTAACACTATTAGCAGGAGATGATGATTGAGGGGCAGTATTAGCAACTGGGGATGATGACTGAGCAACAGTGTTTACGGTGGGAGGAGATGATTGATGGGTTGAGGCAGCTCGTGCTTCACCATCCCTACAAGAAGTAGTTTTAAAAATAAAATAAAAAAAATGGCAATTACAAAATAATTCTGTACATGTTGCACCAAAATTTGTGGCCTACAATACCTGTCACTATCAGTAGGACTTCTAGTGACACCCACAGCTTCTTCATAGCTAGGAGGAGCACCGATATTTTGTTCAGAAAACTTGCGCTCAATAGGCCTGCAGAACAAACCAATGCACCCACAACACAAGGAGGGTAAAATGGCACCAAAAGGGATCAAAAGGATCAAATTATAATACTGATTTCATAGCATTAGAAGTTGAAAAACAAAATTCAAGTCAATACAGATTCACAATAGAACTGAAAAGGCAACTATTTACCTTCCATCGTTATGATCTTCTGCTTTGCCAGTACTTCCTCTGCAGGGAAAGAATTACTTAGCAATTTCAACAGCATGCTTCATATAGCTATCGCATAACCATACAAAAAAACATACCGAGCTGAATGGCGGTCCTCATCATCGTAAGCACGATCTCCATCTCTGTCAGAACTCCTACCCCTTGAGCCATACTGGTAGTCATCATCACTTCGAGCTCTTCCTCTGGAGTCATCATCCCCATACCTATCTCTCCCATAATTTTCTTCAGAGTCTCTCCCATAACGATCTCCCTCTCTACTATAGGAATCCCCATACCGCCCATATCTTTCATCATCTCTAGAGCCCCATTCTCTCTCCCTTCCATAACCATTGCGTTCATCCTGGCCTTCATACCGATCATCGCCATATCCTCCTGAACCAGGTCGATACATTCCACCTACTGCAGATGTGCTGCGAAACCTGTTGTACAAGTCAATTTAGCTATACACAATCATACTGAATTGCCCAAAAACGGAAAAGCAACAAATTCACCACATTTTAGAGCAAACAAAGTTTCCACCGAACTGTGTGCAACCAAACATGCACAGCTTAATTGTACATATCTATGCATGTCATTTTAACCACACATGAGACCTGGATCTACTGATATGGGAAAGGGAGAATGCTATAATATACTAAATACTAGTTATACACCAACCAATCCTTATCTCAGTATATGAAAATTCACAGTGAACATTATACATTCACCAAATACCTAAAGACAGCCTGATAAATAAAACAAAGAAAGGTTAATTGGATGTGGACGAAGAGAAATGTTGTAGTTAAGTTGAGAGTGGTGGTACTTCAGATTTGTGCAGTTTGAAGTGCCTGGCAACAATTTCTATCGAAACAAATCCAAGCTTCCAAGGGAGTCAAAACAATACAAGAGTCTGAAGAATACAGGGGAGTTGGAGGGGGAGGGTTTCACACAAATAGTGCACGAACACAATAAAACAATTTCAACAACAATAACTAAGCCTAATAATAGTTAGCATAGAAGTTTTTTCCTTTTATCCACAAATCCTTATCAAATAATCAATAAATAAATACCAGATGACTATATAACAAGATATGCTTAGACAAAAAAGGAAAAGCAAGTGTTAATAGTAGGTCATTTATGTATTCAACAGATAAATTATGTTCGCAGCCCAAATCATAATTACAAGCCTCACATTGTCATAAGGAAATTGAGACTTAATTTACATGTCTGTATTAGGTGCTTATTTCTAGTTTTCCACAATAGAAAAACTAGCAAAAAAACTGGAAGCCACAAGAACATGTCTTCCAAGGTAAATTTAACTTAGAGATTTTTATACATTCAGATATAGTTAATGTTTGGCACAAAAGCATTATCTGTACAATTTAGGTACAATAATACAGCAGAACAAAATTTCTCAACATTTTCTACATCATGATTCCAACATCACAAGGTTTAAACAATCAAAGACTTTGAAAGAATTTCAAACCTCTATATTTACATCAAAGCATAGAAAACTATGCTAAATAAAAATAAATAAATAAAAAACATTCAAATGGTAGCACAAAGCAGCAAGAATATCAAGCATCAAAGGCCATACAAAATGTGAACGAAAGATGTATTAGGAACAGAGTAGACCATGAAGCTCTATATCCAGAAGTACAAATTTCTACTTGACAAAAGTAGATGACAATTGAAAATATAACTTACTTATCCCTATTAGAAGCAGCCTTTTGCCGAACTTCTATTATCCTTTCTTTGTCATTTACTAATTGCGCAAGGCTCTGAGATTTCCTTCGCACGTTGTTTCCTTGATCCCTCCCACTGGAGTCAATATATTGAAAATCGGACAATGTCTACAGAGAAATGGTTTAGAGAATCACACACAAGTGAAGAGGGGCCCTCTAGTAGTAATAAAAATGGAATGATCAATAAATGGATATCAAAAGTAAGACTTGAAGATTGAATGTTTACTGATATTTGGTAAGAATGTTCTTTTATTTCATCTATAACACGCTCAGACCCATGTGCCACCAAGTACTCCAAAACTGTCAAAGCCTGAAAGCATAAATGCCATACACATCAACAAAATTTAGTCAAGCAACACCAATTGAAAGATTAGAATTGTCTTAAATCTTTCATAGTCATCATTTTATTCTTCAGCAAAAACCAGTATCTATAAGCAATACTAATAATTTAAATAGGACATTCAAACCCCCGTTCATTAGGAAAGAAACTGGCCTACTAAGCCATTGCACTCTCATCACCATCATTCACTTTCCCTTGTATAATACAATCAGCAATTTTTATGAACTGAAATACACAAACACAACTCCCACCCCCCCCCCAAAACAAACATCCCTCTACCTCTGTGCTAAAAATTTAATTTTATAAAGGTAAACCATTGTTTCAAACCCCTCGATTTCTACATGTCATCCTCTTCTCTTTATATGAGGTCATCCAACTCTGGTAACAAACTACAAAAATAATAGTTGCAGGTAAGGTGAATCCTAACTCATTATACTAACTTCAAGTACTCTATTGCCTAAACAATCAACAGTAACACACAGTCCAATACACCCTCTTATTTTACTTGCAAATGCATAACTTGGATAGTGAATATCTAGAGTTTCAATTATCTATAAGTAAAATAATTAGTTAACATTTTCGTTGTATACATTGAGAAGAATCTAAAAAGATACCACAAGTCTACGTTTTTCCTCACGTATAAATCATTAAAGATAGTCAAAGTGCAAAGAGTAAAAAGTGTAACAACTAAAACAACAGGGAGCACATATCAAGAAAGTTTGTTTAAATTCCTCCACCTTATAAACATGCCGCCAGTTCTTGCCAGTATCATTCAACCTCCTCCATAGCACTGCCATGATCATTTGGTATTCATGACTGCATAAGTGTGAGAAATTATCCAAATTAGCATTTTTCAACCACGACATTGAAAAAGAAATAGAGGGATTAATTGGAAATCAATGTGACTTACTAATTTCTTGTAGCCAGTGCAATGTCTGCAAGAAGTGACCCATGAGGACCCCAGGGCTCATTGCTAGTAGCGTCAAGAACCTGTAGAAAAACTTCCAGAGAACCAAAGACCCGAATTAGCAACGTTAGTATCTATTAGAAATCCATAAAAATGGACAGGACTGAGATTTAGCAAGCAAGGTAAAACATACTGCACGACTCTCTGACATTGATTACCATGAATTAAAATAAAAATTTCAATCAAAATTTGAGAGGGTTTACCTTCTGCTCTATTGACGGAACTTTAAGAACTTTCTTGTTGACCTCTCTTTTTCTGCCAAGGCAAACAACGGTATTTGATTATTTAGCATGTCCAACATGAATTTTATAATAATTACTCACCATATCAGCATATTCCCCAAATGTTGGAATGAAGAACATAGCAAAGACTCAAAAACAATGATCCACACACCAACTAGCAATTGGTAATGCACACATTTAGGATGCCAGGTATGTAGGGATACTATTAAACTACAAGACTAAGAGGTCAGTAATTCCTCTTCAAGGAGCATAAAAAGAAATATGGCAAGGTAACCAGGTTCGAAACAACTTACAAGTCCCGAATGGTTTGGTCGAATGCCTTCTTCATTGACATGCTCCAACTCTCTCCCCTTCAACAGGCACTGCACAGAAAATTTTCGAAAATACAGTTTGATCAAAAACTGATCACGCAAACTGACAACTGTATAAATTTGCAACACTGACATTAATCGATACCACTGCCAGATGAAACAGACTTCCAAAAGGAAAGATAAAGTAATTACACAATTGACAAAATTAATAAAATGAATAATACTTCCTCCGTTTATAAAAGCTTACAACACAGCCTTGTGGCACGCACTTAAAGGTCGAGATTATATAATGTAAACGACCAAACTAAGACCACACAATCAGATCAACACATCACAATTTGAATCATTCGAGCTCGAACCAACTTAAAATTCGAAATTCTAGCACATAGTGGCTTACAAACAATCAAAATAACAGCATTAAAATTAAGAAAATGATAATATTCATCAAGGACCCAATTCATAAATGACAAGAAGAATCAAATGCAACATAGATATTGCTGATCAAACAAAAATTAGGAAAAGAGAGTGTACCGAAGCAGCAGATCAAGACCCAGCTGAATCCCAGCGCTGTATTAATAAGACCAAGTCAAATTCAAATTTTTCAACAACAATAATCAACACTCAAGAAATGGGGATCTTAAGAAATTCAAATAAATAAAAATTATTCAAAATTTTGAAATACATAGATCCCAGAAAAATGCCAAAAAATTCAAAAAATTTAAAAAGGAAAGCAAGAAATTGATGAAATGAAGAACCTGAAAATTTGGTCAGATCTGACTGCTGAAGGTAGGAGAGAGAAATTGGGGTTGAAAGAGTAATTGAATTGAATGTTGTAAAAATGAAAATAAGAAAAACAAATTTTAGGAAGAAAAAGAAGAACAAAGAAACTCTGCCTATTTTCTTCTATACGAGTTGAGTTGGGGGTGAGAGAGAAAATGGACAGAGGAAGACAGCGCACCCTCAAGGCACACTTTTTGGGAATTTATTATTCTTTCGGCTAACTTTTTACTTAGTAGTACTAGTTGTTGGCGCCCTCGCCCTCGCCCTCGCCCGCCTCCAAATTTTATAAAATTAGGCGGAAAGTATAAACTAGGTAATTTTATTTTATTAAAAGAGCGGTATTAAATGTAGATATAAGTTTAAATATGCTAAGTGAAAAACTTTTAAAATAATAATATTGGTGATTAGGGGATTTTGCTCCTACCAATCACCATCTGACAAGTGGACCAATCAGGTTCCGCCATGTGTCCGTCACATGGGTCATTAGGAGTCTGCCACGTGTCAAGCAATGATCCGTCCACCTTGGACCAATTACGACACGACATGTGTCCTTCCCATGACACCTGGGATAACCGGCCACCCAGGCCCAACTTCCGAGGGAAGCCCAATCAGCCCTAGGTTAACCTAAACCTAGGATTGGCACGTTTCCCAAGGTTATAAATACCTCCCTTAATCCTCATTAAGGAGGGATTACAGAGATCACACAGAGATAACAAAGCAGATTACCTACATTAAACACTCTCACCTAGAGAGACCCAATCACTTTAATTTCCGCATTAATTACTCCTTAATCAAGTACTAACTTGACCGTCGGAGGCGGAGCTCCCACCACCAGGAGTCTCCGTTGTTTTGCAGGTACAGGCGTCCGGTTTCAGTCTCGGAATTGTAACTCTCCCACAGGACATCAGAAAACCCCGAAACATTTGGCGCCGTCTGTGGGGAGAGTACTTCTGAGATGGCATCCAAGTCTGTACCAACTCCTGAAGAGAGGCATCCCCTAGACGACCCTCAAGTGCAGTCGGACCACGATACTGAGAGTGAATTTGAAGTTGAAGCTCACACAGCTTCAGACGGGACCCTAAGGGCCCGACGTACCCGTCATACCGAAAGGAGGGAACGGGAACATCTTCATACAGGAAGCGAGCCAGCAGGCGCACCGCCTGTTCGGCAACAGCCGACTGATGGGTCTGCTCCCATCACAAGGAACGAACTCATGACCTTCATGAGGGACTTCAAGGGCGAAATTCAAGAGTTGATCAACAAGAAGCCGCCTGCTCTGGACAAGGAGCAGTCGGCTAAGAAACCTTCCACTTCACTGAAGAGGAAGCCAGTTCAAGGGCGAGAGGCGACTCCTCATCCTAAATCTAGGAAGCGGGAGCCGACTGCCCTTGATTTCACAAAATACCGTTTTCCTACTCCAGGAAATAGGAAACCTGTTCGTCATATTCAGGCGGACGGGTTGAGGAAATCATACACAGACGCTCGGCTACTGCTAGAGCAGAAGAAGAGTGACCGATTGTCAGAGTCGGCCTCTACTTCAAACTTCCAAGACAGTCTGCGAAATACCTCAATGAGGCATACGCAGTGATATCATGAGAGTCAGTCAGGCGGCACCTCCCGTCAGTCCGGCTTTCATAGCGACCAGGCGGTACCAAACTTACCGTTTGTACCGCAACAACAGTATTTTTTGCAGCCACCTCCGTTTGGTGGACATGCAGCAAAAAACGTCCAACCTATGGACTGACAGCTACGGTTGCTTAGACTTGGTGAACAGCCGTCGGCCTTCTCCAAGGAAATTAATGAAGCCGCTCAGCCGGCCAAAGTGAAAAATGTATTAGTAGGCGCCTATGACGGCACTGCTAACCCAGAAGACCATCTTATGGCCTTCACCAACCTGATGTACCTTCAAGGGTTGGATGATCCCACCTGGTGCAAGTGTTTCCCAGCGACTCTCAAAGGAATCGCACAACAATGGTTCGATAACCTACCGACTGGTTGTGTAAATAGCTTCAGGACGCTTGCTTACTTATTCACCTCTAACTTCGCCATGAACATCCCTGCAAAGAAGACGACCCTTGATTTAGGAACAATTCAGCAGGGCGAGAAGGAGGGGCTTCGTTCTTACATCAGGCGTTTTAACCTGATGAGAATACAGATTCAAGGGTTACCGGATGAGGTAGCCTATACTGACTTTTTCAGAGGTCTCAAGGACAGGTCGACCTTCAAATTTGACTTGGTCCGAAAGAGGGTGGCGACTCTTCAAGAGGCCTTGATTGAAGCGGAAGCCTATATACAGGCGACTGATCTTTGTACGGTAAAACAGTCGGACGGGAAAAGGTTCGACAAAAGAGAAGGACAACAGAAATAGTCGTCAAACAAAGATGAGAAGAGAAAAGAGGTATGGGCGGCTGATTCCTCTAAACGGTCGGCCCAGAAAAAGAAAAAAGAATTCAAACCATACTCCCCAAAGTATGCGTTTAACAAGGATAACCAGTTTATCCTAAAAGAAATCAAGGGACGGATCTCAATTGAGAAGCCGGTCCCCATGAAGGGTTTTGCAAACAACCGGAACCAAGAAAAATTATGTGCTTATCATGATGATGTTGGTCATCACACCAATGATTGCATCAGTCTCATGCGGTATCTGGACCGCCTGGCTGAGCAAGGTGATCTTGACACTTATGTCAAGAAATCTACGGGGAACACTTCCTCAAAAAAGCAGTCGGCCAAAAAGAATCAACAGGCCGACAGCTCCGATACAGATGATGCAGTCGTCTACACCATTGCAGGCGGCTTCTCAGGAGGCGGCCCCACTATTAGGGGCAAGAAAGACAACATCAGACGGTTAGATGTAAATTCCGTTCACCAAGAACGACCCTCCAAATATTCATTTCCTGAGATTGTCATCACTGAAGAAGATCTAGGAGGGGTAAGAGGGCCGCATGACGACCCTATCGTTATTGAATGTAAAGTGGCCAACCAGAGAGTTGGCCGAATCCTCATAGATACCGGAAGCTCCTCAGATCTCATCAGTAGAAAATGTCTGTCGAAACTAAAATATCAGACTGATTGCATACATCCGGCCTCCCACCCGTTAGTAGGGTTTGGAGGAGGAGTCGTCCACCCAGTGGGACGAGTGGATTTACCCATCCGTCTGGGCGAAAAAGGGGAAGGACGACACATGGTAGTCCGATTCCTGGTAGTAGAAGAACTCTCGGCCTACAACATGATTCTAGGACGACCAACCCTGAATAATTCCAAGGTTGTTATAATCCCATCTCTTATGTTGCTCAAGTTTGAGAGGGATAATGGAACAGTCGGCTCCCTAAGGGGAGATCAGAGGATGGCCCGAGAGTGCTATCTCTGGGATGTCAAGCCCACTGTTATGGCCACTGGGTCAAGTGGTGAAAAAACAGACCTTGACAATGTCAAGGAGAGTGCGCCTGTTCAAGAAGCAGGCGGCAAGAAGAGAAAGGCATCCCAGACAGGGGCCGCAAGAAAAGAAAGAAAATAGCAATCATTGGCAGAGGAGCGGTCGGATGAGTTCCGCCCTCAGCCGGCTGGTGAGCATACGGACCTGATCTTAGACGACTCACGTCCTGATCGAACAGTCAAAGTTGGGACGACTGCTCTGAAAGACCTTGGTGACGACTTTCACAAACTATTGAAAGAATACAAGGACATCTTTGCATTCGAAGTCCATGAAATGCCAGGCATTAGTCCTGATCTGGCGGTACATAAACTGGCCGTGGATCCGAAAAAGAAGTCGGTACGGCAGAAGAAGCGGAACCATGGCGAAGAAAGAAGTCAGGCGGCAGCCGCCGAAGTTAAAAAATTACTTGATGCAGGGTTCATTCGGCAATGTTACTTCCCAGACTGGGTTGCAAATGTGGTGCTTGTTAAAAAGCCGAATGGCACCTGGCGAATGTGTGTAGACTACACAGACTTAAACAAGGCGTGCCCCAAAGACAGTTATCCTCTGCCTAAAAATGATAATCTTGTCGACTCAACAGCCGGCCATGCTTTGATGAGCTTTATGGACGCCTACTCTGGTTTCCATCAAATTCCTTTATGGAAGAAAGATCAGGAGAAGACGGCCTTCGTCACTGATCAGGGGTTATACTGTTACACGGTCATGCCGTTTGGTCTTAAGAATGCCCCGGCTACCTTCCAGCGAATGATAAACACTGTGTTCTTTGATCAGATTGGGAGAAACGTCGAGGCATACATTGATGATATGATTGTCAAAACTAAACTTCAGAAAGATCATCTGTCGGACCTCCGAGAAACTTTCGCCACACTCAGGCGGCACCATGTCATGCTCAATCCCAAGAAATGTGTCTTTGGAGTTGAGTCTGGGAAATTTCTCGGATTCCTTATCAATCAGAGAGGAATAGAGGCGAACCCTGAGAAGGTGCAGGCGGTCATTGACATGTAGTCGCCTCGTACCATCCGAGAGGTTCAGAAGTTAACAGGTTGTCTGGCGGCCTTGGGAAGATTTCTAAGCCGATCAGGCGACAAATGCCTATACTTTTTCCAGGCAATTAAGAAAAAGGCAAGGTTTGAATGGGGGCCGGATGCAGAGGCTGCCTTCCAGAAATTGAAAGTTCACTTGCATTCCTTGCCGAGGCTGGTCAGCCCTTTGCCCAAAGAAGTACTCTACATGTACCTGGCCGTCTCTGATCATGCGTTAAGTGCTGTTCTCCTTGCTGAAAGAGACGGCTGTCAGCTCCCGGTCTACTTTGTCAGTCACGTACTGAAAAATGCCGAGTTGAGGTATCCCTTAGTGGAGAAATTTGGTCTTGCACTCTTCATGGCTGTTAAAAAATTGAAGCCCTACTTTTTGGCACATGCAGTCGTCGTGTATACAGACCAACCTATCAAGCGGCCACTGACCATCATGGAGTCGTCAGGCCGAATGATCAAATGGGCCATAGAAATTCAGAGCCTCGAAGTTACTTTCGAGCCTAGAAAAGCAGTGAAGGGGCAAGCCTTTGCTGACTTTATTGTTGAGATGACTCGTCCCCCTGACTCTCAAGTTCCAAACCAAGTCTAGAAGGTATATGTGGACGGAAGCTCTACTTCAAATGGTTGTGGAGCAGGCGTCATATGTCAGTCGCCGGAGGGCGACAGGTACGAGTATGCTCTACGCTTCAGTTTTCAGGCCTCAAACAATGAGGCAGAATATGAAGCTTTACTAGCCGGAATCCGCATGTGCAAGGCGGCAGGGGCAAGAAAAATAGACGCCTGTTCCGATTCACAATTGATAGTGAGTCAGTACAATGGCGAATATGAAGCAACCCATCCGGCCATGATCAAGTATTTACAGGCGGTCTGACAAGCAGTCGGCTCCCTTGAGGATTTCCATCTGATCCAGGTGCCGAGATCAGAAAACAACCAGGCAGATGCACTGGCAAAATTAGCATCATCCGCCTCCTCTGATACTCCTCGAACTGTTTTTTGGGAAGTAATGGAGAAGAGAAGCATCGAGGAAGACCCTATTGGAATCCTAGACAGAAGCTCAACCTGGATGGATCCAATCAGGGCATATCTGACAAACGGTACGCTGTCGGATGATCATCAACAGGCGGCAGCACTGAAAAAACGAGCAACCTGTTTTGAAATAATAAAGGGAGAACTTCACAAAAGGGGGTACCTTCAACCCTTCTTAAAGTGTGTTACTCCAGAAAAGGGACGAGAGATACTAGACGATCTTCACTCTGGTTACTGTGCTTCCCATATAGGCGGTAGGACGCTTGCTCAACGGGCAAGGCGGCAGGGCTACTTTTGGCCTACTTTAGAAGCAGATGCAATGGAGATGGTGAAAAAATGTGACAAGTGCCAAAGGTTTGGCAAGCTAATTCACCGTCCGGCTACTGACCTCACTACCATTCATAGCCCACTACCGTTTGCCAAGTGGGGCATGGACATTCTGGGTCCATATACGCCTGCTACAGGCGGAAGGAGGTACATACTTGTTGCCGTCGACTACTT
Source organism: Chenopodium quinoa (assembly GCF_001683475.1). NCBI lineage: Eukaryota > Viridiplantae > Streptophyta > Magnoliopsida > Caryophyllales > Amaranthaceae > Chenopodium > Chenopodium quinoa. The sequence goes on along the minus strand of NW_018744577.1, from coordinate 229,156 downwards.
CACTAAATGGGTAGAGGCGGAGGCTGTAAAGGGAATCAAGACGAAGGATGTAATTTCATTCATTTGGAAAAATATCATCACTCGGTTCGGGGTTCCCATGTCTATGGTTTTTGATAATGGTCCCCAATTTGAGATGCCTGTTCTCAAAAGCTGGTTGGGTGACGAAGGAATTGCACACTACTTTGCATCTGTCGGCCGTCCACAAGCAAACGGCCAGGTAGAAGCCTTTAATAAAATCATCTCAGACGGTCTCAAGAAAAAGATTGAACGAGCAGGCGGCCTATGGGCGGATGAATTACCACATGTTCTCTGGGCCATTAGGACGACTGAAAAAGGGGCGACTGGAGAAACTCCATTCCTCCTAACTTATGGTGCGGAAGCTGTTCTTCCAATAGAACACTACGAGCCGACTCTTCGAGTAATGCTATATGACGAAGAGGCAAACTGGGAAGCCATGCGCTTGGCATTAGATTCACTTCCTGAAAGGAGGGGCAATGCTGTCTTGCGCCATGAAATTTACCGCCTGAGAATGACTAGATCATACAACAAAAAAGTACACAGGCGTCCACTCAGAGTGGGGGACTTTGTACTTAGAAAAATGGAAGCAGTTGGTAGGGCTAATAAGTCTAGCAAACTAACTCCCAACTGGGAAGGACCCTACCGAATCTGTGAAGAGGTCAAGGACGGTACCTACCGGCTGGAAACACCAGACGGACGACCGTTGCCTCGAACTTGGAATGTTGATAATCTTAAGAAATATTTCTTTTGAATGATGTAAATAATCAAGAGCTACTTAATAAAAGTTTGCATTCTATTCAATTTTGTACTAAGAGGGGCACGCCTACTAACAAATAGTCCGCTACTCTCCATGTTTAATTTTTATTCTTACTTAAGAGGGGCATGCCGTCTGTACCTTTACAGTCGGCTACTCTCCATTGAGTATTTTACTCTATCTTCAGAGGGGCATGTCGTCTGTACCTTTACAGTCGGCTACTCTCCATTGAGTATTTTAACTCTATCTTCAGAGGGGCATGTCGTGTATACCTTTACAGTCGGCTACTCTCCATTGAGTATTTTACTCTACCTTCAGAGGGGCATGCCGTCTATACCTTTACAGTCGGCTAATCTCCATTGAGTTTTTCACTCTATCTTCAGAGGGGCATGCCGTCTGTACCATTACAGACGGCTACTCTCCATTTTCTCACCATATGGGCACGCTGTCTGGACATATAGTCGGCTACTCTCCATAGAAGAGGGTCGACTGGTACCAAACACACAGCTACCCCCCTTATACTTAGCTAAAAAAGATTAGGGCCTGGCCGACCCTGTGCCTAACAGGCGGCTACCCTCCTCTTACTTAGCACCTACGTTCACCAAGAACTAACCAAGGCCACATGCCGAATGATCAGACCAGGCGCCAAGCCAACTGATCCAATCTTGAAAACTAATACGACCTGTCCCAACATCATAGCAGGCGTCCGACGGCATCCCTCCGGATGAAATTCGTCGCAGAGAGCAACTCCCTTTTGGGTGGAACATTGCTCTATAAACTAATTACACGGTACCTATACGACTGCCCCCAAGGGCAACCACGTAGCCGTTTTTGAGACAAGGATAACTTTATCACTAACCAAACCAGTGGTAGCAGTTGACATCTGAGTCAGATGACCGCCTGTATTACTTGGGATAAATGCAGGGGGTACCTCTTGAGTTAATAGCCAACAAACATTGGCGAATCAAGGGGTCTAGCCGGCCTCCGCCGCCTGGAACCTCTACTTCTCAAACAAGAGTGACGGCGACTGAGTAACACCAACGTTAACTCATAGTCACTCCCTCAAACTTGGTACGGAACTTAAAAGGTTTGAGTAGACCGCCTGTTTTTTTTTGCAAACAGGGGCACTCAAACCCCTATTCCTACTAGGTAACCTCTTGAGTTAATAGCCAACAAACATTGCCGAATCAAAAGGATCAGCCGGCCTCCGCCGCCTGGTACCTTTACTACTAAAGCAGGAGTGACGGCGATTGAGTAACTCCAAAGTTAACTCATAGTCACTCCCTCAAAATTAGTATGGAGCCTAAAAGGTATGAGTCGTCCGCCTGTTTTTAGCAAACAGGGGCTCTCAACGACTACTCCTGCTAGGTTAACAACTTATGAGTTAAAAGCCAACAAACATTGGCGAATAAAGGGGAACAACCGGTACCCACCGCTTGATACCTCTACTACTCAGTTCCTTGGAAACTAAGTAACAATCATGTTTACTTGGTCAGACCACTTTCCTACTTGGTTAAATTTACAAATAACAGGACCGCCTGCCTAAAAAGGATCCAGTCTTTAAAATAGTTCGAATACCGATTGGATAAATGGCCGAATGATCGTCTAGTCTGGAAACAGACAACCAGTCGTCTAGGGGCATAGGCGGCGTGACTAACTATCCGTACCTGTCTGCAACTATCGGCCATGTAAAACAGTCGGTATAGTGAACAATTGGATATCAGAATATTCAATACTTAGACAAATTTGAAGCAAAACAAAATTCATTAAAAAGAAGCCGGTCATTAAAGACCGGCAAAATATTCAGAGCCCCGGCCCCCTGGCCGGGTAAATACAAAACAAACGGCACGCAGGCCGTGGAAAGAATACATAAAGCTTAAGAAGGGGGCAGATCTTCAATATTAGCAGCTGCCGCCTGGTCAGCACTCTTCTTGCTGGACTCGGCTTCAGCTGCATCCTTCTTTGATGCATTACCCCCAAGCGGCAAAAGCGCCACTACCGGCTCCTCCTCCTCCAACGCTTCCTCCAACGCCTCTTCCTCAGCAGCCGCCAAGATCTCTTGGTTATATGTATCAGAACACTGGCGGTACGTTTTTTCCCATGAGGCAAAGTCGGCATTGGGGAAGAGGCGACCCCAAGTCATGCGCTGGATTTGAGCAGAGTCTTCCATCATCTCCCGGACCAGCTCTTTCTTCTCTTGCTCGGCCTTTTCCGAGATCTCCTAAGTAAGACTCTTCTCCTGGGTCACCAGGCGTTTCTTTACGTTGGCCAAGGATTTCTCCAAGGCTTCGTATGAGTACATCTTTAGGCGAAGAGGTTTCAGCTCGGCCTTGAGATTGGTGATGGTCGCCTCCAGCTCGCCATTCCTCTTCTGGGCCGCCTCTAACTGAGCCCGAATAGCGGCGGTAGCCTGCGCCTGATAATAAAGAATATCAATGGTCAGAACTTCATTTTGGGCAATTTGAAACATTGCCTTATCACAGTTGGAGGCGGCCATAGCTTTTGCAGCCTTTACCTCTTTATTCTTCCGGTCAAGCGGCTTGCGAAGGCCGTTCACTCGGAGTAGGGCCTAAGTAAAAAGGGGAACAGGCGTCAGTTTCCAAACAAAAAGAAAACAGGCGTCCTGGAATTCAAATACTCAAAAATATGCTAAGTATACCTCAGCAAGGACCCCTGCAATCCCGTCTAGGTCAAGGGTGCCGACACCCCTGACCGCCTCCCTTTCAGCTGGAGGAACGACCCTGATCATAGACTTGGCCACCTCTACCAAGACAGGCTCCTGAGGGCCGGCTGCATCAAGCATAAACAAACGGATTAGACCTAGTAAAAAAGGGGGGAGCAAGTCTAAAAATTTACAAGAACTACATACTTCTAGGCGGCCCAGCTGGAGTTTTAGAAGAAGTGGCCGGCTGTTTCTCAGCCGCCGCATGTTTCCTGGCAGAACCAGGAGAGCTCGCAATAGTCGTCCTCCGGGCCTTGGGGTCCGGCTGTTGGGAAGAAGAAGCTCTTGGAGCACCCGTCTAAAAAAGAAGAAAAAAGTCAGTATATGCATAAACACAACTCCAAAAAAAAGGGTGAAAGGTTCAAAGCCCACCAAGGGTGCCCCCTTCTTGGGGGAGTCGGTTGAAGCTTGTTGCATGATGGAGGCCCGCAACATGGCCGCCGCAGTCTTGGAGGCGGTAATTTTGCTCATGGCGTCCGCTGCAAAAACAATTAGCAAAGTTAATACAAGTCATAACAAGAAATGCATGAAACAACAGAGTATTCGACAGGCCGGCTACCTCTTGAGCACCGACTGCTGAGGCCACAGGCAGCCAAAAAGTACTCGTCGTAGAGCCATTTGAAGCTCGGGACGCAGTGCAGGGGTACTTGCTCTCGTACCCCTGAAGTAGAGTCGACCCTCGACTCTACTTTAAAGAGTCCTTTATCTAGGATCTCTTTCTTAGCCTTGGGGGGAACAGGCGGCATGCTGCGGCCGCCTGCAAGAAGGGGCGGATTCCTGTTGCACCTGTTGAGGCGCTTGTTCAGCTCCGTGTCTGAACTCTCAATGATGAAGAAGGTGCACCGCCAGTCCTTCCATTTGTTTGCTTTACCTCTCGTCATGAGGTAGCCCCTGTGGCTCGTCAATTGATACCAGCCGGTACCGCCTGCCTTAGGGGTCCGGCTGAGGTAGTTCATGTGGGCGAAAGCCTCGAAGCTCGGCTCCACCCCGTGCAGCTCGCACCCGGCCACATAGCCGAGTACGTTGACCCAGGAGTTCGGGGCTAACTGCCATAACCCCAACTCATACCCATCCAAGATCCGCTGAACAGCCGGATGTAATGGGAAGCGCAGCCCAGCCTTGATGGCCGCCTCGTAGCAGCCAAAGCAGGCGCTATCATAACTGGTACCAGCCGGCCATACGACTGTGTCTTCTGGATCCGGCACGAACACTAAAAAGACGGGGCCCATTGTGTGGTTTGCGATAAAGCTCTCCACTTTCTCTTGCATGGCTGTGATCCGGCCCCGAGGTACCGTGCAGTAGTAGGGGGTATTTTGCTCTCGGTAAGAGGCGGGTGGCTCCGCCCAATTGTCCCCCTTCTCAACTGCGTGAGAAAGCCTCGCCTCTTGCAGGCGACTGTTTTTCTCTTCTGTGTCCAGAGAAGCATGGCCAGAAGAGCTAGACTCGGAATCGTCCTCTGACGAGTCCAAAGAGGACGACTCCTCCCCTCTCCCGGAGGGGCCCGCCTCCTCTCCTTTAAAAGGAGCAGGAGAGAATGTAGAATTGTCAACTGTAAAATGGGAAGGGGTCACTTTGACTCCTCCCTCAGAACTGCCGGCTTTCAAGCCGCTTTGTTTCACTTCCACATCTGGCGCCTGGTCAGATGTTTCACTAATCGGCATCCTGTGGGAGGAGCCGTCTGAATTTGAGATCCTAGCAGTCTTTTTTGTTCTGGCCATCCTGCTCTACATAGACACAGATACAGTCGGACTTTGTATAAAGGGAAAAGATGGGTCCGGAAAAGGGCAGGCGACACTCCTAGTCCTAGATTCAGCCGTCCCCGGTGACCGGCTGATCACTAACCTAGGTCGTGTCGTGTGCTTCCGTGGTGCCATTTCAAAAAATAAAAAGAAAATTAAGAGTAAGAGAACCGACAGTTACCTGAACGAGTGACGATTGATGAAGTGCTGAAAATCCTGTGCAGTCGGCTTGTCAGAACAGGCGGTAGGTAGAAAAGGTCCAAAATGTCAGAGCAAGTTCAGGGGTCCGAATGTTCTCTCACAAAGTTCTCAAGTGTGAAAATGACTCAAGTCAACACTCCTTTATATAGGCGAAGTGAGAAGGCAAAGGGTCACTTCCAGAATTCAAAATTTGGGCGGGAGAATCTCTCGGCCCTTCGCTGAGTGACACCTGTAGCAGGCCGTCGCCTGTTACAGTTCGACACCTGTCACAGGTAACACGTGACCAGTCACGTGCCACCTATGAGGGGCAAATGATTAGGGGATTTTGCTCCTACCAATCACCATCTGACAAGTGGACCAATCAGGTTCCGCCATGTGTCCATCACATGGGCCAATAGGAGCCTGCCACGTGTCAAGCAATGATCCGTCCACCTTGGACCAATTACGACATGACATGTGTCCTTCCCATGACACCTGGGATAACCGGCCACCCAGGCCCAACTTCCGAGGGAAGCCCAATCAGCCCTAGGTTAACCTAAACCTAGGATTGACACGTTTCCCAAGGTTATAAATACCTCCCTTAATCCTCATTAAGGAGGGATTACAGAGATCACACAGAGATAACAGGATGATCACGCTAACAAAGCAGATTACCTACATTAAACACTCTCACCTAGAGAGAACCAATCACTTTAATTTCCGCATTAATTACTCCTTAATCAAGTACTAACTTGACCGTCGGAGGCGGAGCTCCCACCACCAGGAGTCTCCGTTGTTTTGCAGGTACAGGCGTCCGGTTCCAGTCTCGGAATTGTAACTCTCCCGCAGGACATCAGAAAACCCCGAAACAATTGGTGTGTTTAAAATAGTGTGCATTTGCATTTGTCAATAATTGGCAAAATTATAACACGTTAGTTAAGTGTGGTTAAGTCTCGTAATGACAATACGTAATACCTAGTGCTTTCAAATTTCAAACCGAAACCGTTTAACTGTCCGAAACCAACCGACCCAAATGAGAACCGAACCGATTAAAAACCGATTTTGTAATACCGAAAACCGACCAGAACCGTATTTAAGTAAAACCGAAACCGAACCGATTCGAATAATGTCAAACCGTATAAGAACCGAACCCGTTAACAAGCCGAACCAGTTTTAAACCGAACTGAAATCAAACTGAACCGAAAAAGAATCGAACCGTGTAGGGAATAATTTCAAGCCTTTAAATCCCACTAGCTTGAACCCCACTGTGATCATATACTAAAGTACGGTGGCGTCCAAAAGGGAAGAAGATAGAGCAAAAGAGTCGCCAACAAGTTTTTTAGGAACTTGTAAACCGTCCACGAGGTGAATGTTACACCCCTTAACGATCCAAGAGATCGTCAACTCCATAAGGTCTAGAACCAAATAAGGGTTCGGGGATGAAGGTACAAATCCAACCTAAAAGAGATTGAACCTGCCCTAATAATAGGCCTCTACTTTATTCTGATTGTATTCATGTGCGCTTTCTGACTAACATGAAATCAATAGGATTAACCCTAAACCTGTTTATCTATGTTGGTTGAATATTAATGCACAAATAAACTATTATTAGCGATCACTAGAAATATAATCACATTAACCCTAAACAAGATTATTAATTATCTTATTAAGCATGATTACAAGTACGAATTCCCTTTAAACATGCAATAAAGGTGATCAAGCAATAAACAAATAATCAAGCAACATAATAATAATCAATATCATGAATAATAATAATCATCATAATAACAATAATATTAATCATAATAATAATAATAATAATAATAATAATAATAATAATAATAATATCATCATAAATCATAACAATTATAATCATGAAATCATAATAAAAAATCATGTTAAAGCATAATAAACATAGCAAGATCCTAGGCATGATACTAATAAGATTAATAACAAACCCTACCATGTCACTAAGCAATAAAAATCAAATCTTTAACCCTAACATGATACTAACATGAATAAATATTAGGAAGAGAGTAGGAAACATCACAGGAATCATAATAAGCATATTTAATATTAAAATTACCCTAGACATGATACTAGGAATATCATAATAACAATATAAACATGATTTCTACATCATAACATCAATAAAAATCAATTAAAGTACTTACTTTGATGCCTCGTACCTCTTTCTAATAATAAAATACACACGTTAGTAACTTCAAAGAAAATAATAAAACAAACAATTAAACTAAATAATTGAAATAGAGATTTGGGACCAAACCCTCAGAAATTAAACCTTTCACATCTAGGGCGAAGGCAACTTCGAATATGGCTAGGTGTTTCTAGATCTTGTGAATGCGGAATTTTGTATATGAAAACAAAGTTTAAAGAAAGAACGATGAATGAATGCTAATTAAAATTGATTGTAGATCATGAGAATTGGTGAATGATTAAGAGAGAATTAGAGAATTAATGATTGCGAATGAAAACTGATTGTAGGTGCATGTAGATTATTGAAAACGGAGTTTTTAATACGATATTTATACAGAAAATCAGCCAAAAAGATAAAATAAACAAAACAGAGTCTGACGCATAAAAAAACAGAGCTGGCGCCAACCCTGGCTAGCTGGCGCCAGGCACCAACACTAGCGCCAGGCACCAATGGCTAGCGCCAGGCCTAGTTCCAAGCGCCAAGGCCTGGGGTCAGACGCCAAGCTTAAATTTAACGCGTTTTCGAAAATCAGATAAGTTTGCCGTACTGGAGGATAAAATTATATAATTTCCTCGAAAGTACTATTTGATTTTGATTAAAACTCTGAAAAGTCAACAAAAGTCAATTTATCAATGCTAATTGAATTAGGAATGAAAAGAACCTTCTAGAAGATTCTAGAAGACCAAAACCATTCCTAATTGCATTAGAAATGATAAATCATATTAGGCCCTCCCCTAGATCATTGGGCCGTATATAAAGCTCAAACCGGGCCCAGTTTAGTAAATTGGTCATAACTTCCTCAATATTCATCGGAATTGGGCTTATAATATATCGTTGGAAAAGTCTTTGCAGGCCCCATCCAACTACACTACTATTGGACCCATATCACGGACCAACCAAACTGGATTGGCTGTTTTCTTAAAAATAAGTTTTCAAAAACAAAGAGAAGAGAAAAGAAAATAAAACTTTCCGCAAGACTAGACTTTCCACACTTTCGCTTCATTCGATTATGATTCGACGTGAAAGGTACTCTTCACTGGGTTTGGTTTTGGGGAGACACAAATGGGTGTCTACAGAAGCCCCCACTTTGACTGAGTTTGGAGAAACGCGAGTTTCGAAAAACGAAAGCCAAAGTAGCGATAGGGACGGAGAATGATTCAGAATGTTCTGCGATCCTATATCAGTCTTGTAACGCCGATATCTGCAAAACTATCGTTAGTTAAACAGATAAAAGAGTTAAGAAACGCGTATCATGCACCGTCGAGCACACGTCTCTGAAAGTAACCGATTCGCTGCCGCTTTACTGTTGTTTTGATGACCTTCTGCAAGCTAGAGAATGCCATCCCGCTTGAAAACTGCTACGCCTGTAACTGCTTCCAAATTAGAAGATTGCTTCTCCTAAAACGATCCTCCTCCGCTTTGATAATATTCCACGTCCAAGGGAATACTACCGAAGATTGCTTCTCTTGAAACAATCCCCATCCGCATTGATAATACCCCACATCCAAGGGAATACTATCGAAGATTGCTTCTCTTGAAACAATCCTCAGTTGTTTGTGACAACTCTCCACAATCTAGGGAACGCCATCTTGCTGTTTGTTTTGATGATTTTCCGCAATCTAGGGAACGCCGTCGATCAATGTTGCTACATCTTGAGCCTTTTCTTGAATCATAGTGACAACCTTTCCAATCATAGCAAAAGTCGTCGAAGACCGCCTCATCATGAACCGCTCTTCTCATATCTTGGTGACAACCTCCACAATCCTAGCGAACGCCGTCGAAGACCGCCCATCTCATGCTATCTTCTCAAGCCTTAGGTGACAACCTCCACAATCTCAGCGAATGCCGTCGAAGACCGCCCATCTCGTGTTATCTCCTCAAATCTTGGGTGACAACTTCCACAATCTTAGCGAACGCCGTCGAAAACCGCCCATCTCGTGCTATCTTCTCAAATCTTTGGTGACACTTCCACAAACTTAGCGAACGCCGTCGAAGACCGCCCATCTCGTGCTATCTTCTCAAATCTTTGGTGACAACTTCCACAATCTTAGCGAATGCCGTTGAAAACCGCCCATCTCGTGCTATCTTCTCAAATCTTTAGTGACAACCTCCACAATCTTAGCGAAAGCTGTCGAAAATAACTTTACTTGAAGTCATCCTCAGTTGTTGCGATAATATTCCGAAGAAAATTACCGAAGAACAACGCTTGTCAATCTTTAAAGCTCGCTCGAACTTTGCTTCCGCTATGCCTGTACGTCGGCGCTTTCGTTGCTTTGAACTTATACGTCAGTGCCTTTTCTGCTTTTGAGCCAATGCTTAGGCGCTTTAAGCTAAGTGAGACGATCTTTCATCAGGTCGATCACTTATTTGCTGTCGTAATCAAATCGACTACTTAATCATGTCAAATTGCTTATAGGGGTAACTGGCGTACCAAGGAACCCAAAATCGATGTTCTGTCGCTGCTGAGATATTAGCATTTATCGGTATCATTTGTACTGGCTAGTAGATTCAGTCGAATCAGCAGGAGTTCTCATTGTAGAACGTGCCCCAACTACTCCTGGTTGACTGTACAAAGATTGCCCCATCTACATTACTTCCTGGTTTACTATAGCTATGGCATCCTTAATTTTCTAAGTAATGCCACCTTCCATAGCATCCCTTGAGGTCTTTTAGTTTGGTTTGAACTTTCTCCTTTACTACATCGGGGATTTTTTCTCCCAACTCCTTCAGCCGCTTCTGAGAATCAGCTTGGTTCTTGGTGGCAATTGCATATCTCTACTCCTTATCCTCTTTTGTGAGCTTCTCTGCCTTTTGAACCATCTTTTCCTCCTGCAAAAATCATTCATTCATATTGATATCACGCCAAACATCTATGTTGCTTTACCATGGTTATAACCAATTATTTCTAGGGCAGTTCATTTTCCAGCTAAAGTTAGTCAAATAAGCTAATATACCCCCGATAAGCTATTTACCAAACAGAGCCTATATATTTGACCAAAAACTATAGAAATTGCATCAGAATCCAATTAACTCTTCTTGTGGATTGAAGAGTTAAGATCGAGAAAATGAAAATGAACCATGAATGACTAAATTATATATTTTTGTAAAAGTACAAAAATAAAACAATTCAAAATTAAGCTTTTATCAACCGAAATAAACCCAGTAAAACCGAATTAGAACCATAAGGAATAATTTGTAAATAATATAAACCCAAGGGAATCTAAATAAACCAGACAAAATATTGTTCCAGTCACTAAATAACACATATTAAATTGGGGGAAAAAAGTCTCAAAACACTTGGAAACCCCAAAATTAAGAAAATAGAAAAAAGAGGTTACCTAAGTGGTGCAATCAGGGCGATTGGATAAGGACAATCTCCGTTGACAGACTACCTTCGAAACTCAATAAAAGTTTAGTAGCCTAATTGTGTGTTAATAAAAGCAAATTAGTACAATAGTTTACAAACTTGATTAAATTTAAAATAACGTATAATCACATTAGTAGTTTATAAAAAAGTTGATTAGGAAAAAAAAAAACCATAAAGGAAACCAGTTAAGAGAACAATTCTAAAATTATTGAAAAAATTAATTGAAGAGTAAAACTTGGCAAGCTTTATTTTTCGGGGGGAGAAATTACCTCTTGAGATGCATTGAGTGTTTCTTCATTTTACAGCAATCTCCCTCATCGTATTTAAGGTTTTGCAAATGTCCTGAAGAAGTAAAAAATTATAACAAAAGGGGAAAAAATACAGGATATAGGATGAAGTAATAATTATGAGTAGCAACATAATTGCTTGGTGAGCTGTGGTGTTCAGTGAACGGGTTTCTGCAAACTATAGCAAATTTCAGCTATGGAATTTTTGCAGAGTATATGTCAATTTTTTTGTTTTGTTAACGAGCATTAGGGAAAATATTAAATCACAAGAATGTAATAAGATGCAGAAAAGCATAATTGTGGTGCTCTCCTTTATATCCCCTTTTTATTCTCAATGATCCTTAACATGTTATTGTCTTTAGCCTATTTTTGCTATCTAATTTCATTCAAATACTTGACTTTGTCTAGAGATTTCATTGGAGTAATTTCTTTATAAGATGATCTTGATATTGCTCTCATTTTGCATTATGCTCTATGTATTCTACAGGAAGTGATTCTAAGATGTTAATGTTTGTACAAATAAGCCAAGTGTGTCCTCCTCCACCATTAATATTATTTAACATCATATGTTGGTACATTATAGACAGAGGAGATTGAGAAAGAACCTCTTCAAGTGCGTCCTCTAACAATCCAGGAGAAAGTTGTCGTCCTCAATCTGATGATTTTTTGTACATCCGATTCACTCTCTCTTGCTTCTTGTTTAGAATCGAATTGACTTTGATAGTCTGACTTTCGGCCTGCAAATACATATTTTTAACATGTGCACAACCATACAGTTTATAAGTAAAAGCTTTTCAATGATACCAATTACCTTTTCTTTTTGCTCCTTCTCCTTCTCAAGATCAACGTCAGTTATACAGTTCTTAACCTTGTAGACCTTTTTATGCCTTGAGTCCAAAAGTGCCGTCAACAAGCGATGAGAATTTGATGTCAGAGATGATGGCATAAATCTCTTCTTTTTAAGAAGCTTGCCTTGTTATTGGAGAATTCCCTGACACAAATATATCCAAAACACAATTATCAAGATAAAATAAACCCAGCAATGACATATATAGGCTTGTGCAACTTCCCAACAATTAAGAAATTAAATCTGCTAACTGCTTGTCCAAAAAAAACAAGTCATCATATCAAATTCAAAAAGGAAAGTAACACCTCTTCACAGTTCACACACCCCTGGCTGTAGTGAAAAATTGATCCGCGGGCAAGCCCCTAGTATCTGGAAAGCTACAGTTAGGTTACTGCCTCATACTTTACTCACACACACAACAATTAAATAGAAAGAAGAAAACAACAAACGCCGGCCTCAATCGAGTAAGGAGAAAGAGAAGGGGGAGAAAAAGCAGCCACGTGAGGGAGCACTGGAGCAGAGAGAAACTGCTAGGATACAAAAATAAGCTCACGGGAGAATGGAGATAACCAACTGGAGGCCTGGAGCAGCGAGCAAGGTGTTCAACTTGAACACTTTATTTACTTCTTATTGTGATGGACATTGCCTTCATTAGATAGATTGGGGTTTCTCTCAAACCCTTAATCTGAATAATTAAACAAACATGGACAGATTAATTGGGAGAATTCCCACCCTATATAGCCCTGCTCCTTGAAGTGTGTATAAGACTTAAAAGTCAATGCAAACTACAGGATAACTCAAGGTGTAAAGTAAAAACTGAGAATCGTGTACACTGGAACAAATCAATTTATTCTGCCTAAGTAAAGAGTACTTGTGTAATCCAAAAGGCGAACACTGTTAGCGATATAAAAGAGTGACTACTTATTCAAATAAGATTTACTCACATATCCAAAATAAGACTTACTCACATGGTTTCTAAAGATTCAAACCAAGCTATATCAAACACACGATTGTCATTAAGGGTGCCTATGTATGCAGCTATGTGAGTAAATCTTATGAATCTATATCAAATTCACTCTCCGGCGCAACACCAGAATTTGCATCAACAATCTCTAGTTGTATTGGTGTGTAAATAACACCCTTCTTTCTTTGCAGCCTTAAGCTTTTGCTTAGCAACAGAAGCCTCAGAAGATGGCTCACTAAAAATACATTCCAGACCACATCTTGTATTAGCACAGTCGACCATAACCTAAGCAATAAAACTATGTCCTTCAACTGAAGCAATTTCAGCTGAAGTGACAATTACACCAGTTTTACGTGCAACCATTTCTAAGAAGCCAACACAGTCAATTGAAACATGAGCGTTGACAACAGGTGGCCTTGTATCCATATTTCCTTGTACATTAGGACCAGGTAGACCCCTTCTTTTCTTCTAAAACCTCTATCCACTTATGCCTAGCTTTACACAAAGCTGATACATTTTAAGCCTATCAGAAGTTAAAGCAGCCACACGAACTCTAAAACGGCGTATCAGTTACTAATGAGTTGCACTTTTACATACCTGCTCCACTATGTCAGCTTCCCACCAAACCACACAAACCTAGGTTGCCTGATGCCAGCCCTCACACACACACACATATACACTATTCTTAGCTATGCCTACAAGTTCATAAGTGGGGTTTGGTAGCTAAAGGAAGTCCGTTATATGATTTAGAGGAGGCTGGAAAGCAATGCAAACTTTGCTTGGTTTTGAATCCATAACCTGCAATCGGCAAGAAAAGATTTCTTAACTAAGAGAAATAGGAGAGGTAAATCGGTAGGGAATATAAGACTTTTCTAAGGGAAAATGCAGGATCATTTTCTGGACAGAAGGCGAAACACACTGCTAGGAGTGTTCAAAAAATCCCGACCCGACAACCCGATGACCCGCAAAAAACCCGACGGGTAATTCACATTTTTTTTCTTTTTTACGTGACGGGTACCCGACCCGGCAAAATAGCCTGTTCGCGGGTCAGGTCATGGGCCGCAATTTATTTTTTGCGGATACCCGGATACCCGAAAGTAAATTAATAACATAAAAAAAAAAAACTTCCTCAGTTGAACAAAGCCCAGCCCACTTCTCACCTAGCCACTTAGGGTTTTATTTTCCTCAATCCCTCATAAAAAAATAGCAGCTACTCACTATTTCTCTAGTATCTTTTTGTCACGGTGGTTCCTCACTTCTTCATATCATATTATCAATCAGACCTTCAATCCTTCTTCCTCTTTCTATCTCTCCTTCTCTCTCTAATTAACAGCAAACATTAAGAGAATAAGGCACAACTTGTGAGAGAAAGCCTTCATCAAGCAAATCGAACTGCGGCGGCCAAGAGATCTCTGATTGCAGCGACTGAGAGTCCACGATAAGAAGACACAATGGACGGAGAAGCGGCTAGCGTTGATAGGGTACGGATTCGGATTGGATTTGAACTATGTTGTTCAATTGTAGTTGCAAATGGTGTTTTGCCTACTTTAAAAAGTTAAATATTATAAACATGCTTTAATTCTTTTTTTTTTCCCTATATACGAAGTAGCAGTAGCTAATTGTGATAGTTGTTTTTTTTTTTTTTTTTTCTTTTTTTAGACATTGTGTGATACAGTTGTTAACAATTGTTATTTACTTGTTTATAGTGGGAAAATTAATTCAATAATTCCGTTATTTTTTTTAATAATTTTTAATAAAAATGAAAGTTAGTATACCCGGGTACCCTATGTTCCGACCCGAGAAATTTGGGTCGGGACATGGGACAAAATTCAAACTACCTGAAGATCCGGGTATCCGGAGTTACCCGGAGTTTCGGGTACCCGAAAACCCGGGTACCCGGATTTGAACACCCCTACACACTGCACACCTAAGCCAAGGGTAACAAAAGAAACTCACAACGGAGGAACAAGAATTCGGCGAAGTGCGCGCATAAAAAGCAACTTACTCAAAAAATCTGCTGCATACAAAGGGCAAAAAATACAAGCACAACCAATAGAACATCCTTGTTAATGCAACAAATTCATCAAAATGAAGCACTATTAAAACAACACTAAAATTAATCCATCCAAACACAAAAAATCTTCTCATCAGCTCTAAAAAAAACACAGTAGAAAATCACACGTATTCCTACCAGCTCCTATTTTTGCTTGGGTAGAGATATAAAATTGTTGCACCAGAAAGACTCATGGTTAACTTTAAAGTGAAAGACAAACAAGAGGCCGCATAGTGGTAACGATGTAGATCTTTGAGCTTGTAAATCTTAGAACATTAGAAACACCAGGATACAGTCCGCCGATAACATACAAATTTAGAAAAATTAAGGATTGCAAGCAACATTCCAGTTAATATTACTCTATCAATCACTCGTATAACATTCTTAGAGTGTCTAGAATTCCCATGAGTATGTTCCGTAGCAATTAAAGATTATAATGTGATAAAATTCTAGCAAAAACATCAACTTTTGTCACCACTAAACCTTGTCTAAGCTTCCAGGTTTATCCCTCTATAAATAAATAGGTTTTGTTTTCTTTTTTTTTTTTTAAAATAACAATCTTTTTAGTTAAGTGTATATAGTGTTGAATCTGTTCATAGGATACGTGCATTGTGCTTAAGAAACCATTTTATTCAAATTCGCATACCTTATTGGCTTAATGTATGTGGGTAAAATATAAATCTACCTCTGAAAGGTCAAATTGATAAAGCACAAATAAAAGTAAAATAAGTAGATTAAAGCAAAGAATAATGGAGATATAGTAGAATGAAAAAGATCTCTGTGAGACTACAACCCTTTTTATTACCATCCACTTCAGTCCATCTACAGATCCTATGCAAAATAGCTCTTTTATATCTCTTGAGTGAGCATGGTGTTAAAAGCAATAGGGATTGAATTATTGTAAAAAAAAAAAAACAAGGATTGAATTGTTGAAAGTCTTAAACAGTACAACATATTTCATTATGAGAGGATTAATTAGTGGTTTTTTTAGGTACAGTACAACACATATATGCACATTGATCATGATGGAAACAAAGATTACCTATCTCTAATCCATGTAGCCAGATCCTTCTCCATCCATTCATCTCTCGCTTTCCCAAAGAGATCTATCAAGGCCTCTCTATCCTCCTTCTCATCACAAGCTTCCATAATAACTGGCTTCGGCTTAGTCCAGTTCTTAAGTATACCTTCAATAGTGAGCCCCTTTGCAGTTTGCAACCTTGTCAATGAAGGACAATACAATTATGTTAGATAAAACTAACGATAGTGATAAATTGAAAATATTGCTGGAACAATTGATTTACTTAGCAGGCGGTATTAACTTATTGAAATATAATCACTTTGATTATCAATACAATAATCCAATTTAGAAGAATCATGCTAGTAAAAAAAAATTAATGATGCCATTGACCTAATTACTAATAATCAAGATTATTAAAACATGCAATCCACTAAACATTTGGAACTAAAACCCCTAAACCATTTCACCACATGAGCCTCTTCAATGAAGGGAAAAAAAGCTCATAAGCTACTTCAATAGAGGATAAAGATCCTTTGGTGGGTCAAAGTACCATCTTGCTCCGCCTAATTCTCTAAACCTCAGCCACGTTTCCACTTAGCAAAAACCTTAAATTGAAGTACTGCCCTTTAATTATAGTAAAATTAATAGTTACCCAATCGAATTTACCTAAAACAAATGACAGAGTCTGATTTAAAATAATATTACCTTAAGACGGTGACCTCCATTGTTATACCATAATTCTCTTTAGATTCTCATTTAGTGATCTCATCTGGTTCAAGGTTACACGTAATGAAGCCAGCTCTAGTTTAGAGATATAGAAGTATGAGTAGTGAATTTTTTCTAGAAAAAAGAATAAGCTATCTGACCAAATTCAACAACATAAACCTTTTTTCAGATATATCTCCTTCATCAGTGAGCTTCCCCCTCTTTAAGTTCAGCATATATCTAACAAAAGCTGAAAAAAATCACATATTAGATCATCACAGTGTATGAAACAGAATAATTATTTCAATAAGTAAATGAAAACGATGGTGCATTACATCAGAGGGTGCATCAAACAATATCATTAAATGACCATACGAGATATAGACATATAGTACCTTCTTCCTCCTAGGTCTTTTGCTGGTCGTGCCGTTGTGGTGGTGGTCGGGGTTTCTGTGGAAGCCGAAATCTATAACCACCAATCACGAAGAAGTCAGATTTTATACACGCACAAGAATCCAAAATCAAATTTGAAACAGAAACAACTCATACTACAATTTAAGTAAGTAATTAAGACAAAAATTTGGTTACCAACTTCATAATGCTATAATTGTCATTTAACAAAAAATAGAAAAATGCCCACATAACATTAGTCACTACTCCAATTAGACCAATTCCACATTACTCCAAGCTCTTACAGCATCATTGTTAATATAAGCATTAGATCCACATGATTATTAACTGACATTCAGAATGAGGTTCATTTAATAATCAAATATGAAGTTCACAAATAGAGAAATTTTGTAAACATTGTTTTACATACAACTAATCATAATAATAATGTTTCTAATTTGCAACATAATTTCAACTCAAAATCTAGTAAATTCTTCAAAATCTAAAGATAGATTGGAGCATCAATTGAAAAGATTCAAACTTCGGCCTACGTAACAACATTTTTCATAAATCATAGTTGATTAATAATAAACCATCAAACCTCACCCCTTACAAATAAAATTGATGATTAATATAAAAAGAAAAGGAATTACATAATACAATTTCAGACTAAAGTGAAAAGAATATATATATATATATATATATATATATATATATATATATATATATATATATATATATATATATATATATATATATATATATATATATTATCAAAAGGAGAAGAGATACCATATTTTTGTAAGAATAAAATTATACATTGTATCAAAAGACATTTTAATGAAACTGATGCGTTTCTTGATTCGTTTGGTCTTAGGTTTAAACAAGCTTCACTCGTTTGTTTTCGCCTAAGGGTTCTAAATCTGATCAAGGCTTCACTCACCTTAATCTCGTGATTTAGGGGTTTTTTGAGGATAGTTTGAATTAGCTTCACTCACTAATTAATCTAACCTCTCTTAAATCAGGTTTCACTCGCCTAATCTAAGGGTTTTTATGTTTAACTTCACTCGTCAAACACAAAGAAAACTTGGAAAGAAACGTTCCAAATTAACAAGCAATAAAGCTTTAATCAACAAAACAAACTTCTTCTTTAATTCAAAGTTTACAACCTTTATTTATAGACTCAAAACTAATTCTAAACCTAATCAAATTAGAAAACTAATCCTAATTGAATTAGAATCCCATTTGACCTAGAAAACCTAA
Organism: Chenopodium quinoa; assembly: GCF_001683475.1. Lineage (NCBI taxonomy): Eukaryota > Viridiplantae > Streptophyta > Magnoliopsida > Caryophyllales > Amaranthaceae > Chenopodium > Chenopodium quinoa. The sequence goes on along the minus strand of NW_018744577.1, from coordinate 210,628 downwards.
GAAAACCGAAACTTGATCCCCAAGTTCCTAATTCGGATATGACTAAACTAACTAAGTTTAATTCAACTTAGATTAGGTTATTCAATCCTCCTAAAACACCTAGACACGCCTAAAAACCAAAGTCAAGTCCTAATCCACTTAGGAATTTACTTTGCTAAAAACAAGTCCTAATCCAATTAGGAATCTCTTTTGCTAAAGACAAGTCCTAATTCAAATAGGAACTCACTAGACCAAAACAATTCCTAATCAAAATAAAAATCCTAATGCTTAAAACAAGAAAAACCCTTTCAAGTGAAAGGTAAAAACTTGTAAGCCAAAATCTAATCTAAGAAACATTAAAGAAACGGACCAAGAAAGGAAACGTTGAATGCATCCGCATCATACTCCTCCTCTTGAAAACGAACTTGTCCTCAAGTTACATCATAACAAGGAACGAGATCATTTGCGCTAAGAGAAGCACAAACGCCTTCACCAAGTAGCACTTGAAATGTATCATAATTCTCCCTATGCACGATTTTAAAAGGCCCTTCATCAAAGGATTCATGCTTGTCTTTGCGGTTGTTGTATAACCTCTGTGCACTCAAAGAAAGCCACACATAGTCACCTATCTCAAATGGAGACTTACGAACAAGTTGAAGCACTCTATCTTGCTGCTTGTCTTTCTTCTTCCTTTTACTTGAACCACCTTCATCACATGTAGAAAGAGAAATAACCTTGCTGCCATCATGTTGCATAGGTTCGAATTTAGGAGGTAAAGGTTTTAATCCAATCCTTTTCCCTTTATGTAGAACTGAAACCACATTCTTCTTTGCAAGGTAGATCACATCACGATCAAATTGCCAAGGACGGCCTAGCAACAAAGCACATGCATCCATAGGAACAACATCACACCATACTTTGTCTTCAAACTCACCAATTGTAAAAGAAACCAATGCTTGTTTCGAAACATGTACTCCTCCAACATTTGTGAGCCAATTAAGTTTGTAAGGATTAGGATGGTTCCTAGTCTCAAGCTGCAATGTATCCGTCATCTTCTTAGAGCATGCATTAGTACAAGAACCATTATCCACAATAACTGAACAACTACGCCCATTCACTAAGCATCTAGTGTGAAACAAGTTCTCCCTTTGTGCCATATCAGTCAAAGGAGTAGATTGAGCATGGAGAAGCTTTCTCAAAACAAGTGTGTTGTGATCCGGGGCTGCCTCACACAATGGTTGCTCTTCACACTCTTCCTCAAAGTCATATCCATTCTCCTCTCCTTCACGTTGCTCTTTTAGAAGTAAAGCAAGTTTAGCATCCTCCTCTTCTAAGGCTTGGTATCTTGTTAATGTCATGACCCTTCTATTAGGACACTCGGACTTGTAGTGACCTCTACCTTGACACTTGAAACACTTGATTTCATCTTTATCAACTCTTTGATTTTTAGCTTGAGCATCAAACTTAAAGGAATCCGAAACACCTTTATTCTTTTCCCAATTTTCAGATTTTTCAAAACCCTTTGAAGTCTCACCCTTTAGAGCATAATTAGGTCGAAAAGATTTCAACTTTGAAGTTTTAATTTGTCTTTCAACCTTTACAGCAAGCTCACAAGCCTCATCAAAAGTAAAGAACGATTGCAACTCAACTTTATGTCCAATTTCCATATTAAGGCCAACAAGAAATTTAGAGATCTTTTGTTCCTCCTCATCTTTACAATCACAAGCTAATGACAATCTCTCGAATTCTTTAATATAATCTTCGACACTCAAATTATTTTGTTGCAAAGTATTGAATTTGTGAAACAAATCTTGCTTATAGGATCGTGGAACAAAGCGTTTTCTCAATTTTTGTTTCAGCAAATTCCATGAATTAATTCTTTCTTTCTTTTCCCTTTCTCTCTTGATTTGACAATTATCATACCATAAAGATGCAAGCTTTGACAATTTAAGAATAGCATAAGTAAAGCACTTATAATCATCAATACCTTTGTGAGAGAAAATTCGATCTACTCGTCGCTCCCAATCTAGATAAACTTCTGGATCTAAAGTACCATCGAATTCTGGAAGATCACTCAGTTTGATCTCCTCATCCTTCTTGTATCCACCACTACCAATAGAACCTCCCGAAGCCTTAGCCTTCAATTCGGACATCTCCCCTTCAAGACTCTTCATATGATTCATGAAAATAATGTTTTGTTCCATCAAAGCAGCCATTTGTTCAAGCAAGTGAGTTTCCGTTGATTTACTCGCCATATTTGCGCACAATCAATAATCTTCCCTCGAATGTTTGTTGCTGTAGATTTTGCGTCACTTATCCAATGACCACGAAATTTTACAGTCTATAATTTTAGTCCAATAGGAATCCAACCAAAAAAGAATCACCGAAAAATACCAAGTATATAGTTCGCAGTAACCTAAAACTTCCAACTGGTCCAGATCTGCGCCGAGAAGAACAAGAACCAAGAAACTAGCACGAATTGATTCTTGATTGCTCAAGAATAAGGATATAACGACTCAATAATCACACCAAAAGCTCTGATACCATTTGATGCGTTTCTTGATTCGTTTGGTCTTAGGTTTAAACAAGCTTCACTCGTTTGTTTTCGCCTAAGGGTTCTAAATCTGATTTCAAGGCTTCACTCACCTTAATCTCGTGATTTAGGGGTTTTTTGAGGATAGTTTGAATTAGCTTCACTCACTAATTAATCTAACCTCTCTTAAATCAGGTTTCACTCGCCTAATCTAAGGGTTTTTATGTTTAACTTCACTCGTCAAACACAAAGAAAACTTGGAAAGAAACGTTCCAAATTAACAAGCAATAAAGCTTTAATCAACAAAACAAACTTCTTCTTTAATTCAAAGTTTACAACCTTTATTTATAGACTCAAAACTAATTCTAAACCTAATCAAATTAGAAAACTAATCCTAATTGAATTAGAATCCCATTTGACCTAGAAAACCTAAGAAAACCGAAACTTGATCCCCAAGTTCCTAATTCGGATATGACTAAACTAACTAAGTTTAATTCAACTTAGATTAGGTTATTCAATCCTCCTAAAACACCTAGACACGCCTAAAAACCAAAGTCAAGTCCTAATCCACTTAGGAATTTACTTTGCTAAAAACAAGTCCTAATCCAATTAGGAATCTCTTTTGCTAAAGACAAGTCCTAATTCAAATAGGAACTCACTAGACCAAAACAATTCCTAATCAAAATAAAAATCCTAATGCTTAAAACAAGAAAAACCCTTTCAAGTGAAAGGTAAAAACTTGTAAGCCAAAATCTAATCTAAGAAACATTAAAGAAACGGACCAAGAAAGGAAACGTTGAATGCATCCGCATCAGAAACAAAACAATCAGATTTTACACATCTTAGAATAGAATTATGAGTCAAGAAGCCACTTACTATCTTTGATGATTTGAGGAAAAGGCATTTCTTATGAAATCAGAGCCTGCTTTGTAGTTGTTGCCACTACCATCTTGAGACTCTTGGTGCTGCATGGAGAACCTTTGGCGCATAGTTTATGTGTATTAAGAAATCCATAGGATGGCAAAAGTTTTAATAAGTTGAACTTGAAGGTGGGGCCTTGTACAGTTGGCATGAAAAAGCAAAACGGGGCATTAATTGTGTAACGGGCATTGTTTGTTGAAAGCGAGAAAATGTAATTTCATTAATAATTGTTCACTTCACCAAATTAAAAGAAAAATTAATTTGGGGAAACATTCTTACTGTAGCACTCCTTGTCTCCCTTTTCCCAAACTCGACATGCATCTGAACTTCTTGAACTTTATTTAGCCTCTAAATTGCAGTCCTTGGGGTGATATGTGAAGGATGAGGACCTTCTCGGATTTGCTTGGCGTTGATTTAGCTGAGGCGTTGAGTGAAGGGTCCGATTTAGGTTGTGCGAAAGAGCTTCAACTTTGACAATGTAAGTAGTAGCTTCAATTAAATTTTAACTAAATAAATGGTTGTTTAGAAGAATTCATTATCGTAGACACCTAAAAATGTCCCCCCAAAACCAAACTCGATGATGAACAACCTTTCACCACCATTATTGGTCGGGTTGAGTATTTAATTTTTGGAGTGCTTAAATCCATATTTTCATTTCATAAAACAACCCAAATTCTAGCCCATTTCCCCAAACCATAACTTATTTTCCACTTTTCGTGCCTTTAAACCCAAAATAATTCATTTCGTGTCCTTTAAAATCATTCATTTCGTGTCCTTTTTATAAAACATTTAATCCAGTTTATTTTGGTCCATTATCTGGGTTCAATGATTGAATAGTTGGATGGGGCTTTAAAAGAGCTTTCCAACGATATATTATAAGCCCAAATCCGAGTTATAACGAATAAGTTATGGCCAAAATATTAAACTGAGCCCAAACCGAACCTAAGCCCACCTTACCTACGACCCAATGATCATGTGGAGGGTCCAAATTATTTAATCCCATTCATAAACCAATTAGGATTGATTGGAAGCTTCTATAAATTTCTAAAAGATCTTAATTATCTGTTTTGAAAAGATAAAATTAAAGAGTTTAAAATTGAATAAAACTCCTTTTTTGAAAATCCTATTTCTATCCGAATTGAAAGACGTTCAAAGATAGACAGATATTATTTTCGTTCCTCATAGTTTTAATCCAAATTTTATATGGTTGGATATCCTTTGAAATTATCTTTCAAATGATATATTATAATATCAATTCCGAGCTATAACGGAAAAGATATGAATAAAATGTCAAACTCTATCCAAAACTGACACCATCTCACTATTTCGGCTATATCTTTTTTTATACAAAATATTTTAATCTGATTCTAATTGGGTTAAAAAGTAGACTTCAATAGCTTTCCAACCATATCTTATTCATCTTATTCTAATTTCTGGTTCAAAAGATATGATAAAAACAAAAATCGCAAAAACTGCTGTCTATCGCAAGAGTTTTATCCGATTCGAATTCTTATCTTTTCTTGATTCGACCCCTCTTTTCCCCTTATAAATAGAGGTCATATCAACCCTTTTTTCAATCATCAACAAGCTTGATGATCAAATCCTTCTCTCTTTCTCTCTTTGACACCAAAAATCATTCTTCTTCTTCTCTCTCTCTCATATTCTAAGCCTTATTGAACCAAGGCGTGAAAGGTATAATTGACTGAGGGTTTGGACCAAATCAACTCTACTTTAATTTAATTTCCATTTGATTTATATTTTTATTGAAGTTACTAACAATTTATTCATGATGTAGCAATTTAAAGGAACGCGCAGAATGTGAGTAATTAATTAATTGAATTACTCTTATTTTATTTTTAATATTGCTAGTATCATGATTAGGGTTGTTATTATTATTATTATTTGATTTGGCTAACACTATTATTGTTAAATTGTTTCCAATATTAATGTTTATTATATTATATTTTTTTATGATCACCATATTGCATGTTTAAAGGGAATATGTAATTGAAAATCACGACTAATAAGATAATTTGGACAACCGGTTTAGGTTCCTTTTTAATCAGGTTAATTAATTCAAGTGATCACAAATATTTTAGAATTATGTGTTGCATTAATATTAAACCAATTTAGCTTAATAATAGTTTGGAGCAAATTGAATTTTTGTTCGTATGCCTTTGAGATCGCAGGAATCACTTTTCACTATAAGAATCAAGTAGAGGCCAATACGGGCGAATGTGACTCCATGACTCACTTCGTACCATCATCCCCGATCCTCCTTTCGTGGTTCCGAACCATATGGAGTTAATAATCTCATGGATTATGAATGGGGTGTAACCTTCACGGGTCAATCGTTGTTTCCTATCGTTGTCCCTTATTCGTGGTTGCCTTTTATGATCCGTGAACGGTTTACAAGTTCCTTAAAAACTTGTTGGCGGCTCCCTACTTTCCTTGTCCCTAATCGTGTCCCTTATTGTATTATGTCAATTCCCACTTCCTATGAGTGCCAAGCATATTCACCACATGCTTTAACGTAGGTGCACTTCGAACGACGCCTACAATTTTGCGACTCCACTGGGGAAGATTCTTGGTTATTTATCGATTTGAGTGATCGGTATTTTATTGAGATGAGTGGATGAGACTTGAAAGATTCTTGAATTGTATTCCTGCGATTTAATTGGCATTGTCACATATGCATATGCTATTTAGGTTACCTATTTTGCCACAATAGTACGTGTTCTACGTATGTGGCTAGCCTGGCGGATTTATGCTCTATCAACCCGAAAACGCTCATGGCAATAAGGGTTCATCCGAGTTTTTAAATCCACCCAAACCATGGAGTCGAGTTTGATTTCATCACGAACTCGCGGAGCCGCCCGTTGGCATACACCCTCAAGGGAGGCTGCCTTGCTAACGCGTCCAAACTCTTAACCATGGTACCCTTTGACACCCAAAAGCTTGACCATAGTCGAACATAGAACTTGACTTTAAGTTGCGAACTTCATTGCATCATGCGTGACTATATGCTTATGTGTGCATTTTTTTATTGACCTTTTTTTAATTATTTTTTTTCTCTTATCAAACCTTTTTTTTTATATTATTAGGGTCGGGCCATAGATTTTTTTTTTTAATTTTTGAGTCACCCGGATTTTTATTCCCGTATATTGCACAAGAGTCAACTTGTTTTGGTCATATCTGCAGTTCTAGAAAGAGTTACGTGTCGTACCACCTATGGATCTGTAGCCCTAAGTTTTATCTTTCACTTGAAATTGGTTTCGTCCCAATCAGAGTCACAGATCAAAAGTTATAACCGATATACTACGGCCTGTCCAGTTTAGGTGTCTTTTTAGCGTCAACTTTCATTTATTTTTTATTTTTTATTTTTTTTATTTATCTTTTCGTGTCAAGCTAGTCTTAGCCAAGTCCTTTAATCCGTGACAAATCTTATAACATAGGATTATAAGATTTTTTTTTTTTTCATTTTTTTTATACCCATGAGTCATAACTCTTCTAGAATTCTATTCCTCTTCCTAGTTTGTTGTGATCAATTTTTATGCTAACATTAACACGTGTTCTTCGTCTTTGATTGTGGTTGATCTTATTTATGAAGAACGATCGCCAATGGACTGTTTTCACCTAGTAAATAGCATAAACATTAAAATTTGACAAAATTAATCAAGTTAGTTTGTCTTTTAGTCTTCCGTGCTATTTGGTCATTGGGTCCTTTGTTTTTCACAACGTCTTCATGTCTAGCCATGCGATCATACCACGAGTCTTAATAAACTCATCTAATCACACATGTTGAGTCATTGCACACACTTTGTCTTCGAGTAATGCACTATATTGTTTATGATCGTATATTAGGACCATGCATGCGTCGTTTTCCGTCGTAATAGGAATGAGTGGAGTTTTCCCATCAGATTTCAAAATTGTTTCTTACACTCTTCCTTTCCAATCTGAGTATTGAGTGAATGCATTAAGTGAGTTCATCCTCACAAAGTACTTGAGTCTAAAATCACTAGGCAATAGTTGGAAGAATAAGGGGAACGTCACTCCTTCCTTCTTTCCTTCCAATCAAAGCATCAACAACAAGAAACTTTTTTTTTTCACCAGGCGGCAAGAAGTTACTCATAAACAGCTATGAAGACAATGCACGATGCATGCTTCTCACCAAGATCTCATGTTTTCTTCTTCTTTTGTTTCAAACCCTTCCCCCTAAAAAGTCTAGCATAGGTTCTCCTTATCCATGTGTCTATATGTCACATTTCTTACCTTCTTCATAAATGAGAATCTCTTTCTTACATTCGATCATATGATGAAAATAAAAAAATAAAAAAAAATCATCAATTGCCGAACTAAACACAAGGTACACCAATGATTTGAGGCACCTTTGCAACCCTGTCATTCCCCATTAACCACCCAATCACATATCCATTTCTTCATCAACCACTTTGAGCCTCGTCTAACGTTTGTCCTTCATTTCTTCAACCCACATTCACTTAACCCTGGGATTTGAAGATGTGTAATAGTATAACATTCAAAAAGCAAGTAAAAAAAAAGTAGCAAAGCAAAAATAAAACAATGTCTAAAGGCAAGTGTTCCAATGTCTTTGATATGAACACGTCTCAAATTGCCTCTCTCATTGAGTGCTCGGTACCGTGCCTGAGAAACATGAATGCTAAGTGAGTGATGGACCGCATGATCTGAGATTGCCTACATTGACTCAAAAGAATGAAAAAAAAAGAAGTTCAAAGCAAAAAAAAAAATATGAAAAATAAAACTTGCAAAGTCTAATACATAATTGCAATATCTTGGGGGCTTCCCTTGGGTCTTGAGCCTTTTATGCCTTTCTTTCTTAAACCTTCAGCTTAACCACCTTACAACCCTTGAAAGACCTCTTTGAGGTGTACATACACTTGTGCAAAGTTCGGTTAGAGCTATGTTCGGCCTGATTCCTAACAGATACGTAGACAACCTCACATCAAGGTGAGGCCATATTCATAGTCATATCCATGCATGATCGAGTCAAAGAATATCCAATGCTTACCCCTACCCATTTAGAGCTAGACTTGGGGGCTTGAACCCACATCATTTAGCCTACCCAGCCTAAAGAGTCATCATCTTTGACTCTTCTCACATCTCTTTCCATCACCATAACCCTTGCAGCCAGCCTTAGTATCACATTCACACACTTCACTCACACATCCATATCCATATCAATCATCCTTCCCTTTAAGAGCCCTTATCATGAAATCTTGTGTCAACACTGTGCATGTTTCATCATATTTAAAGACAACATTCATTAGAAGAAATATTGTATACTTGCTTAGCTTCATGACATGAGCAATATTCATTGTTTCATGCATCGCATAATGTGCTGAGAAACATTTATATATCAATGATTTTTAATCATACAAATCATATCTTGCTTAGCTCCTTGACCTAAGCAACGTTCATTATGCAATAATCACTTCATCTGTATACGTGCTTAGCTTCCATACCTAAGTGACGTTCAAGATTGTTTCTGTACACCATATATGATGCTTAGCTCCATGACCTAAGTTCATTCATCGTGTCACATGATGTAATTGTCCTTAGCCTCTTGGCCTAAGGACATGCATCATGCATACATTACTTTCAAGAAAAGCAATTCAATCCATGCGATTCATTTTGTCTTGCTCAACGAGGAAGTTCAAAACTTCTTTTCTTTTTTCGCGTCTTTTCTTTTGGGGAAGTTTAAAAAAAAAATTTCAAAATTTTCTCATCGAGGGAAGTTCGAAAATAAAAATTCAGTTTTCACATCTTTCTTTTTCGGGAGAAAGTCGGTACCCTCCACTCATGACAAAAATTAACAGAAAATTTTTGCTTTTGCATCTTTCGTTTGCTTGTGTCTGCACACACACATATACACACACACACAGACTCACAAGTCATACACATGTCATGTCACATCAAGTCAAACTTGGTCAAGTCAGTGGTTAAGTCAATCACAATATATACGAGTCCATTGGCAAATTTATTTTTGCAGGTCTTATCTAGAACCCACGTTTGGGGACAAGCGAACCATTTACAGCCCACGTTCGGGGACAAGAGAACCAAATACAACCCACGTCCGGGGACAAGCGGACCATCTACAGCCCACGTCCGGGGACAAGCGACCATCTACAGCCCACGTCCGGGGACAAGCGGACCATCTACAGCCCACGTTCGGGGACAAGCGAACTATTTACAGCCCACGTTCGGGGACAAGCGAACCAACTACATCCCATGTCCGGGGACAAGCGGACCATCTACAGCCCACGTTCGGGGACAATCGAACCACCATCATTTAATGACGCAAGGTTCTTGATACACAGAGACTAGCAATCTCATCATCTGTCGACTTTCCTCAAGCATGGAAAGTATTATCCGGTGGATTTCTTCAAGCATAGAAAACCGTCAAATTCCTCTGCCGGCTTTCCTCAAGCATGGAAAGCATTATCGGTGGATTTCTTCAGGCATAGAAAAACGCCAAAATCATATGTCGACTTTCCTCAAGCATGTAAAGTGTCATCCGATAGGTTTCTCCAGGCTTAGAAAGCTACCAAACTCATCTGCCGACTTTCCTCAAGCATGGAAAGCATTTCAACAAACGTCATCCGGTGGATTCCTTCAAGCATAGGAAGCTACCAAACTCATTTGTCACCGATACACTGGTGTCAGATACGCATTCTATCCCTTTACTCTTTTATCTGTAGAACTAACATTTTTCTTCAGGTATCGGCGTATACAGAATGATTTAGGATCGCAGAACATCTTAAATCATTCTCCGTCCCTATCGACTACTTTGACTATCGTTTTCGAAACCGACGTTTCTACAAACTCAGTCAAAGTGGGGGCTTCTGTAGACACCTACAAATGTCTCCCCAAAACCAAACTCGATGATGAAAAACCTTTCACCGCCATTATTGGTCGGGTTGAGTATTTAATTTTTGGAGTGCTTAAATCCGTATTTCCATTTTATAAAACAACCCAACTTCTAGCCCATTTCCCCAAACCATAACTTATTTTCCACTTTTCGTGCCTTTAAACCCAAAATAATTCATTTTGTGTCCTTTAAAATCATTCATTTCGTGTCCTTTTTATAAAACATTTAATCCAGTTTATTTTGGTCAATTATCTGGGTTCAATGATTGAATATTTGGATGGGGCTTTAAAATAGCTTTCCAACGATATATTATAAGCCCAAATCCGAGTTATAACGAATAAGTTATGGCCAAAATATTAAACTGAGCCCAAACCGAACCTAAGCCCACCTTACCTACGACCCAATGATCATGTGGAGGGTCCAAATTATTTAATCCCATTCATAACCCAATTAGAATTGATTGGAAGCTTCTATAAGTTTCTAAAAGATCTTAATTATCCGTTTTGAAAAGATAAAATTAAAGAGTTTAAAATTGAATAAAACTCCTTTTTTGAAAATCCTATTTCTATCCGAATTGAAAGACGTTCAAAGATAGACAGATATTATTTTCGTGCCTCATAGTTTTTATCCAAATTTTATATGGTTGAATATCCTTTGAAATTATCTTTCCAATGATATATTATAATATCAATTCCGAGCTATAACGGAAAATATATGAATAAAATGTCAAACTCTATCCAAAACTTATACCATCTCACTATTTCGGATATATCTTTTGTTCTACAAAATATTTTAATCTGATTTTGATTGGGTTAAAAAGTAGACTTCAAGAGCTTTCCAACCATGTCTTATTCATCTTATTCCGATTTTTGGTTCAAAAGATATGATAAAAACAAAAACCGCAAAAACTGCTGTCAATCGCAAGAGTTTTATCCGATTCGAATTCTTATTTTTTCTTGATTCGACCCCTCTTTTCCCCTTATAAATAGAGGTCATATCACCCCTTTTTTCAATCATCAACAAGCTTGATGATCAAATCCTTCTCTCTTTCTCTTTTTGACACCAAAAATCATTCTTCTTCTTCTTCTCTCTCTCATATTCTAAGCCTTAAACCTATATTCCTAATTACTCCATTCTTCCCTTAAGCACTCCAAGGAGTCTATACTAAACCCGAGGTTCCGTCCTTAAACCAAGGCGTGAAAGGTATAATTGACTGAGGGTTTGGACCAAATCAACTCTACTTTAATTTAATTTCCATTTGATTTATATTTTTATTGAAGTTACTAACAATTTATTCATGATGTAGCAATTTAAAGGAACGCGCAGAATGTGAGTAATTAATTAATTGAATTACTCTTATTTTATTTTTAATATTGCTAGTATCATGATTAGGGTTGTTATTATTATTATTATTATTTGATTTGGCTAACACTATTATTGTTAAATTGCTTCCAATATTAATGTTTATTCTATTATATTTTTTTATGATCACCATATTGCATGTTTAAAGGGAATATGTAATTGAAAATCACGACTAATAAGATAATTTGGACAACCGGTTTAGGTTCCTTTTTAATCATGTTAATTAATTCAAGTGATCACAAATATTTTAGAATTATGTGTTGCATTAATATTAAACCAATTTAGCTTAATAATATTTTGGAGCAAATTGAATTTTTGTTTGTATGCCTTTGAGATCGCAGGAATCACTTTTCACTATAAGAATCAAGTATAGGCCAATACGGGCAAATGTGACTCCATGACTCACTTCGTACCATCATCCCCGATCCTCCTTTCGTGGTTCCGAACCATATGGAGTTAGTAATCTCATGGATTATGAATGAGGTGTAACCTTCACGGGTCAATCGTTGTTGCCTATCGTTGTCCCTTATTCGTGGTTGCCTTTTATGATCTGTGAACGGTTTACAAGTTCCTTAAAAACTTGTTAGCGGCTCCCTACTTTCCTTGTCCCTAATCGTGTCCCTTATCGTATCATGTCAATTCCCACTTCCTATGAGTGCCAAGCATATTCACCACATGCTTTAACGTAGGTGCACTTTGAACGACGCCTACAATTATTTTCTGTCTTCACAACGAAATTGATTTAAATTTTACTCAACATTTAAGTTAAGAAATGCTAATTTAAAATGTTGAATGTGTGGCTATATAGTTGGTAGAATTAGTGTTTTTAACAGAATGAGTTGAAGAAAATATCAGTTGTGACAATGTTGATTCGATTTGTTTTATGTTTGTTGTATAAGTTGAAGAATGTGTGTTGATAAGTGTTTGTTATGGGTCGGGTTGTATTAAATTTGTGTATTTTGTTTTTGTGGTTTTATGTTTATTGTAGGGCTGTGGGTTTGATGATACTATTATAGGGGTGAATGGATTAAATGAAAGGGAGGGAAGTGTGGAATTTGGGAATGATGATATAATTGATGAAGATGAGGAAGATGGTGAGGGTGATGGTGAATATAATGAGGAAATCTGGTCTGAGGAAGAGGGTGAGGGGGAAGAAAATGGGGAATTTAGTTACGAGGAAGAGGTAGAAGATGGTATGGAATATGAGAAAGCTGGGGCTTCTAGTGGAGCTGAAAATGTTGGGGGTTCCTCCTTTGTAACCCCCAAGAGGAAAGTAATGGTTGATACCTTTGTAGGGGAGGACGAGGAACTAGAACCACTTGCCATTGGTATGGTCTTTGATAGTTGGAATGAAGTTGATAGCTACTTCTGGAGGTATGCTAGGCAAAAGAGATTTGGAATAGTTAGAGCAGCATCTGGTTGGGCTAAGGTGAAGAGTGAATTAGGAGATGGTAAGTTTTGCAAACATAGGAGGAATGCGTAGTGGACTTGTGAGTGTTATGGTGTACCCTCTAGGAAGCGAAAGGTCGATCCTCTTAAGGAAGGATTGGCGCAAGATGATGACTCTGTTATAAAAAGGAAAACCAAGAAGTGTTCATGCTCTGTTGAGTTGTATGCTAGTGTAAATGCGGAGGGGAATTGGGTTATCCGCAAGGTTATTTTGGAACATAAAAGGCACATAGTCACTCCAATAAAAGCAAGGATGTTGGCATGTTTTGTAAGCATGAGTTGGTTGTTAAAAATAAGCATTTGGTTAAACAGGTATGTAATGCCAAGAAGTCAAGGATGGAAATTTCACAAACGTACAGTTGTATTGCTCGGGAGAGGAAAGGGGTTGATGAGATGGCCTTTACGCAAAAAGATTTCGAGAATGCGATTGCTGAGTTAAAGAAATTGGAGTTGACTGAGGGTGATGCAAATGGTATGAATGAGTATTTCCGAAAAATGAGTTCCGACAATCAAAATTTTTTCCACCTATGTAGGTTTAAGAAGGATGGTGCATTGCAGGATGTTGTTTGGGTAGATGCAAGGAGTAGGGATGCCTATGAAGAATTTGGTGCATTGTATGCTTTGACAGTACGTATTTAACGAACAAATTCCATCTCCCATTTGATGTCTTTCTTGGGGTTAACCATCATGGGCAGAGTATATTGTTTGGCTGTGCATTGATTTCTCGTGAGACTGCCGAGACGTATGCGTGGGTGTTCAAGACTTGGCTGAATTGTATGGGTGATAGAGCTCCAACATCCATACTTATGGATCAAGATCCTGCCATCGTAAAGCTGTTCATTTGGTCTTGAATCAAACATGTCATAGGTGGTGCATTTGGCATATTTTCAAAAGTTTGGAAAGTACCTTAGGAAGTTGGAGAAATATGAAGATTTGAAAGATGAATTGGAAAATATTATATATGGGAGTTTAGTACCTGTGGAGTTTGATGACCGTTGGATGGATGCAATTGAGCACTATAAGTTGCAAAATAATAGTTGGCTTGAAGGTATGGTTGTTAGTTATTTGGTTCTATAGTTTTAATTTGCAATATTGATGTGTTATAATTAATAGATCTATAGGAAAGTGTTTGAGTTATTTGTTGTTAGACTTTTTTATTAATGCATTAACCTTACTCTAGGTATTTGGTGTTAGGTGTGGTATTTGAAGAATTTCAACTAATACTTTATGGTTGTTGTTGTGGTGATGGTAGATTAATAATTACACCTGTTATTATTTCCCTCCCCCAGGTGTATCCTATATGTGTTGCGTGTTGTATCATGTGTGTGTTATGTGTTTAAAATGAAGTATCCTTTGTAAGGAATTTTGTTACAAAGTTAGGATATTTTCTGAGCAGGTTTGAACTTGAAAAGAAATATGTGGGTGCCAGCATACTTGAAACATCTGTTCTGAGCAGGGATGAGAACGGCACAAAGGTTTGAGAGTTTTAACTATTTTGTAAGGGTTTTGTTGACAAGAACACCACTTTGTTAGAGTTTGTGCTCCGATACTGTGATGCCTTGCAGATTAGAGCCGAAGCAGAAAGAATTGCCGATTCTAACATGCTTCGATATGTTCGGGAACTGGCAATAGCATTTCCTGCCGAGGAGGTGTTCCAAAAGTGCTATACGGACTCAAAATTCAAAGAAGATCAGCAGGAGTGTAAAAAAAATTTGTATGTGCGTTGTATAGATCAAATTGAAATTTCCGACAAGCTTGTGGAGTACATTCTTGAAGATCGTGTTTGGATCAAGCTAAAGAATGCAAAGAAGGAGAGTGTAACGAAAATTCGTAGATGTTACAGGGTTATGTACGATAGTAGTACATTTGAGGCAGCGTGTGACTGTAAGCATTTTGAATGCCATGGAATAATTTATCGGCATGTGATCTTTGTGTACGATCTATCTGGTGTAGGTATAGGACCTGAGAAATAAATACTTCGGCGTTGGAGGAAAGATATCCAGAGAAAGCATACAAGAGTGAAAATGGCATACCACGACCCTCTCAAGACAGATGAGGTTCGGCAGTACCACAACCTTATGGGGGCTTACGAACCAATTTGTTCTAAAGTAGCTTCCTATAAGGAGGTTGTGGCAGCTGTCAATGATTTATTGCAGTTGATGGACCTTAGAGTGGACGAGGTGATTGCTATGATTGAAAAAAAGCGAAAACAAGAAATGGAGGCTAATGCTAATGAACAACAGCAGCCTCAGGGTGGGGAAGATTTGGTACTTACCCCTTCATCTGTGGGATAGAACAAGGTATCACAGAGCATGACTACTCCGAGCCCACAGGTACAAAGCAGTGCACGTAACACAACTCTTGTAACTTCAAGTAGTGCTTTTTAGGGTAGTTGTGAAGGGTCTTTTGCTGCTGATCTATTAGGTGCCATTCCTAATGTATCTACTATCATTCCTGACCAATCAGGTGTCATTCCTGATCCACCATTACCTAAGAAGAAGAATCATAGGACCACTAATAATAGATATCTATCATGCACAGAGAAAAAGGGAAAAGAAAAGGTAGCTAGAGCTAAGAACGCGGCGAATAAGCTAAGTGGTAAAAACAGCACCACCAGTGTCACATTGTCCAGCCATGAGTATATCAGGTCTGCTGGAGTGCAAATGACAGACCTTGATGGTTCCATAGCAAACTTCACTTGTACTGGGTACGATAGTTAGTATGTAGTGTACGTATGTTTGGGTGATTACTCTATGATTGTGTAACATTCTCAGTAATATTGTACTTTGACATGATTTATGTGATAAGCAACAACAGTTGTGCCCTATAAGGTGGTATTTCGTAGGTACCATTATGACTTATTAGTGGACTACTTATTATAAAATGGTACTTTTTAATTACTCATTTAACAATAGTGGTACTTTATTTTACCATTGAGGCTGCACATTTTTCTAATTGTTTAAAATAGTACTTCCTATTAGTTGAAATCACATTTTTATTAAGTGTTTAACAAAATGGGGCTTTGACCTCTATAGGTGGTACTTAACTTATGTACCTCGGAAATGGTAATTTAATGTTCCAATAATATATTAAGGAATTTTATCAAAAGTAACCCATGCCTACCTAAGGTATTATAATGTACTATTTAAATAGATTAATGTACCACTTTTAATGCAAAGACAAGACCTACATACCACCATGGAACCTATGGCTCAATCATTGAATTCACCTCTTAGGGAACCACTCCCCCTACTTGTGTTGAGGAGCTTTATTTGTTTTGATCATCAATGGTCCCTTACGTAGGTGAAGTTAAAAAATTGCATTTATTGGTCCCTAACACGTGAAAAGTAAAACAATCACATTTAGTGGTCCCTTATATTTATTCATTTACTTATGTTCTACGTACGTTCATATAGTTGTGTTTTAAGTTGTTCTACATGTCTACACATAGATGTGTACAACAGTGACTGACTAATGGGTTGGGTATTAGGTTGGGTTATGAATTCTAGTCGTAATTAAATTTGGATCCCATCAATATATTCATATAGGGGCATTTGATTCTTCAATATGGAATGTAGTTCACATTACATTCATGAAGTCTACCGTTATTAACATGACTTCATATGTACCATCAACGGTATGGTAGCACAACTCGTCCCTAAAATGGTATTATCTTGTACTACCCGTAAGGATATTGTACCAATGTTGCAATGGATAAATAACTAAGGGTACCACTATTAAAGGTCTTATGGATAAAGGGTACCATTTGATAAATGTGACCCTTGTGTCAATGAAAATGACCATTATAGTAAGTTTAAATAATATTACAGGACTTATAATGATTATGTAACTGAGGCATAGGTTATATTCAGTCTCAGTTGTCTAACAAGTTGTAATTATAATCCAATCTATGTGGACTAATCACGTTCTCAAATGTAGTAGATCACGAACTCATTTGTACCCATATGCATTTGCGCTTGGATATTCAATTACGAGGTCTGTTGTAAATGAACATAAATTTAAATTGAATTTATAGAACTGTCCATAGTTAAGTAATTACGTAACATATTCAAACGATTTTTATAATTTGGTTTTACATTTGAAAGTAAACACATCAAAATAAACATGTAGTTCAAATCCCTTTCACATTTGGATGATGGACATCTCCTATTTCTACCCAAAGGTTTACTAGTGGTACATTTATGTACCTTAATATGTTGTTCCTGTTACTAAAAGGTACATTTTATTTACCTATGAAATTACAAATGTACTATAACCAATGTTAAAAGGGCAGGGGCCCCACTACTTATTTGTCTCTTTGACCAAACGTATTTTACCGCCATTTTTTTTTCCTCTTTAGTTTCCTATGTATCCCAAACGAATTATTGGTGGTACGTAATTGTACCGCATATAAAAATTTGTCTTCAGTAATGGTAATTTATTTGTACCGCTTTAAAAGTATAATT
Source organism: Chenopodium quinoa (assembly GCF_001683475.1). Taxonomy (NCBI): domain Eukaryota; kingdom Viridiplantae; phylum Streptophyta; class Magnoliopsida; order Caryophyllales; family Amaranthaceae; genus Chenopodium; species Chenopodium quinoa. The sequence goes on along the minus strand of NW_018744577.1, from coordinate 193,011 downwards.
ACCCTTTTGTAATTAAGAAGGGCTGGGGCCCCTTTGTTGATTTGGTGCGAAAGGGATATCTATTTTGGCGCCTTTTTTCTCCCTACCTCGTATTTGTGAATTTATGATTTTTCGTAAGTTAAACATTAAATAATTAAATTAATTATAAATATGTTTGTGGTTTTTTTGCAATTCACTCACTTATCAAACTACACATCATGGAATCAAATACATCCTCCTCTTCGATGGGGCGATCTATTCGGCGACCGGTTGCATCTTTTAAACTAACTAACATGGATTTCGGCCAAAACTTGTTCGTCTTCCGGAGCCGGATCAAACTTGGTAGAGTTCCGGATATCAATGTCCGAGATGAATCCAATGAGGCTGTACTACAAAAGCCGTCTTTGCGGAAACTAGGAATGGGTTGTCGATGATGACCTCGTTAAAGATGGTCCTCCACCTAATATCGCTACAATTGTTGAAAGGGTGGAGGTGTTGGAACACCAGAATATTAATTTAGTTAAAATCGGGCTTACTCTGTTTCTCATAGCAGTTCTATTGTATTTAAAGAATTAGGCTTTATGGATGTAATGTGTTGTGATAAGTAATTATTGTCCATGATGAACTCGTTGAATTAAATATATTTGGAATTCAACCATTTTAGTTGTTAGATCAATCTAAATTTCCATTCAACACAGCAACAATTCCATGTACAAAAGGTTATGTAGTGACATTATAATGCCCTTCAACGACCACCGATCATACAAAATTCTGGGGATTGGATCAAAAAATATAAACACTCCCATACGAAATAAAAGTACTCCCCTTTAAATTTTTAACAATCATACAAAATTCTTTGCTAAACCGTCATCTAAATTGAACTTTAAAAAGGGGAAAATTTTAAAACAGGGTTAACATGACAAAATATTGACGACTCCTTCAACATGAAACATTCCATCCCAATAAAAAACAAGTGAAGGTTGTTCATTCATCATTTCATGGTCGCTTGATTCATACCCACCTTCATAGCAATCTTCTAAGTCAGGGGCAGTCTTGTTCTGAAACCGAGTTGTTGTTTCCTCTAGCCTTTTCACATACCACCTCGGGTAGTCGTCATAGGTAAACGGCTCAGCTGTAATTAATTGCAAATGCTTCATCTCATCGTATCCATTCTCTTCCAACATTTTACTTCTAAAATACATACGCTGCTCTTCATCTTGTAGTACAGTCTCGTAAGGATCCTCTTTAGATAGATTAATCCACTCCATTGTTACGTTGACATGACCCTTATCTTGATTAGCACTGAAGTTGCGGCCCAACAAAAGCAAACCATACTGATCTGTATCATTGCAATGTGTTTGCAGCATGTACTCAACATGCTTATTCCATAGAGGAAGAGGTAGGAACAACTCCCAAAAGTTGGTTAAGTAAGTGCCCCATTATATGTATTGCAAGCACTCTTTCAAGTCCTTTAAGAACTCCTGGAAATTGACAACAACAACAATTTTGTGTGCATCAACGAGGTAGTGCATGCAACAAAATGCTTCCTACCTAAAGAATTGTGCCCTTCCAATTTTAAAGGGGGTTAGAAATGGGTACCCGGGGTGGAAATCTATCTCGAGTATGGGTTTTTCCAAACCACCACGTGCCATAGTAGCGGATTGATGGCATAACATCATCTCTCTACTTCTTTTAAGAAAGAAGAAGTCCCTTACAACACCATTTGCATCATGGTAGCCGTTTCTTTTCCATTTTTCCAACCATAACATCAGGTGGTGTGATCATGGATTTCTTTTCCTTGTCTTTTTTTCCCCATAATTTTAATGTATTAGGAGTTATTAGTTATCTCCATTAGTAATAGGAAGAACAGTGAATTACAAGGGGTTTTCAACAAAAGAAAATAAATAATGTGTAAATTTGGAGACTTGGTTAAGTAAAATGGTAAAAAGTATTGTAAAAAACCCTCACACGCACTACAATAAGCATCATTTACAATTGGGACTTTACTCGTATATGATGGTACAATAAACATACAAAATGGTTATTGGAATGTACCATTATGGTAAAAATGGTGCATTCCGACACTAGTCATTTTGTATTTTTACGGCGTGGGAAAATTATGTAACGATACATATTCCTCGTTCTGAAGTACATATTACACTTAAAATGGTACACTTTAGTATGTAACCTTGGATTTCATATTTACTGTCCTGACGAGCTGTCAAGTCAGTTCAGTTCATAGGTGCATAGACTATCAATCACCCTATATTAATTAATTAATTAATACTTTATTTTATTACTTTATGTACCTCTTTGTTTCAACATGAGAGTTAATGGTACTATTATAACCTATGGAAGAACATTTTAGTACCACTTAATTATAACATCTTTATTTTAAGTTCCATTCCCGTAAATGGGGAGGTCGTGAAAAATTTTACCACCCTATGTTACCACCCTATTTTAATTTCAGTAACTTCATTAAGTTTTAGATTTTCAAATTTGACTAAAGAAACTTTTCCCGCTTTTAAAGACTTGACCATATTTATTCCACCTTCTTCCTCCCTTCATCTTTAGACTTCTTCCTCCCCTCTTCTCCAATCCCCCATTTTGGTTCAACCTTTCACTCCAACAAAATGAGTCATCCCCTCCACCGTACTTCGACTTCCATTGTTACACAAAAACCTATTTTCTGCCACCCAGAAAAGCCCATTATGTACTTTCAAAAAATTCAAAGGCAAGATAATGAAATTAACATTAACTTTATTGAATATTTCAAGGGAAACGATGAGCTACTTAATGGGGTTAGCCACCCTATAAAAAGCTTAAAAGAATATCTTTTGCAGTCAATGTGCTCGCCAACCCAATTAATGGTTGTGCCAGATGGGAGCCCTGTTCTAGGACATCTCCCATTGATAGAGGATTTGGTGGGTTGCTACAGTGAAGGGGCTTGTGTCCTATTGTATTGGATGCTTCAAGGGTTCTACTCCTCATCTACAGGGTTAACATTACCAAGCGATTTGGCTGAAGCAATTGACATGAAGCCCATTCTCAACATCGATACCACTTCAATTTATAGCTTTCCCATGAATTGGAGGCATATCTTTGTTAGATCGTACACAGATACACTTCACGTGATGCGAGTCGACATACCTTACACACAAATGAAGGTCAAGTTGAGGGTTCCACAATCAAGCCGAAGGTCCAACAATATCTGCATATCCATAAACGCTATCATCGCGTAGCATCTCGAGTTCACGTAAAGTTGACTTGAACTCTACGTTACTCTCATATTAGGTGATGAAAGCCGAAACTACATCTTCCTATGTCGCTTTAAATTTTGGATCTAGCCCATAGTACCACTCTCTCGCGGATGGGTCTAGTGATACAGGAAAGTCAAAGTGTAAAACTTAGGATCAACTCCCTTTAGTGCCATAGTGCCAATAAAACACATTAAATGATTTTGTGGATTATTGGTCACCTTAAATATTGGCAAGTCTGTAGCTACGAACTATTCTGGTAAAGCAAGTCCTGGGGGAGGAGCAAATTTTTCTGCGTCAAAGTACTTGTTCCCCATTGTAGAACGAAGAACTAGCTTCTCCAACGACTTTTCTTTGATGGATAACTGGTCCATCTTTTCTTGTAAGGCTAAAGTTTCATCTTTTTTCTTTTCAGAATTTTCCATCTTCTTAATTCTTCTCTCCTCGGCCTCTTAGGCCTTTTCCTCTCTCAAACAAAGAATATCTTGTTGAAGTTCTTCGACGGTTGGCATTGTTGTTGGACTAGGATTAATTGTCGAAGGAAAGTGGTTTGAAAGGGGTTGATCTTTGGGTGGTAAACGTAGAATGCGAGTGCCCGGGGGTCCTCTTTCTCACGCTTGAAACCGGCCCTAAAGGAGTACGAAAGGATAAGTAAATCGATACGCTTGTTTAAAAAGGAAAAAAGAAAAAGACGCAAAATATATTCAAACGGATAACATCGCCCTTAACAATTCTTCAATGAAGATATTGTTCGGACAAGTCAATTCGTTTTTTGAGAAATCAAAACTAACTCGTCCAGTAGGCGAGTGCAAGTGACTCAGTTGCGCGTAGCTGTCGCGCGCAACGAAATCACTTGCGCTGGGAGGGGTCGCGCAACTTCTTGAGTTGCGCGCGCCACCTGATCGTGAATTTTTTTTAATTCGAGCGTTTTTTTATCATCGTGTTTTTTTTATTCTAATTTTTTTACTTGACTTTATTTTTATGTTATCCTTTGAATATGATGCTAAATCACGAAGAGACAACTTCGTAATTGGGAATCTAGACCAAACTAAAAAAAAAAAAAAAAGAAGACTATCCTAACACGTTGCACATAGTCACATAATCACATAAGCATGTCATAAGTCAAGATTCACGCAATGCCGTTCTAAGGTCAAAAAAGGCTTGGGTGTCTAAAGGTACCATATCTTAAGAAACGACGTCTTAAGAAACGACGCATAAACCAATCACTCAACGTGTTGACTCATGACATCGCCCTCCCATTTTGCTGGTGATATGGGTGGGATGATTGTTATTGATTTTGGGATAGACGCCTAGTGTTGGCGACCCCTAGTCAATGAGCCAATCCGCAATGGTTTAAGTGTGCTATGCTTATGCATGATGTAATGTTGCTTTTTTAGTTATTACTCTCGTGCAAAAGGAAGATATTATGCGTTTAAGTCTCGCTCTCTAACTAGAGATTATCCAAGTTAATTCTCGTTACAACCCATAGGCAACCTAGTGTTGGATACCTTGGACCATAACTACGAATTAATCATGTAACCTCTAAGTCCCCAGTGGAGTTGCCACTGTAAGGTGGGTGATCCCATCGTAAGGGGTACTCTCTTTAAATGCCCTTGGCCACTTAAAAGCCTAGGACTTTACACTTGTTAGGGTGTAGTAGGGTTTGAATTCTTGACTGTTTGGGGGACCTTGAATTAAAATTGATTCTATCATTACACTTTTTTGTAAGAAACAAGTAGGAGTCGCCAATGAGTTTTGGGAAAAACTAATCAACCTCGTTCATGCCTTTCTTCCATGGGGAGTTTATGGAATAATTAACACAAATCATAAGTTTACCCATGCCCAAATTGGTCTATAAACCAGAAATGAGTTCGGGAGCGAGGGTAATAAAATAACGTTCCATTTAGAGGGGAATCGTTATCCTAGCCCTAATACGGCCTCTACTAGCTCTTCCTTTTTTACAATTACATCACCAAACAATATATGCAATGCGATACCTAAAACTATGTTAGGTAATTTTATTTACAAGCATTAATTCACGTAGGAATTAAATTGCAAAAGTTGTTATTCTTATTTAATAATATTCGTAAAAAAGACAAGAAAATAAACAAGATTTGCCTTGGCTTAAGTGATTAACCAACACTTATTTAATTCAATTCTAATCTTTATTTAATGCAAGATACTATGTGGAATTGATTAATTAATTATTTTAAAGGTGATCAAACAACACTAATTAATTAATTTAAGTCCTTTTAAACAAGAAAATAAAGGTGATTTAACTTAGTGTTCGGGAATTTACCACTTCTCTTTGCTAGATCTCCGTTAAGAACACTTATGGACTCCTTCTTGTTGGGGAACCTCCACCGTAGTAATAAGATATCGAAAGGATGAGTGTTTAGGACAAGAGGGCTAGGTTGCACAAGTTCATAAGTTATTTCGCCGGAGTTTTAGGTTATTTTTCTGTCCTTTTAAGCCTCAGTTTAAGCTCGTATTTATAGGGAATGATTAGGTTTAGGGTTTCGAGCATTCTGCCGCAGCAGGTGTCGCGCGAAACAGATTGAGTTACGCGCGGCATCCCAGCGTAAGTGATAAAGTTGCGATGCTATGTGCAGTGCAACTAATTGTCTTACGCGCGGCTTTATGGTAAGATTCGATTTTATATTTTCCGTATAATTCTGAATAATTATGAATCTTCCGCAGCGCAACTCTGAAAGTTGCGCTGGGTGTCGCACACAACTGAATTAGATGCGCGCGGCTTTTGCAGCGGCAACACTAATATTTAACCTAGGCGCTCCTAAATCCGTCATTATTAGGGTTTAAGCACGGGCTTAAGCCTAATTATGATCGGGTTTAGTTAATTGGACCTTTGTTTTGGCTTTTTCTTTAATTTGGGCTAGTCTTTTGTATTTTTATGCCTTAATCAGTTATCCATACGTATTTTTCACTTCGATCCAACAAGAAGATGGTTTTATTTATCGTCATTGCACTTCCTGTCGGGACAGGAGGCCAAAATTAGATGTCTACACACATTCAAACAAAACTATTTGAATCAAATGAAAGTCAAAGGCATTCAACGAATCTAATTGAATCAGATGAAAGTAAAATTCATTCAAAGAAAGCTTTTTAAATCAAATGAATGTCAAACACATTCTAACAAAGCTTTTTAAATTGAATGAAAATCAATTGCATTCAACAAAGCTAATTAAACCAAATGAAAGTCAAACACATTCAGACAAATATTTTCGAATCAATGGAGAGTCAAACACATTCAAACAAGGAAAAATTGCTCCCATTAATCTAAACTTTGCCTCGTCCGCCCAAATTAATCAGTACTTTTGATTATTATCTATCACTCCCAACTTTAGAGGGTATTTAATTTTATAGCACCCAAATGACTTGCAACCGGTAAATCAGGTAAAAATTTGTGAAATATTTTTTTTTCTTCACACGTGTCAATATGTAATTGGTTGAGAAAATAGAGAAAATAAATAAATAAATAAAAATTAAAACACTTCAGCAGATGCCCCACATCCACCACCACACGAACTCCACCGACGCACACCACACCACCACCACTGATGGCCGATGTTGGCCACAAATGGCCGAAAATAGCCGATGTTAGGGCTGAATACCATAAACCGGCCGATTTCGGCCGTTTGTCACTACTAGAAAACAACTTAATTTTAACGGAAAATTCCGTCGGAAACACCCTGTTTCCCATCGGAAACCATGTTTCTGACGGAATTATGTTTCCGACGGAAAGTGTCGTCGGAAAAGTATTCTTAGGAAAATCGACATTTTCCGACGGAATTTCCGTCAGAAACACTTTTCCGACGGATTTCATGTCGGAAGAGGTTTTTCTGGTCTGGAAAAGTCCGTTAGAAATTTTCAACGGAATCAGATTATGTTGGAATTTTGAGAAATTCCTGAAACGAATGGTGTCCTTCGAACAAGTGTATTATTCTGATAGCGGGTTCAGAATTATTAGAAAGCTAATATATTTTGTAAGGTTAAGTGATCGGAATGCCTGGGTGGAGGCCGCTTCCGATAAGTAATATTAATATAATTAATATTACAGCTTAATCTTGACTGAACCCTTCGGGTCACACCCAAGCAAAATATACGAACCGAGTCGATGAATTAATTCGGAAGAAATTAATTCGTTGCCCGAGTGTTAAATATTTAGACGTCGGTAATTCGAGCTTGGAGCGTCGAAATCGATTGTCGGAAGTCGAGTCAAAAATAATAAAAAGACGAGACGCGCAAAATAATAATAAATCGATCATATTCCCAAAATACCCCTAGCATCGGAGTGCCCCGAGCATCCGAATGATAGGGGCAAAAATGTCTAAGCATAGATGGCTAGTAAGCGCACCAAGCCGAGCCTAGCATGGTTGGCTAGGTGCGTGCTAGCAGCCACGCACCGTGCTAGCAGCCGCGTGCACGTGGTGCGTGCAGCAGCTAGCTGCCGCAAGCTAGGCGTGCTAGCAGCGCACGCACTAGCAGCCATGCTCAGCAGCAAGCCCGCACCAAGTGCGTGGCTTGCGCGCACAACAGCAGCCCGTATCTTGGTGCGGGGCTGGGCTCGTGGCTGGGCCATAGGGCCGGTCACTATGGGGAAGCTTGAGGAATATGGGAGTAAGTGGGTAATGACATGTGGCACAAGGAGAGTATTGCATGGGGAGCAAGTATGGTCCCCTACTCTCCATGTGGTCCTCAACAACCCATTTCACATGGTAATGCCACTTGTAGATTTATTATTAGTTTGCAATTTTAATTTAATTTAGCTTTAAATTAATTTGTGGAATTTCATGATCCCACGTTGATGGGATAGAAATTCCCACTCATACTTTCCTCTATAAATATCAACCTTGGGATTTGGAGTAAAGTGCTTGAGTGGGAGTTAGAAAGAGCATTCCATATTTTGGGAAAAACTCTTAAACTCCATTAACACTTGGGTTTTGGTCGGACCTTGCTAACTCCAAGGTAGCGGACCTAAAAAGTCGTGTTCGTCCTTTGTGGGTGGATACCGTTGGAGGCACGACATTTGCGGTGCTCAAGGCTTTCAAGTAAGAGCCTGTTTTGAGAGGGCGAAGCTCGCTTCAAGGGTATGATTCGTTCTTCCTTTTCTTGTGTTTATTTATTTATGCTTTATGGTTTTATTAATTACGAGTGGTTCCTTGGGTCGGGGTTGTTTCCGCGGTGAGTCGGACTCACCAAACCCCAACAGCGGTATCGGAGCCCCGCTCGTTTATTTTTATAATCATGTTTTTCAAGGTTTATTTTGGATTATTTTTCTGGTTTAAGTTGCTAATTAGATTAGTAGCTCGGTTTTATTTATTTTAATCCCGTTTTTAATGTCGAATTTGGCCCAGAACCCAGATTTTCGCCCAAAAATAGTGAATTTTGGGTGGAAAAGGTGTTCTGGAAAGGTTTTTACCCCGTTGGAACTGTGATTTTAGCCAAATTCTGACCAAAAATTCCTTTTTTGAGAGATTTTTCGTTTTTGACGAAAAATTTTAAGTCTTTTCTAACCTTGAAATTAATGGCATAACTTGTTGATTATGTGGTTGATTATTTGCATTATTTTCTGCTTTTTTAAGTCCCCTTAAAGCACACTTACTTGGTAGTATTTGATGCTTAAAGGTTGATTTATTTTCACATAATTGCAAACTAATTGCTTTTTAGTATGAAATTTTTTGTTTTGAGGCTTCCTAAGTGTTAAAGATTCAATCTTTATTTGTGATAAGTGATTGAAACTTTAAAAACCACTAAATTCCATGTTATTTTGTGTTAAACTTTGTTGTTTTAATCATTTTGAGTTGATTGGAAACATAAAGTTTCAATTTTTGTGATAGAAATTTGGTTATCTTCATGTTGGAAGATATAATTTTCAAGTATTCACAAAATTTAGATGTTGGAATATTCGTTTGAACATTAAAGTTCATATTTTTCCAACTTCCCCTTACTTTATCAAATTCTCAAGTTTAATTTAAATTGATTAAATTAAAAGTGAGAAATTGCCTCAACTTTGTTATTGCACCAAGCTAAACCAATTTAATTAAGAATGGTTCTTGGAATTATTTTGGTTATTTGCACTTTGAAATTTTATTAAGTTAGACTTGTTTAAAATTTTTATTTTTTGCTCATTAAGTTAGTTTTAAAATTAATTTAGAATTAATTAATTATGTCTCGCGAAATGGGATCAAATCCCGAGGCCATGGCACGCAAAACGAGGCAAAGAACCACCCTTGGCTAGCCGGGCTGCATAGCAGCCCGCATGTGGCTGCCAAGGTGGCTGCCCTGCCTTGCGTGCGGCCACATGCACGACAGCAGCACACGGCCGCAGCAGCCACGCACCAGCAGCTATGGCTGTGCGTGCGACAGTGACAGCAGCCCATGGCTGCTTGCCGTGAGCCGTGTGTGCGGAGTTTTTTGTGTGTGCATATGCTTGGTGCAGTGAGGTGAATAGCCTTAGTATGCTTGGTTTGCATGAGCCGCGATTATTCGAGTTTCCTTGGCAAAATGCTTAAAGCGAAAGCCACTTGAAATGCGGTTGGCTTAATATTGCTTATTTTGCCGTTTTATTTATTTTAATTAATTTTGTTTATTTTAATTAAAATTTTGGGAGGCTAGGCCTTGGTTTTGAGCGGCATTGACAAAATTTTATTTTGACAAGTTTGGGTGCTACCGACTTAATTAATTGGATTAATTGAGGGAAATGCGGAATTTAGTGGGAGCTTTAATTAATTATGACGTCAAATTACATAATCGGTTAAACAACTTTGACTAGTTTTAATTAGGCGTGTTAATCGGAGTAACCACCTAGATTAGTTACTAGTGCGCGCGTTGTTTAAATGCATTTTACTTGTTTGATCTTGTAAATTGCATGGGCCATTCACAAATAGTGAATGGATGAATGAAATATATATTCTCTCTAACAGGTTAATGGCAACTAGTGGGACCTGATTAGGATAGAAAATACGAACAACATGCCGTTATGTATTTTTGTAAATCTAAATACGGTCTACGCACCGTTAAGTATTTTTGTACCTTAATATTTAGATTATTCCTAGTCGTAGACACTAGTATTTGCATAGTTTGGTTAAGTCTTGAAGACGGCGTATCTTGGAAGACAAAGCCTTGAATTGCAAATGAAGACCTTTTGAAGATTTGAAGAATTCAAGGGGTCATGCTAGTTGCCAATATGCATCTATAATTTCGCTTTATATTTTATGCTTATATATACATGTGAATTATTCGTTAGATGCATGTTTAGTTTTTCTTTATGTTGCGATGATTAGTTAAGTTCACTTAAATCAACCAACATAGAAATCCTAGGTCCCTAATAATATTGAGTCAAACTTGCCTTTCCAAAACAACACTTACCAACCGAACGAGGGTGATGGTAGGCTATGCCAAACCGAGGTGCCATCACTTCTCCAAGGCTCATAAGGCACACCGGGTGTGCACGTTGGTTTTGGTTCAACTCATCGGTATGAGTGAGGAGTCCTCACATACCGTGGCAAAAGAGATACATCGTCAAGGATGCATTAGATGCGACGATTGTCTAACAAAGAGTGGCTTAGAGCCATTAGCAAGACAATGCTTACCCTAGAAGATTGAGTGTTAAGACAAGCCAAAGCATGCTTAACCACTCTTTGTTTCTTCGGATCTTGGAATCGCCTTATTTTCACAAAATAGGGACAATTTTACGTGTAAATAAAACGCTAAATAAGTATTGAAAATTTGCATGAATAAAATTCAATCTTATTTAAGTAATTTTGAATGGTTTTTTCATTAAAATTCTTTCAATTGTATAATCATGTCTTCAACTAATGACAACGACCTTATGTACCCGGAACTTCCCGAAAAGTTACCATTTTTGCTCAATTTGGTGAACTTTAAGGAATGGGAAGATGAACTCCGAAAGACACTCAGAAATTGCTACCTAGAGCATATCTTGAACACTCCGATCCCCAGTTTCTACTCGAAAGGGATCATGAGTGATGAAGCTCATGAAGAATGGAGCATGGATTGCAAGAGAGTTTCGAAACTCATGGCAAACTCCATCCCGGTTCAATGGAAGGAGATTTTCTCCGGCTATTTTCCGGACATGATGCTCAATGCTCTTGAGGATGTAGTCAATTTGAGGGTCATCAAAAGTGCTAGGGGAAATTATGATGGTCACGTGGAGGATGTGACTAGGTCACTCTCCAAAATGAGGATCAAGCCACTGCAAGATGGTTGTCTCTCAAAAGAAAGACAAGAGGTGTGGGGAAAAGTCTACAATGAGAGACTTAGGCCCGGAATGCCACTTTAAGCTCATGTAATTAACATGACAAGGCTATTCAACCATCTGGAGCTAATTGGCAAACCAGTGGAAGACGAGCAAGCGGCTCACATGCTTTAGCTCTCTTCACGGGATATGTGGGGCTTAAAATTAGTCTCACCGCCAATAGGGATACACTGTCCTTAAGGGAAGTCATCCAAGAGCTCCAAAAGACCTATTCTTGCAAGAAGGATAACTTTGCCCTTAGACCAAGGAAGAAGGAGTTCAAAGACAAGAGGAAGATGCGCTGCTTCTATTGTGGTAACCCCAGACACTACAAAAGAGAATGCAGCAAGTATCTGGATGACGAGGCGAAAGGAAAAGTAACCTCAACCTTAGGTATCATCTTAAACACTTGAATATAAGCAATTTTAAAAGGTATTAGATACCGAAAAATTGACTCACAATACACTCCTTTTTCAGGAACCAAGTGACCGGTGCTTTTTCATGTGGAAATGAGTACACAAGTAGGATGAAGGTGATCTATCCAAGAAAACTTATAATCTCATGTTTTGTCTAAAGAAGTAGAACTTATTTAGTTTTATGCACCATACTTTTGATGTATTTCCGACGTTGGACGTCGTTTTCATCAACCAAGACTTTTGTTTTGATGTCTTGAAAATATTTATGGAATGACACTTTCACGTGTTTTTAGACAAAATGTTTGATACCAATGCAAAGAAATCTAAGACCACACCGTCTAGTCAAACTTACTTGTGGCATTGTCGTCTTGGCCACATTAACATCAAACGCATCAAGAAGCTTCTTCAAGAAGGTATTCTTGACTCATTTGATTTAGAATCCTTTGAGATTTGCGAAGGATGTTTATTAGGCAAGATGATAAAGCAACCATTCGCCAAGTTGGGAGAAAGGGCCGGTGACTTGTTGGGACTAATACACACCGATGTATGTGGGCCAATGAGTACACCCGCAAGGAGTGGTTATCGGTATTTCATAACCTTCACGGACGACTATAGTAGATATGGTTATGTCTATCTAATGTCGCACAAATATGAATCGTTTAATAAATTCAAGGAATTTCAGAACGAAGTTGAAAACCAACTGGGCAAGAAAATCAAAGCGCTTTGATTGGATCGAGGTGGCGAATATTTGAGCCAAGAATTCGATGACCATCTGAAAGAACATGGAATACTTTCAGAGTTGACACCTCCGGGAACTCCTCAATGGAATGGAGTATCTGAAAGGAGGAATTAAACCCTGTTAGACATGGTCCGATTGACTATGGGTCTTAGTGAACTTCTAATCTCTTTCTGGGGACATGCACTTTTAACTGCGGCACTTACACTGAATTGTGCTCCGTCAAAGGCAGTGGAAAAGACTCCATATGAATTGTGGACAAATAAACCTCCAAGGTTATCTTTTCTCAAGATTTGGGGATGCGAAGCATATGTCAAGAAACTCATTTTTGACAAACTTCATCCGAAATCTGACAAGGTTTACTTTGTGGGTTATCCAAAAGAAACCAAAGGGTATTACTTCTACAACAAATCCGAGAACAAAGTGTTTGTTGCTCGTGATGGTGTCTTTTTGGAGAAGGAGCATCTCTCCAAAATGACAAGTGGGAGGAAAATCGAACTCGACGAAGTTTGAGAGGACGAGCAACAAGGACAAGTTGACAATCAAAGTGCTCACGAAGCATCTGTTGACATTGGTCAAAGTCAAAATATGCAAAGTCAAACCGACAATGCAAATGCTCAGTCCATCACCCTACGTAGGTCAACTCGGCCAAGATCTCAACCTGACAGATATCTCGGTGTCGTATTAACCAAAGATCAGGACATCCTAGTAGTGGATGGAGATGAGTCAGCAACCTACAAGCAAGCTATGACGAGCCCCGACTCTACAAAATAGCAAGAGGCCATGAAATCCGAAATGGACTCCATGTTTGAAAATCAAGTATGGGACTTGGTTGATTTACCCGTAGGTTACACACCTATCGGATGTAATTGGATTTTCAAGATGAAAACCGACAAAGATGGAAATGTATTAATTTACAAAGCAAGGCTGGTAGCAAAAGGTTATAGGCAAATTCACGGCGTTGATTATGATGAAACCTTTTCTCCAGTAGCTATGCTTAAGTCCGTTCGAATTCTTCTAGCGATTGCTGCATATTACAATTATGAAATATGGCAGATGGACGTCAAAAACGCCTTCCTCAATGGAATTTTGGAAGAAACTATGTACATGACACAGCCGGAAGATTTTGTCAACCAGAACAATCCTAAGAAGATATGCAAGCTTAAGAAGTCCATTTATGGATTAAAGAAAGCAAGAAGAAGTTGGAATCTGCGATTTGAGTCTTGTGTTTACAAGAAGGTCAGTGGGAGTGACATCGCCTTCCTAGTCTTATATGTCGATGACATTTTGCTCATTGGAAATAGCATTCCGTTGTTAGAGTCTGTAAAGGCTTGTCTCGGGAAATGTTTTTCAATGAAAGACTTGGTTGAGGCTCAGTACATACTAGGCATCAAGATCTATAGGGATAGATCAAAGAGGATGATAGGAATGAGTCAAAGTACTTACATCGATAAGGTACTAGCTCAATTCCAAATGGAAGGAGCCAAGAGAGGGCACCTACCCATGTCACATGGCATAACCTCAAGCAAGAAGAAGTGTCCAAAGACACCTGATGAGCGAGAAAGGATGAGTCGTATTCCATATGCTTCGCTTATTGGATCGATCATGTATGACATGATATGTACTAGGCCGGATGTATCGTATGCCTTGAGTGCTACGAGCCGATACCAATCAGACCCAGGAGAGGCGCATTGGACTGCGGCCAAGAATATTCTGAAGTACCTGAAAAGGAACAAGGATAAATTCCTGGTCTATGGCGGTAAAGATGAATTGGTTGTTGAGGGATATACCGACGCAAGCTTCCAGACAGACAGAGACGACTCCAAGTCACAATCCGGATACATATTCTGTCTCAATGGAGGAGCGTTTAGTTGGAAGAGTGCAAAGCAAAGCACAACCACTGATTCTACAACTGAAGCCGAGTACTTGGCAACGTCTGAGGCAGCCAAGGAGGCAGTTTGGATTCGCAAGTTCATTGATGAACTTGGTGTTGTACCCTCCATCAAGGGTCCAATAGACCTCCATTATGACAACAATGGAGCTATTGCTCAGGATAGAGAGCCACGAGCCACGAGAACATCAGAAGGTCAAAAATGTCAAGAGGCGATTTCACATGATTCGAGAATGGAAGACAGAGGGTGAAATCAGAATTTGCAAAGTGGGAACGGATGACAATGTAGCCGATTCACTTACTAAACCCTTGTCTCAAGTGAAGCACAACAAACACATTGAGGCAATGGGAATCAAGCATGTCGCGAACTGGCTTTGATTTCCATATTATAGTGTTTTAATTAAATTTTGGACAATGTTAATGTAAAACACTATGATGAACCATTCAGCTTTTAGAGTAAATAAAATTTTTCTTGCAATTTAATTCACTCCTTCTCTATTTAATTGTGGTTTAGAATTAAATAATGAGTCCATTCGATTTTAATAAATATTCAAAATAGGGTATCAAGTCAATGGCTTGGATAAAGAAACACCTATTAAGTGAACATTGAATATTTTAATCGAAAATTATCCCTAATTAAGGTCATATTTTTTGTGGACGATTAATGACCATTAGAGATTAGTGTGTAGTATGATTTATAGCACCGTTTCTTGTGCTATGAGGATATAAATTATTTGCACAGGTATTGGTTTAGAACCATACTGGATCGACATATGAGAATACTTTAAGAGATTTAAAATCGTCATAAGTATTTTCTCTCATTATTACTATCAGAACTCTTTTCCTTGACCATGAGTAGTGGGAGGTCTCTTGTTTGAGTACTAGTCCGCTTTGGTATCCGCCAAAACGTCTGCCGTAACTGGGGATTATAACGACATATATCGGGCGGCTAGGTCCTCTTAGTAAGAGAAGCTACATTACAAGACTGGAAATGTCCCCCTACTAACAATAGGGAACATGTCTTGTTGTTTACAAGGCCTCTCGAAGAGCGAGACTGTGAAAATGCATGGCCGTGCTAAGATGGATTTTAGAAATCATCTGCTTATTGACAGTCAAACTCGTATTTCGAGAAACACTTCTGGACGTAACAGACATGACGAGTAATCTTACTCTGTAGTTCATGAAGAGACATGAAGAGACATAGGAAAGGGGCTATACACTAAATACACACTTGTCCGGAAGGACAAGTGGGAGATTGAAAGGAATGGTGTCCTTCGAACAAGTGTATTATTCTGATAGCGGGTTCAGAATTATTAAAAAGCTAATATATTCAGTAAGGTCAAGTGATCGGAATGCCTGGGTGGAGGCCGCTTCTGATCAGTAATATTAATATAATTAATATTACAGCTTAATCTTGACTGAACCCTTCGGGTCACACCCAAGCAAAATATACGAACCGACTCAACAAATTAATTCGGAAGAAATTAATTCGTCGCCCGAGTGTTAAATATTTAGACGTCGGTAATTCGAGCTTGGAGCGTCGAAACCGATCGTCGAAAGTCGAGTAAAAAATAATAAAAAGTCGAGACTCGCAAAAAAATAATAAATCGACCATATTACCAAAATACCCCTAGCATCGGAGTGCCCCGAGCATCCGAATGATAGGGGCAAAAATGTCCAAGCATAGGTGGCTAGCAAGCGCACCAAGCCGAGCCTAGCATGGCTGGCTAGGTGCGTGCTAGCGCACCGTGCTAGCAGCGACGCAAAGCAGCTAGCAGCTGCGTGCACGTGGTGCGTGCAGCAGCTAGCTGCCGCAAGCTAGGCGTGTTAGCAGCGCACGCACTAGCAGCCATGCTCAGCAGCAAGCCCGCACCAAGTGCGTGGCTTGCGCGCACAGCAGCAACCGGCATCTTGGTGCGGGGCTGGGCTCGGGCTGGGCTCGTGGTTGGGCCATAGGGCCGGTCACTATGGGGAAGCTTGAGGAATATGGGAGCAAGTGGGTAAGGACATGTGACACAAGGGTTTTGTAGTAAAGTGCTTGAGTGGGAGTTAGAAAGACCATTCCATATTTTGGGAAAAACTCTTAAACTCCATTAACACTTGGGTTTTGGTCGGACCTTGCTAACTCCAAGGTAGCGGACCTAAAAAGTCGTGTTCGTCCTTTGTGGGTGGATATCGTTGGAGGCACGGCATTTGCGGTGCTCAAGGCTTTCAAGTAAGAGCCCGTTTTGAGAGGGCGAAGCTCGCTTCAAGGGTATGATTCGTTCTTCCTTTTCTTGTGTTTATTTATTTATGCTTTATGGTTTTATTAATTACGAGTGGTTCCTTTGGTCGGAGTTGTTTCCGCGGTGAGTTGGACACACGAAACCCCAACAATTCCGTCGGAAGTTTCAAAAAAAAAAATGATCACACCACTAGCCCCCACCACCAGTTATCACCCCACACCACCACCCCACCCAACCAAACCCTACTGCACACCACCACACTCACACCGACACCACCACACTCACACTGACACCACCGCAACCGACACCACCCCACCGCACACCACCACACTTGCTTAAACACCACCCCACTGTAAACCACCACACTCACACCGACACCACCACACTCAAACCAACACTATCACACTCACACCGACACTACCCCATTGCACACCGACACCACCACAATCACACCGACACCACCACACTGCACACCGAAACCACCACACTAACACAATAACCCCAAAACACAAAACTTAGAAAAAAAAAAACGAAAATTTACCTCAATAATCGAAAATCAACCCAAAAATGCGAAAAAAAGACAATAAATCGAAAAATACCACACAAATAAATCAAAGCCACTAGATCTACATATTTAACAAGAATTTCATAAGAAAAACAAAACGATAATTAAACAACAAAAATTAAAGGTAACATATAATTATACAATTATCTAAAATAATTGACAAATTAACATTACAATTACATAAAGAATTAACTAGATCTACAATCTAACCTAAATTAAAACTAGATCTAATCGGTTCACGATTCTTGCGCGGTGGCTTTGCAATTGTTGGTGGCGCTGATGTTGTTGCACGGTGGTTGTGGTGTTGTTGGTGGCGTTGTTGCACCATGTGGTGTATTTGGTGGAGCTGATGGCGACAATGTTGGTTGTTGTTGGTGGTGATTACAGTGATGTTGTTGTTGGTGGTGATAGAAGAAAGAGGACATGAAAATGAAGAGGGGAGAAGAAATAGAAGAAGAAATAAAAAAAAAGGAAAGGAGGAGAGAAGGGGCTGACCAAGAAGAAGGAGGAACAGAAGGAGAGAAAAGGAAGGAAAGAAGGAGGGAGATGAGGAGGACCAGGAGGAGAGAGAAAGAGAGGAAAGAGGAGAGGAAAAAAAGGGGCGGAAGAAAGGGGATTAGGGTTAGGGAGTTTAATTTTTTTTTTCTTTTTTTTAAATTATAATTCTGAGGGATTTTTCCGTCGAAAATTTCCGATAGAATATTTTTCCATTGGAATTAACCTTTTCCGACGGAATATTCAGTTGGAACGTCCAATTATTCCGACGGATTTATTTTCCGTCGTAAATTTCCAACGGATTTCCTACGGAAAATAAATCCGTCGGAAACATCGATTTTTCTGACGAATTTTCAGGTCCGTCGGAACCGATCCGTCGCTATTTGACTTGATTCTTGTAGTGTATGGCCGATTTCGTGGCTGATGTCGTGGCTGATTGTCGCCAATTTCGGCGGCTCATGGCCGATTTCGTGGCTGGGCTGCAAGGGAGGGTTTATTGAGGGTGGGGAGGGTTTTTGCAGGTGGCTGGGTTGCTGGGGAGGGGTTATCGAGGGTGGGGATGGGTTTTCGGGGGTGGGGGAGAGGTTTTTGGGGGTGGGGGAAGGGAGGGGGTGGCTGGGCGGCGATTTCCAGCAGCGAGGAAGGGGTTTGCAGGGATGGGGCCGAGTTTTTATCGGGATGGGGGTGGGGTGTGGTGTTTTCCGGGCTGGGCATGGGTGGTTTGAGGGTTTTATTTTTGTTTTATTTTTTTATAGCCAATTATAGGCTGACACGTGTCTCGGTAACCTGCTACATCAGGTTGGATGACCTGTTGGGTGCAATAGAAATTAATACCCCCTATAGTTGGGAGTGATAGATAATAATCGAAAGTACAGATTAATTTGGGCGGACGAGGCAAAGTTCAAATTATGGGAGCAAATTTTCCTTCAAACAATGTTTTTGAATTAAATGAAAGTCAAACACATTAAAACAAAGCTTTTTGAATCAAATGAATTTCTAATACATGCAAACAAAGCTTTTTAAATAAAATGAGAGTTAAACACATTCAAACAAAGCTTTTTGAATCGAATGAATGTCAAATGCATTCAACGAATCTAATTAAATCAAGTGAAAGTCAAACATAATCAAACAAAGTTTTTTGAATCAAATGAAAGTTAAAACATTCAAACAAATCCTATTGAATCAAATGAAATCCAAACACATGCTAACAAATCTTTTTGAAACAAAAGAAAGTCAAGCACATTTAAACAAAGCTTTTTGAATCAAATGAAAGTCAAACACATTCAAACAAAGCTAATTGAATCAAACAAAAGTCAAACACATTCAAACAATGCTTTTTGAATTAAATGAAAGTCAAACACATTTAAACAAAGCTTATTGTATCAAATTAAAGTCAAATATATTCAAACAAAGCCTTTTGAATCAAATGAAAGTCAAACACATTCAAACAAAGCTTTTTGAATCAAATGAAAGTCAAACACATTAAAATAAAGATTTTTAAATCAAATGAAAGTTAAACACATTCAAACAAATCTTTTTAAATCAAATGAAAGTTAAACACATTCAAACAAAGCTTTTTAAATCAAATAAAAGTCAAACACAATCAAACAAATCTTTTTGAACTGAATTAAAGTCAAATGCATTCAACCAATCTAATTAAATCAAATGAAGTCAAATACATTCAAAAAAATATTTTTCAATCACAGTAAAGTCAAGCACATTTAAGAAAAGCTTATTAAATCAAATGAAAGTCAAACACATTCAATCAAAGCTAAGTGAATCAAATGAAAGTCAAATACAATCAAACAAAGCTTTTTGGAAATAAATGAAAGTCAAACATATTCAAACAAAGCTAAGTGAATAAAATGAAAGTAAAACACATTCAAACAAAGCTATTTTAATAAAATAAAATTCAAACACATTCAAACAAAGCTTTTTGAATCGAATGAATTTCTAATACATTCAACGAAGCTAATCAAATCAAGTTAAAGTAAAACATAAAAAAAAAATTTAAATCAAATGAAAGTTAAATCATTCAAACAAATCCTTTTGAATCAAATGAAAGTCAAACATATTCAAACAAAGCTTTTTGAATCAAATGAAAGTCAAACAGATTCAAACATATCTTTTTTAATTGAATTAAAGTGAAATGGATTCAACGAATCTAATTGAATTAAATGAAAGTCAAACACATTCAAACAAATCTTTTTGAATCAAAAGAAAGTCAAGCACATTCAAACAAAGCTTTTTGAATCAAATGAAAGTCAAACACATTCTAACAAAGCTAATTGAATCAAACAAAAGTCTAAACACATTTAAAAAATGCTTTTTGAATTAAATGAAAGTCGAACACATTTAAACAAAGCTTTTTGTATTAAATTAAAGTCAAACACATTCAAACAAAGCTTTTCGAATCAAATGAAAGTTAAACACATTCAAACAAAGCTTTTTGAATCAAATGAAAGTCAAACACATTCAAATAAAGATTTTTAAATCATATGAAAGCTAACACATTCAAAACAAATCTTTTGGAATCGATTTGAAATCAAACACATTCAAACAAAGGTTTTTAAATCAAATGAAAGTCAAATACATTCAAACAAATG
The DNA here is from genome assembly GCF_001683475.1 of Chenopodium quinoa. Classification (NCBI taxonomy): domain Eukaryota; kingdom Viridiplantae; phylum Streptophyta; class Magnoliopsida; order Caryophyllales; family Amaranthaceae; genus Chenopodium; species Chenopodium quinoa. The sequence continues at coordinate 172,563 of NW_018744577.1, read as the reverse complement.
TTTTTGAATGAATTAAAGTCAAATGAGTTTAACGAATCTAATTGAATCTAATGAAAGTCAAACACATTTAAAAAACATATTTTTCAATCACAAGAAAGTCAAGCACATTTAATCAAAGCTTTTTGAATCAAATGAAAGTCAAACACATTCAAACAATGCTAAGTGAATCAAATGAATGCCAAATACATTCATACAAAGCTTTTTGGAATCAAATGAAAGTCAGACATATTCAAACAAAGTTTTTTTGAATCAAATGAAAGTTAAAACAATCAAAGAAATCCTTTTGAATCAAATGAAAGTCAAACACATTCTAACAAATCTTTTTGAATCAAATGAAAATAAAACACATTCAAACAAATCTTTTTGATTCAAAAGAAAGTCAAGCACGCACATTCAAACAAAGCTTTTTGAATCAAATGAAATTCAAACACATTCGAACAAAGCTAATTGAATCAAACAAAAGTCAAACACATTCAAACAATGCTTTTTGAATTAAATGAAAGTCAAACACATTTAAACAAAGCTTATTATATCAAATTAAAGTCAAATATATTCAAACAAAGCCTTTTGAATCAAGTGAAAGTCAAACACATTCAAACAAAGCTTTTTGAATCAAATGAAAGTCAAACACATTCAAATAAAGATTTTTAAATCAAATGAAAGTTAAACACATTCAAACAAATTTTTTTAAATCAAATGAAAGTTAAACACATTTAAATAAAGCTTTTAAAATCAAATGAAAGTCAAACACAGTCAAACAAATATTTTTGAATTGAATTAAAGTCAAATGCATTCAACCAATCTAATTGAATCAAATGAAGTCAAACACATTGAAAAAATCTGTTTCAATCAAATGAAAGTTAAACACATTCAAACAAAGCTTTTTAAATCAAATGAAAGTCAAACACAATCAAAAAAATCTTTTTGAATTGAATTAAAGTCAAATGCATTCAACCAATCTAATTAAATCAAATGAAGTCAAACACATTGAAAAAATTTGTTTCAATCACAGTAAAGTCAAGCACATTTAAAAAAAGCTTGATGGATCAAATGAAAGTCAAACACATTCAAACAAAGCTAAGTGAATCAAATGAAAGTTAAATACAATCAAACAAAGCTTTTTGGAAATAAATGAAAGTCAAACATATTCAAACAAAGCTTTTTGAATCAAATGTACGTCAAACACATTCAATCAAATCTTTTTGAATCAAATGAAAGTCAAACACATTCAAACAAAACTTTTTGAATTGAATGAATTTCTAATGCATTTAACTAAGTTAATAAAATCAAGTTAAAGAAAAACATAAAAAAAAATTTAAATCAAATAAAAGTTAAAATATTCAAATAATCCTTTTAAAACAAATGAAAGTCAAACACATTCAAACAAAGCTTTTTGAATCAAATGAAAGTCAAACAGATTCAAACAAATCTTTTTGAATCGAATGAAAGACAAACACATTCAAACAAAGCCTTTTTCCGTCGAATAAAAGTCAAATGCATTCAACAAATCTTTTTGAATCAAATGAAAGTGAAATGCATTCAACGAAGATAATTGAATCAAATGAAAATCAATTACATTCAAACAAATCTTTTTGAATCAAAGGAAAGTTAAACACATTCAAACAAAGCATTTTGAGTCAAATAAAAGTCAAACACATTCAAACAAAGATTTTCGAATAACAAAAAAGTCAAACACTTCTAAACAAATCTTTTTTGAATCGATTTAAAATCAAACACATTCAAACAAAGCTTTTTGAAATCAAATGAAGGTCAAACACATTCAAACAAAATTATTTTAATAGAATGAAAGTCAAACACATTATAACAAAAATGTTTGAATCAAATAAAAGTGAATCACATTCTAAGAAAGATTTTTGAATCAAATGAAAGTCAATCACATTCAATCAAATCTTTTTGAATCCAATGAAAGTCAAACACATTCAAACAAAGCTTTTTGAATCGAATGAAAGTCAAATCATTCAACAAAGCTTTTTGAATTGAAGTCAAATGCATTCAACAAAGCTAATTGAATTAAATGAAAGTTAAACACATTCAAACAAAGGTTTTTGAATAAAATGATAGTCAAGTACATTCAAACAAAGCTTTTTAAACCAAATGAAAGTCAAACACATTCTAACAAAGCTAATTGAACCAAATGAAAGTCAAACGCCTTCAAGCAAAGCATTTTGAATTAAATGAAAGTCAAACACATTCAAACAAAGAGTTTTGAATCAAATGAAAGTTAAACACATTCAAATAAAGCTTTTGGAATAAAATTATAGTCAAACACATTCAACAAAGCTTTTTAGTCGAATGAAAGTCAAATGAATGAAACAAAGCTTTTCGAATCGAATGAAATCGAAATTCATTTAACGAAGCTAATTGAGTCAAATGAAAGTCAAACACATTCAAACAAATCTTTTTGAACCAAAGGAAAGTCAAATAGGTTCAAACAAATTTTTTTGAATGAAATGAAAGTCAAACACATTCAAACAAAGCTTTTTAGATCGAATAAAAGTCAAATCTATTCAAAGAAGCTAATTAAATCAAATGAAAGCTTTATGAATAGAATGAAAGTCAAATGCATTTAACGAAGCTAATTGAATCAAATGAAAGTCAAACACAATCAAACAAAGCTTTTGAATTAAATGATAGTTAAAACATTTAAACACATCTTTTTTAATAAAATGAAAGTCAAACACATTCAAACAAGGCTTTTTGAGTCAATTGAAGTTAAACACATTCAATCAAAGTTTTTTGAATTGATAGAAAGTTAAATGCATTCAAACAAAGCATATTTGAAACAAATGAAAGTCAAAGACATTAAAGCAAAGATTTTTTAACTAAATGAAAGTCAATCACATTCAAACAAAGCTTTTTGAATCAAATGAAAGTCAATCACATTTAATCAAAGCTTTTTGAATCCAATGAAAGTGAAACACATTCAAACAAAGCTTTTTGCATCGAATGAAAGTCAAATCATTCAACAAAGATTTTTGAATCGATGAAAGTCCTACACATTCAAACTAATCTTTTTGAATCGAATTAAAGTTAAACACATTCAAACAAACCTTTTTGAATCAAATGAAAGTCAAACACATTCAAACAAAGTTTTTTGAATCGAATGAAAGTCAAACACATTCAAACAAAGGGTTTTGAATCAAATGAAAGTCAAACACATTCAAACAAAGATTTTTGAATCTAATGAAATTAAATTGCATGCAACAACGCTAATTGAATAAAATTAAAGTTAAGCACAAACAAACAAAGCTTTTTCAATCAAATTAAAGTTAAAACATTTAAACAAATCATTTTGAATCAAATGAAATTTAAACACATTCAAACAAAGCTTTTGGAATCAAATGATAGTCAAACACATTCAAAGAAGCTTTTTGAATCGAATGAAAGTCAAATGCATTCAAACAAAGCATTACGAATCGAATAAAACTCTAATGCATTTAACGAAACTAACTGAATCAAATGAAAGTCAAACACATTCAAACAAAGATTATTTTATCAAATGAAAGTCAAACACATTCAAACAAATGTTTTTGAATCAATTAAAAGTCAAACACATTCAAACAAAGCTTTTTAAGTCAAATGGAAGTCAAATGCATTCAACAGAATGAAAGTAAAAAAAATACAAACAAAGCTTTTTAAATAAAATTAATGTCAAACAAATTCATACAAATCTTTTAGTATCGAATGAAAGTCAAACACATTTAAACAAAGCTTTTTAAAGCAAATAAAAGTCAAACACATTCAAACAAAGCTTTTTGAACCAAATGAAAGAGAAACACATTCAAACAAATCTTTTTGAATTAAATTAAAGTCAAATGCATTCAACGAAACTAATTGAATCAAATGAAAGTCAAACACATTTAAACTAATCTTTCTGAAACAAAGAAAAGTCAAGCACATTACAACAAAGCTTTTTGAATCAAATGAAAGTCAAACACATTCAAACAAATCTTTTTGAATCAAAACAAAGTCAAACACATTTAAACAAAGCCTTTTGAATAAAATGAAAGTAAATCAAATTCAAACAAAGCTTTTTGAATCAAATGAGAGTCAAACACATTCAAACAAAGCTTATTGGATCAAATGAAAGTAAAACACATTTAAACAAAGGTTTTTGAATCTAATGAAAGTCAAACACATTCAAACAAAGATTTTTGAATCGAATGAAAGTCAAATGCATTGAACAAATTTAATTGAATCAAATGAAAATATAACACATTCAAACAAAGCTTTTTAAATCAAATGAATGACAAACATATTAAACAAAGCTTTATGAATCGAATGAAAGAAAATTGCATTCAACGAAGCTAATTTAGTCAAATGAAAATCATACACATTAATACAAAGCTTTTCAAATGAAAATGAAAGTCGGATGCATTCAACGAAGCTTATTGAATTAAATGAATGTCAAACACATTCAAACAAAGCTTTTTGAATCAAATTAAAGTCAAACACATTCAAACAAAGCCAATTATATCAAATGAAAGTCAAACACATTCATAAAAAGATTTTTTAATCAAATGAAAGCCAAATGCATTTAACGAAACTAATTGAATCAAATAAAAGTCAAACACATTCAAATAAAGCTTTTTGAATCAAATGAATATCAAACACATTCAAATAAAGCTTTTTGAATCAAATGAAAGTTAAACACATTAAAACAAAGCATCTTGAATCAAATGAAAGGAAAACACAATTAAACAAATGTTTTTGAATCGAATGAAAGTCAAATGCATTTAACGAAGCTAATTGAATTAAATGAAAATAAAACACATTCAAACAAAGCTTTTTGAATTAAATGAATGTAAACCATATTCAAACAAAGCTTTTGAATCGAATGAAAGACAATTGCATTCAACAAAGCTAATTTACTCAAATGATAATCAAACACATTCAAACAATAAAGCCTTTTGAATCGAATGAAAATCAAATGAATTTAACGAAGCTTATTGAATTAAATGAAAGTCAAACACATTAAAACAAAGCTTTTTGAATCAAATGAAATAAAAACACATTCAAACAAAGCTAATTGAATCAAATGAAAGTCAAACACTTTCATACAGAGATTTTTTAATCAAATGAAAGCCAAATGCATTTAACGAAGCTAATTGACTTAAATGAAAGTAAAAAACATTCAAATAAAGATTTTTAAATCAAATGAATGTCAAACACATTCAAATAAATATTTTTGAATCAAATGAAAGTATGATAGGCCGTCGTCGAGCCTACCAAAGATAAAGTCATATCTTGGTCTCACTAGCTAATAGCAAGGGTAAGAAAGGGTCGAATCCAAGAGAGGCGTTGAATCAACCACCGAGATACTACCGTTTAAACAAGCTAAATGAAGTCGAAATTGGTTTGGTTTTATGTAGCATGTACTAATTCAAATCCACTAATACTAAGGGGTGATTAACAATATTTAGAGAATTCTGGGGCTTGGGATATACCACTCAACTTCGTCATAAATCACAATTAGCAAGTAGCAAACAATGGTAATTTAAGGGATAATATAGGGGAAGTCATCTAAAGCACCGAACTACTCTCTCAAGCTAGAGGGATTACTCGAATCATGAATACAACCTACTCTCGTGGTTACAAAGCATAAAACAAGTATTAAAGCATAATCACGATGACAAAAAAATTCCCTTGACTGGAAATTCCTATTCTCATGGCATTTCAAGTCAATTAAGCATAAGGGAGCTAACTCAAGTTCATCTCTCGATCCTTCGTTGAGAATGCTTAGATAATAGTTCTAGCAATGGCCATATACAAGAACTAAGCTATTAAACCACTTAAGCTCAACTAATTAACACCCATCAATGACCAAATTAACACATGCAACAAGTAACTGACTACATTGAGGGTTTCACCCAAACCCTAGAAAATTAGACTACTCACAATCCAAGGAGATTAAAGCAATTAAGGATTTCAAGTAACTCATGAACAAGAATTAACGAAAGATTAAGCTAAATAACAATCTAAGCATACAAGAATTAAGCAAGATAATTAACAATCAAAGCAATTAAAATGGAAGAGAAGAGTGAGAAAAGGTTACTAGAAGCTTCAACTTGAATAACAATGGTGGAACTTGTCTTCTACAATGATTGAGATTGAAATTTCCAAGCTATTAATTAAAATCTAACTAATGATTTGAGAATATTTGTGTTCTACAATTACAAATTAAGAGGAGGCACTTCAAACTTGGATCCTCCGTACAAAATGAGCTAAGAAGAGTATTTATATGACCCCCAAATAAAAAGGACGGAGAAAACAAGAGTCGAGCTCGTCTATAGGTCGGCACTGACGTGCCAAAGGTTGCACAGACGTGCAGACCTTTTAAAATACGAGTAGTAGCTACTGCCTGACCTTGCACGGACGTGCTTCATTTGGCACGGACGTGCAGTGACTTGCACGGACGTGCCACTTATTGGCACTGACGTGCAGACCTTTTCTGACGAAATAACTTATTTTTGGAAGGTCATAACTTCTTCGTTACTCATTGGAATAAGGCATGTGACCAGTCGTTGGAAAGATCTTGAGATGAAATTTAATATCTAATTTGAATCACTTCAAAATGTTTAGTGGAACAAAAGTTATGGTCAGTTGAAGTTGACCTTAGTGGAAAAATCCTTCCAAAACTTTCCAAAAGCTTTTCATTTCTCTTTAAGGCACTCATCCTTCTTCCTCCATTGCTCTATCAACCAAGCTTTCCCTTCTCCTTTTTCACTCATGCTTGATCACGTCCATATATAGTGCTAAAAATAGCTACATTACATTAAAAACACAAACAACCCGTGAAGCATGGATGGTGCAAAATTTGTATAAAAATAGGATAAATAATGAACTTTGATGTTGAATAGTCACGAAAACAAGGTTCAAAAGTACCCTAAAATCATACCAAATAACAAGTTATCAAATCCCCCCAAGCTTAGATTTTGCTAGTCCTCGAGCAAAACAAACATGTCAAATCAAGAAGGAAGATAACTTGCTAATAATCAAACCAAGAAGAGGTAATAAAGAGGAAACACAAAAACACAAATCCGCATGGTAACAACCATAAACACTTTTAGCACAAGTGAAAAGCAATTTAAACCCCTAAGTCGCCTAAGAGGACGAGTTTTTATCTCGTGAGGGTTTCCATTGAGCTTAACCCACAACTCACACAAACCACAACACATCATCAAAAAAAATATGCATACAATTTCAATGTTTTTTTCCGCCCAAGTCAACTCATCAGGATATGAGACAAAAGCAAGACAAGTAACCAACTTTCAAGAATTACCAATCATACAAATGTACACATGAGTCGGGAGTAAAGAGGAAAACTAAGAAAGGTTGCACTAAGATACTTCTTTAGACCTTTTACTAGTTCATTAGAGCACATCTAGATATTCCAAAGTTGCAACAAGCCTTTTTCAGTTATAAAATCTCAAAATACTAGTCCACCTCCCAAAATGCACTCCCAATCCCCTTTAACTACACTCTAACTCGGAAATTTACACAAGAAACACCAAAATAGACAAAGTGTGGGAGGCGTCCACAAGTAGACCTCTAAATAAGAAAAAGTGAAAATTTTGGAGGAGTTTTTGATCTCCCTTTCTTTTTCTATATTTTTTTCTTTTGATTTCTCTTTTTTTTTACATTCATTGCCATCTTCTCTTTTAACTGTGAGCGAATCTTTCTTTCATTCGAGGCATGTGGCTTATTATGCCACTTATTACACAAGATACAAATAGATACAATTCCCTAATAGTGTTTCATTATTCTGGGGAGGAGGGGAGGAACATCAAGGGCACAAGGGACCACAATTCGATTCAAAAATATCCTACTTTGGGCAAATGTGACAATATCCTATGCTAGACGTGCAATTGAGCATTCATCGGTTTTCATTTCATATACTCTAATGCAATCAAGATTAATAAGCCTCTAAATGACCCCAACTCTAGCATACACCCTTTTAAAAGAACTTTTACTCATCATTCAAGAGTCAAGCAAGCAAATCATATAAGCATCGTCATTTGAGTCTCACCTTGGGCATTTTTTCGTTTTTTTGTTGTTCATTTTTTTTACTACTAGAAAGCAAGAATATTTACAATGTTAAGTTAAGCTAAGCATAAAAATAAAACATAAATATACATCTAAATAAGGAGAGAAGAGAAGTATTCACACATGATCAAAAGTTTGGATTTAAAGGAAGCAAGTTTGGATTTAAGGGCTTTAGATTAAAAAGGGAAATGAAACAACCAAAACAACCACAACAAAAACAAACCAACATGCCAAGAAGGAATGAAAATGACTCCCCCCAAGCTATCATAGACACTGTCCTCAATGTTAACCAATAAAAGCAAATAAAAAGGGGGAGAAAGAAGACTAACTCAAGGATCGGGCCTTCTTTGAAGCTTGAACCTCCTTGGTACTTTTGTTCTTGTTGGTTTTATTGGAAGACTTTAATTTCGCCTCTTCTTCTTGTTGTTGTTTTTTTTGTTTTTTTTTACAACTTAATCCACTACAAAAAATACTCGGGTTGCCTCCCGGAAGCGCTTCTTTAACGTCACTAGCTTGACGACATTGCGCTATCCATAATTAGGGAGGGTCAAGGCACACCTTTTTGACCCATCTCATTGTTCCCACACACTTGCCATTTTCCTTAGGCAAAACAATCACATTGCTATCATCTCTAGAAATGCAACCAAATAATTTCTCTATCAACTTGATCTTGTTTCTTTTTTTCTTCTTGACCCTCTTTTGCTTTTTCACCTCCAAAGCATGAGTCAATTCTTGTGGCTCCTGCATGTCTTCTTTCAAAGTACTAGCCAAAACATCGATCCGATGAACTTATTTCATTATGGGCTCACTTGAAATTTCCGGAAATGAGAAGAAAATATTTTCATTCCCAACATGCAAGCTAAGTCGTCCTTGTTTCATGTCAATGTTAACACCCGCGGTTTTCAAAAAGGGCCTACCCAATATGAGAGGTACTTTGGAATGCTCATCCATCTCCATGATTACAAAATCGCATTGCACAAGAGCCTTCCCCACTTGAATCGAGATGTCCTTTAAGACTCCCAATGGGATTCTAACCGAGTGGTCGGCTAGTTGGATTGACATTTTTGTGGGACTTATCTCCCCGAGATTCAAACTTGTAGCCATAGAGAAAGGAATAAGGCTAACACTATCCCCAAGGTCACACAACGCATTTGTTGATTCAAGATCCCCAACCTTCACAGGTATAGCAAAACTAACGGGGTCACCAAACTTCTCGGGAAGCTCATTTTTAGGAATATCACTCACCTCAAGCCTACTCTTTTTAGAAAGAAAAACTTCAAAAACTTTGCATATGTAGGCATTTGTGATAAAGCATGAAGAAGTGGAATGTTTGATTGAAGTCCTTTCATTTCATCAAGGAACTTGGAAAGTTTCTCATTTAGCTTCTTCTCTATTATTCGATGAGGGAATGGAATACGAGGCTCATATGCTTTGAATGGAGCTTGGCTTTTCACTTCTCCCTCTTCTCTCTTTGAGGCACCCTCATAACTCAATTTTGAGCTTCCTCTTGCTTCCTCACTCACTTCATTTTCAAACTCACTTTCATCTACCCAACAATCTCCCTCACCTCCTTTTTTGGTGACCTCTTCTCTCATAATTGGATCCTCATACCCTCCTTCCAAAATCAAGGTGATTGATTTCGCATGCTCTTTTGGATTCATTACCATTGTGCTTGGAAATTAACCACCAGGGTTAGAAAGGCATCCAACTTGATGCGCAATTTGAGATAATTGACTTTCAATTATCCTATTGTGTGCTTGGAGTTGTTGAATTGAGCTACTAACTTCCCCATTGATCTTGATTTGTTGGGTCATGAAGGTTTCCAAAACGGATTCAATGTTGGATTTTTGAGGAGGAGGGGCTTGATTGTATTGGGTACTTTGTTGGACATTGTCTTTTTGGTTGGGGTGGCGATAGGGAGCTTGTTGTTGTGAATGGGGATGATTGATGTTGTTTTGAGGAGGATGAGCTTGGCTATAATTGTTTTGAGGAGGGAGAGCTTGGTTGGGTTGTTTCCACCCAAAATTTGGATGTTGTTTCTAACCTTGGTTATAGGTTTGAGAGTAAGGATCATTTCTCCCAATAGAAGCCACATGCTCCATTGTTGTAGAGTTGCAATAGGATGCCATGTGATTGTTTCCTCCACAAGTCTCACAAGACATGACTTGCGAGGAGGAGCTACCGGGCACATTGTTCACTTGATCTAGCTTTCAAGCTAACATATCAACCTTTGAAGCAATAAGATCTATTGCCTCGAGATCATGCTTGCCGCCCTTCTTAGGATGACTTTGTCTTTTTTCACCCCCATAAGCATAATGCTTGGCAACCTCTTCAATCATTTTGTAGGCCTCGTCAACCGATAGCTTTTTAAGACTACCACCGGCCCCGGAATCAAGGTTGTCCCTCGAGATAGGAGTAAGACCATCATAGAAGCTTTGCACTATGATCCATGAGGTGAAACCGTGGTGAGGGCATGCTCTAGTGTAATCCTTGAACCGCTCCCATGCTTCACACAAAGTTTCATCAACCTCTTGGTTGAAGTTGGTGATTTTCCATCTTAATTCGGTGGTTTTCTCGGGAGGGCAATACTTTCCAAGGAAAGCTCTAGTGACTTCATCCCATGTGGTCAATGATCCCTCTTCTACCGTTCTCAACCAATGATTTGCTTTGTCACGGAGGGAGAATTGAAACATGTGCATATGGATGAACTCTTCCGTAATGTTGTTTTTCTTGATGGTTGTGCACAATTCGAGGAAGTTGTCCAAATGAGCAAAAGGACACTCATGAGAACTCCCACCAAATTGATCACTTTGTATCATACAGATGAGTTGAGGTGAAAGCTCAGAATTATTTGCATTCGTAGTAGGGAGACGTATGCCACTCCGAAGTGTGAAGGCATTGGGGTGGTCATAATCTCGTAACAATGGTGGAGGAGGATTGTTATCACCCATCTTATCTTCTTCGTTGGTTGCAAAGATTTCCTCCAGATCGAAATCCGAATATACAATAGAGAACTCGGGTGTGCCTTGAAAAAGCATCCTCACGTTTCTCAAAGTCCTATTTAACTCTGGATCAACGGGAATAAGCGGTGATTGCTTACTCTTCCGTGTCATGCAAGGTCAAACAAAGCTAAGAAAAATTTTAGCAATCACTATCACAAGTTGAAAACACAAATATACAAAAATAAATAAAAAAAATTATGATACAAATACACACACTTAGACTCATTCAACAATAATACATTCAATGTGACTTTGTCTTCCCGGCAACGGGGCCAAAATTTGATAGGCCGTCGTCGAGCCTACCAAAGATACAGTCCTATCTTGTTCTCACTAGCTAATAGCAAGGGTAAGAAAGGGTCGAATCCAAGAGAGGCGTTGAATCAACCACCGAGATACTACCGTTTAAACAAGCTAAATGAAGTCGAAATTGGTTTGGTTTTATGTAGCATGTACTAATTCAAATCCACTAATACTAAGGGGTGATTAACAATATTTAGAGAATTCTGGGGCTTGGGATATACCACTCAACTTTGTCATAAATCACAATTAGCAAGTAGCAAACAATGGTAATTTAAGGGATAATATAGGGGAAGTCATCTAAAGCACCGAACTACTCTCTCAAGCTAGAGGGATTACTCGAATCATGAATACAACCTACTCTCGTGGTTACAAAGCATAAAACAAGTATTAAAGCATAATCACGATGACAAAAAAATTCCCTTGACTGGAAATTCCTATTCTCATGGCATTTCAAGTCAATTAAACATAAGGGAGCTAACTCAAGTTCATCTCTCGATCCTTCGTTGAGAATGCTTAGATAATAGTTCTAGCAATGGCCATATACAAGAACTAAGCTATTAAACCACTTAAGCTCAACTAATTAACACCCATCAATGACCAAATTAACACATGCAACAAGTAATTAGTGACTACATTGAGGGTTTCACCCAAACCGTAGAAAATTAGACTACTCACAATCCATTGAGATTTAAGCAATTAAGGATTTCAAGTAACTCATGAACAAGAATTGACTAAAGATTAAGCTAAATAACAATCTAAACATACAAGAATTAAGTAAGATAATTAACAATCAAAGCAATTAAAATGGAAAAGAAGAGTGAGAAAATGTTACTAGAAACTTCAACTTGAATAACAATGGTGGAACTTGTCTTCTACAATGATTGAGATTGAAATTTCCAAGCTATTAATTAAAATCTAACTAATGATTTGAGAATATTTGTGTTCTACAATTACAAATTAAGAGAAGGCACTCCGAACTTGGATCCCCCGTACAAAATGAGCTTAGAACAGTATTTATATGACCCCCAAATAAAAAGGATGGAGAAAACAAGAGTCGGGCTCGTCTACAGGTCGGCACGGACGTGCCAAAGGTTGCACGGACGTGTAGACCTATTAAAATACAAGTAGTAGCTACTGCTTGACCTTTCACGGACGTGCTTCATTTGGCACGGACGTGCAGTGACTTGCACGGATGTGCCACTTATTGGCATGGACGTGCAGACCTTTTCTGGCGAAATAGCTTATTTTCGGAAGGTCATAAATTCTTCGTTACTCATTGGAATAAGGCATGTGACCAGTCCTTGGAAAGCTCTTTCAATAAACTTTAATCTCCAATTTGAATCACTTCAAAATGTTTAGTGGAACAAAAGTTATGGTCAGTTAAAGTTGACCTTAGTGCAAAAATCCTTCCAAAACTTTCCAAAAGCTTTTCATTTCTCTTTAAGGCACTCATCCTTATTCCTCCATTGCTCTATCAACCAAGATTTCCCTTCTCCTTGTTCATTCATGCTTGATCACGTATGTAGACACCTAAAAATGTCTCACCAAAACCAAACCCGATGATGAACAACCTTTCACCGCTACTATTGGTCGGGTTAAGTATTTAATCCCGAGAGTGCTTAAAAAAATCGTATTTGATTAAATTTGTATTTTTGAATAGTCCATGGATTAGTCTTGATGTTTGATAAAAGCATAGTTTTAATTTCAGCCCAAACTTATTATTTAATTTCAGCCCAAACCTTTTTTATATTATTGTTTTATTATTTATTTTTGGCCCAAACCTTTTATTTATTTTATTTGCTTATTTTCTTATTTTAGCCCAAATAATAATAAATCAGAAAAAGGCCCAAAATTATTAATCGGCACTTAAAATGCTTAACGAAATTAGGGTAAAAATTGAATTTAGACGGAAAAACGGGCTGAAAATTCCCGCGCCACGGCAGGATTCCATCGTGTCACGGGAATCATTCCCGTATGACGGTTGGATTTCCCGTGACACGGGAATTTCCGTGTCCTTTCCACGTAAATCCTTAACGCGTCTTCTTCCCCGTTTACTAAAAATTTCCCGCGTCACTCAAAAAATGCACCGTTTCACGGGAATGTATCCCGTTTGACGGTGATACTTCCCGTGTCACGGTAAAGTTTGCCATGTCGCGGGATACTTTTTTAGGGTTTTTATCATTTTAGGGTTCCGTGTGTTCCCTCAGCACATTTTCTATATAAATACCCCCTCATTTCTGATGTACGGGGCATCAATTAATTCTCTAGTTTTTTCTCTCTTCTATGATTTAGCCGAAACACTAGCCTACCATTCTTATTTCAAAATTCCTTCTTCAAGTACTCCAAGGAGTCCACACTTTACTCGTGATTCTGTCCTTAAGCCAAGGCGTGAAAGGTAGAACTGTTTGAGGGTTTGACCCTTAATCAACCCTACTTAATTTAATTTAATTATTGTTTTATTATTGTTTCCTTGAAGTTACTAACTCGTTTATTATTTTTTAGTTGCAAACAAACAGAATCAGAGTAAGAATAATGTTCCTTTTATTTCTATTATTTTTCTAATATATTGTTGGAATTATGGTTAAATTGCTTCCAATATTGATGTTATTCTATTATATTTATTGATCACCATATTGCATGGTTAAAGGGAATATGTAATTGAAAATCACGCCTAATAAGATAATTTGGACAACCGGTTTAGGTTCCTTTTTAATCTTGTTGTTTAATTCAAGTGATCATGATATTTTAGAATTATGTGTTGCATTAATATTTAACCAATTTAGCTTAATAATAGTTTGGAGCGAATTGAATATTCTGTTTGTATGCCTTTGAGATCGCAGGAATAACTTTTCACTATAAGAATCGAGTAGAGGCCAATACGGGCGAATGTGACTCCATGACTCACTTCGTACCATCATCCCCGATCCTCCTTTCGTGGTTCCGAACCATATGGAGTTAGTAATCTCATGGATTATGAATGGGGTATAACCTTCACGAGTCAATCGTTGTTGCATATCGTTGTCCCTTAATCGTGGTTGCCTTTTATGATCCGTGAACGGTTTACAAGTTCCTTAAAAACTTGTTGGCGGCTCCCTACTTTCCTTGTCCCTAATCGTATATGTCAATTCCCACTTCCTATGAGTGCCAAGCATATTCACACATGCTTTAAACGTAGGCGCACTTCGAACGACGCCTACAACGTCCATATATAGTGCTAAAAATAGCTACATTACATAAAAAACACAAACAACCCGTGAAGCATGGATGGTGCAAAATTTGTATAAAAATAGGATAAGTAATGAACTTTGATGTTGAATAATCACGAAAAAAAGGTTCAAAAATACCCTAAAATCATACCAAATAACAAGTTATCAAAGTAAAACTCATTCAAACAAAGCTTTTTGAATCAAATGAAAATCAACCACATTCAAACAAAGCTTTTGAAATGAAACTAAAGTTAAACACATTCAAACAAAGCTAATGGAATCAAATGAAAGTCAAACACGTTCAAACAAAGATTTTTTGAATCAAATGAAAGTCAAACACATTCAAACAATGCTTTTTGAAATAAAATCAAAGAAATTCAATCACATTCAAACAAATATCCGAATGAAAGTGAAATGCATTCAACAACGCCTTTTGAATCGAACGAATGTTTAATGCATTCAACGAAGCTAATTAAATCAAATAAAAGTCAAACACATTCAAACATATATTTTTGAATTAAAGGAAAGTCAAGCACATTCAAACAAAACTTTTTGAATCAAATGAAAACCAAACACATTCACACAAACCTAATTGAAACAAATGAAAGCAAAACACATTCAAACAAAGTTTTTTGAATCAAACAAAAGTCAAACACATACAAACAAAGATTTTTTAATAAAATGAAAGTCAAACACATTCAAACAAAGCTTTTTGAGTTGAATGAAAGTCAAATGCATTCAACAATGCTCTTTGAATCAAATGAAAGTCAAATTCATTCAACGAAGCTTAATGAATCAAATGAAAGTTTAACACATTCAAACAAATACTTTTGAATCAAGGGAAAGTAAAACACATTCAAATAAAGCTTTTGAATCAAAAGAAAGTAAAACACATTAAAACAAAGTCTTTTGAATCAAATGAAAGTTAAACTCATTCAAACAAATCTTATTGAATCGAATTAAAGTCAAATACATTCAAACAAAACTTTTTTAATCAAATGAAAGACAAATGCATTTAATGATGCTAATTGAGTTAAATGAATGTCAAACACATTCAAACAAAGCTTTTTGAATCAAATGAAAGACAAACATATTCAAACAAAGATAATTGAATCAAATAAAAGTCAAACATATTCAAACAATGATTTTTGAATTAAATGAAAGTAAAACGCATTTACCGAAGCTAATTGAATCAAATGAAAGTCAAACACATTCAAATAAAGCTTTTTGAATCAAATGAAAGTCAAACACATTCAAACAAATTTTTTTGAATCAAATGAAATTAAAACTTTTTCAAATAAAGCTTTTTAAATCAAATAAAAGTCAAACACATTTAAACAAAGCTTTTTAAATCAAAAGAAATTTAAACACATTCAAACAAAGCTAATTGAATCAACTAAAAGTCAAACAAGTTCAAACAAAGCTTTTCGAATTAAATAAAAGTCAAACACATTAAAATAAAGCTTTTTGAATTGGAATTAAATGAAATTCAATCTCATTTAAACAAAGCTTTTTGAATGAATGAAAGTGAAATGCATTCAACAAAGCCTTTTGAATTGAATGGAAGTCAAATGCATTAAACCTCAAACACATTCATTCGAGGGTGTTGACTTTGGTTTGACTTTTCTCTCTTATCTCACCCCTTCCATGGCGATTTTCTGAGCTGGTCTCTTTGCTTAGTTTGATCGTCAATGGCAAGGAAGAAGAAGCAATCTACTCCTCTTCCTCAAAATACACTACAAACATCTAATCTGAATGTGTTGAATGATGGATTATTAGGTTTTTCAAGCTCTTTTAGTTCAATTCCAGAAGGAGGTGATGATGAACTGGTCACACCTCCGGCTCATATGGTTCATCCATTTGCTGGAATGATATCCAGAAATGATTTTATTTTCTAGAATAAAGCCAGGAATCAATTTTGGTTGATAAGTTGAAGAAATCCAATGGAACAGTAACTAGGGTTTCACCGAGTACTGTTCCATTGAATCCTGCTATATGTTCAAGCCCGATTACTCTTCCGGTGAATACTGGAAGCCCGATTCCTACTCAAGAACAAGGTAATCAGTCTTTTAAGGCTCCTGAAGGTGAGATTAAGGAAGTTGAAGGGAAATGGACTGCCAAAGGGGTTCCCCTGTCTTTTGTTGGGGAGTGGAGACTCTCAGCAAAATTGGTAGCTTATTAGGAGTGCCTATTTATGCAGATGAGTGCACTCCTAGACATATGAGGGTTTCTTTTGCTAGGGTGTTAATTAAGGTTGATATAACTAAGGAATTGCCTAGTTTTGTGCTGATTGAAAGCCCTAGTGGAGAAATAGTTAAGCTAAAGGTTATTTTGAGTGGAAGCCACCCATCTGTAAGAAGTGTAACAAGGCAGGTCATGATTATGCTACTGTCAAAAGCAGTAAGCAAATTCCAGATCAGAAACCTGAACCATCAAACAAGCCACCAGCTTAGAAAAAGGTGTGGGTGCCTGTGGGGAATAATTTCAAGCGTTAATCCCCTAGCCTGAACCCCACTGTGATCATACACTAAAGTACGGTGGCGTCCAAAAGGGAAGAAGATAGAGCAAAAGAGTCGCCAACAAGTTTTAGGAACTTGTAAACCGTTCACAGGGTGAAGGTTACACCCCTTAATGATCCAAGAGATCGTCAACTCCATAAGGTCTTGAACCAAATAAGGGTTCGAGGATGAAGGTACAAATTCAACCAAAAAGAGATTGAACCTGCCCTAATAATAAGCCTCTACTTTATTCTGATCGTATTCATGTGCGCTTTTTGAATAGCATGCAATCAATAGGATTAACCCTAAACCTGTTTATCTATGTTGGTTGAATTTAATGCACAAATAAAACTATTATTGGCGATCACTTGAATTATAATCAAATTAACCCTAACAAGATTATTAAATATTTTATATAAGCGTGATTACAAGTACCAATTTCCTTTAAACATGCATAAAAGGTGTGATCAAGCAATAAAAATAATCATGATCAAGCAACATAACAATAACAATAATTATAACAATAATCATAATTAAAATAATAAAATTAATCATAATTAACATAATCATGTTAAACCATAATAATAGCAAGATCCTAGGCATGATACTAACAAGATTAATAACAAGCCCTAGCATGTCACTAAGCAATAAAAATCAAAGCTTTAACCCTAACATGATACTAACAATCATAAATATTAGATAGAGAATAGAAGGCATCGTAACAATCATATTTAATATTAAAGCTTCCCTAAACATGATATTAGGAATCATAATAACAATCTAAACATGATTTCTACATCATAATATGAATAAAAACCATTAAAGTACTTACTTTGATGCCTCGTACCTCTTTCTAATAACAAAATACACACGTTAGTAACTTCAAGGAAAATAATAAAATCAAAACAATTAAATTAAATAATGGAAATAGATATTTGGGACCAAACCCTCAGAAATTAAACCTTTCACGTCTAGGGCGAAGGCAACTTCGAATATGGTTAGGTGTTTCTAGATCTAATGAATGCGAAATTTTGTATGTAAAAAGCTAGTTCAGAAAAAGAGAGAAAGAAAGAGATGGTGAATGATTAGAGAATGAAAACTGGTTGTATGTGAATACTGGTTAAAACTGGTTTTTAGATCAAATCTTGTTATCGAAAACTGAGTTTTTAATATGTTATTTATAGAGAAAATCAGCCAAAAAGATAAAATATCAAAATAGAGTCTGGCGCACAAAAAAAGAACCAGCGCAAACGCTGGTTATTGGCGCCAGGCGCCAAAGCTGGGGGCGCTACAGCTGGCGTTTGGCGCTGATCTGAAAAATTACGCGCTTTCTTAAAATCAGATAAAAATTGCCGTACGAGAATAAAATCATATTTTCCTCAAAAATGCTCTTTGATTTTAATTAAAACTCTGGAAAGTCAACAAAAGTCAATTTATCAATGCTAATTGAATTTGGAATGAAAAGAACCTTCTAGAAGAATCTAGAAGAATAATACCATTTCTAATTGCATTAGGAATGATAAATCATATTAGGCCCTCCCCTAGATCATTGGGCCGCACATAAGGCTCAAACCGGGCCCAGTTTAGTAAATTGGCCATAACTTCCTCAATATTCATCGGAATTGGGCTTATAATATATCGTTGGAAAGCTCTTGTTAAGCCGCATCTAACTACACTACTATTGGACCCATATCATGGACCAACCAAACTGGATTGGCTGTTTTCTTAAAATAAGTTTTCAAAAACAGAGAGAAGAGAAAAGAAATTAAAAACAATCCGCAACACTAGACTTTCCACACTTTCACTTCATTCGATAATGATTCGACGTGAAAGGTACTCATCACTGGGTTTGGTTTTGGGGAGACACAAATGGGTGTCTACAGAAGCCCCCACTTTGACTGAGTTTGGAGAAACGCAAGTTTCGAAAACAAAAGTCAAAGTAGCGATACGGACGGAGAATGATTCAGAACGTTCTGCGATCTTAAATCATTCTTGTAACGCCGATACCTACAAACTAGCGCTAGTTAAACAGATAAAAGAGTTAAGTAACACGTATCTTGCACCGTCGAGCACACGTCTCTGGAAGTAGCCGATTGTTTTGATGACCTCCTGCCAAGAGAATGCCATCCCGTTTGAAAACCGCTACACTTGTAACTGCTTCCAATATAGAAGACTGCTTCGCCTGAAACGATCCTCCTCCGCTATGATAATATTCAACGTCCAAGGGAATACCATCGAAGATTGTTCCTCTTGAAACAATCCCCATCCGCATTGATAACATTCTACGTCCAAGGGAATACTATCGAAGATTGCTTCTCTTGAAACAATCCTCAATTGTTTGTGACAACTCTCCACAATCTAGGGAACACCACCTTGCTTTTTCGATGTTCACTCGTCTCTAAACAAAGAGCTTCTTTTTGATATGTTCATGCGTCTCTGAACAAAGAGCTTGATAATAGGATGCCCACACGTCTCTGAGCAAAAGAGCTTGCAGAACATGTCCACGCGTCTCTGAACAAAAGAGCTTGAAAGGATTGTCCACGCGTCTCTGAACAAAAGAGCTTGATTGATATGCCCACGCGTCTCTGGACAATAGATCTTTGATGAAATGTCCACGCGTCTCTGAACAATAGAGCTTCGGTACTTGAGCGTTTGTTGTGATAATATTCTGAAGTAAAATTTCCTAACACCAACGTTTGTCGATCTCTAAAGCTCGCCTGAACTTTGTTTCCGCTAAAACCAGTATGTTGGTGTTTCCGTGATGAGCCAAATCTTAGGCGCTTTAAGCTAAGTGAGACGATCTTTCATCTGGTCGACCACTTATTGTGATTGCAATCAAACTGACTACTTAATTATGTCAAATTGCTTATAGGGGCTAACTGTCGTACCAAGGAACCCAAAATTGTTGTATGAGGTCAAAATCACCTTTCTGAGAGGCTTAGAGTTCTATTGCTGCTGAAATATCTTTGGCGCCAAGAATTGACTCTGTCGCCAGACACTGTGATCTAGCGCCAAGCGCCGAAAGCTATTGCCAGACGCTAAATGTTTTCGTCCGGCGCTGGAGTAGGGTCTTCTCTGTTCTGCTGCACCTATATTTATTTTTGACTATATAACTTTGCCAATCTCTTTAATTATCTTAGGGTTGACCTAAGGTTTAATGTCGCTTGACTCATTGACTTGACATAACTCAAGGTATAAACTTGACTCGCTGTGATCGACTAATTCGAGGTTGAGTCGACTCGAAGTGAAATGACACGTGTGACTCATGACCCCTGTGTGCATTGTATTATGATTGTGCGAATCGAAAATGCAAAAAAGCAAAAATTTTCCGTCATTTTTGTGGAGGGTACCGACTTCCTCCCGAAAAATAAAGACACAAAAAAGAATCGAAGGTTTGAAGGTGCATGTTGAATGAGCTTAGTCAAATGTTGTTTGATACTATCTCTCAAGGTGCAAGGATTAATCCATCCTAGGCTATCTCAATGGTTGACTCAATGATGAAAGTATTTGGGTAGCTAAGGCACGGAGGCTAAGCACTTCGTACTTTGTAATGCAATGACAAATATGAGTGATTTTGACGAAGCATGCTTCAGCGTTAAGATTTCGTGACAAAGGGTTCCTAAGGGAACGTATATTTGGTCATGTATCTGTGATGTGTGTGAAAGTGATTCTAAAGTTAGGCCGCAAGGGCTAAGTGTATGGAAAAAGATTATTTCAAGAAGAGTCAAATGATGGTGACTCTTAAACTAAGTAAGCTAATGATGTAGGGATCAAGCCCCCAAGTCTAGCTCTAATTAGATAGGGATGAGCATTTGAGATCCCTAGATATGATCATGGTGTGTGAATGTGAATATGAATGCATGTTTATTACGGCCGCACCTCGATGTGAGGTTGCCTACGTATCCGTTAGGAATCAGGCCGAACGTAGCTCTAGCCGAACCTCGCACAAGTGTGTATATACCTCAAAAAGGTATTTTTTTAAGGGTTGTAACGTGGTTAGGCTAAAGGTTAAAGAAGAAGGGGATAAAAAAGGCTCAAGACCCTAGATAAGCCCCCAAGGTGTGCAACCTTGCTTTTGAGTCTTTGTATTTTTATGCTTGAGGTTTTCTACTCTTGTTTAGCTCTTTCTTTTGCTTTAGTATTTATTTCATTTTAATAAGTGCGGGCAATCCCGATCATGCGGTCTATCACTCACTTGACATTCGTGTTTCTCAGGCACGGTACTGAGCACTCGATAAGAGAGGCAATCTGAAACGTGTTCTTATCAAAGATATTTTCATATCAAAGACATTGGAACACTTGCCCTTTTGTACACTTTATTTATTTATTTTTGCTTATTTTTGGTATTTTAATTTTTTAAATTCACTCAAGTTTTTTATTTTTTTATTTTTTTTATTTTATTTTTTTAGAATTGCGTAAGTTACACACCATTCCATCCCTAGGTTAGGTAGATGTAGGTTGAAAAAAGAAAGGTCTATCATTAGACGAGGCTCAAAGTGGTTTATGAAGAAATGATTGTAAATTAGAAAGGTGAAAGGTGATATGATGTGGCTACAGGGGGTGCCTCAAATCATTTGTATACCTTGTGCTTTGTTTGACATGGATTTTTTTTTTTTTTAATGAAATGAAATGATCATATGCAAGGAAATAAATGCTCATTTTATTAAAGGAAAAATATATAATGATCCTACAAAATAAATCTAAGGAGAATAAAAAGGTGCCTATGCTAGACTTATTGGGGAAAGGGTAAATAAAAAAGAAATAGAAAAAAGTGGTCACGAAATCTTGTCGTTGAAGCTCGCTTCTTGTCTTGTATTGTTTACTTTACCATCACTCGCTCTTCTTGTAAACTGGAGGTATGGGAAGTTTGTTATTATCAATCAAATGTTGGATATCCTCCTTTAGCTTCCAACAACTCTCAGTAGCATGACCCCTACCTTGATGGTACTTGTAGTGTTCGTTTGGATTCCAACTAGGCACTCTCTTCCTAGGCGGGGGATCTTGAATAGGTCCAATGGGAGTAATGAGTCCTTTGGCATGGAGTCGATCGAAAGCATCATCATAGCTAATTCCAATAGGAGTAAATTCCCTTTTCGGTTGCTTTCGATTACCCATGGCTAGGATCTCACTAAGGTCGAAAGTACCAACACTATTACTAGAGTAAGTGTTTCCGGAAGAAGAAGGATAGTCGTTCTTCTTCCCTTTACAACCACTGTTACTATTGTCACTAATCTTGACCTTCTTGTCGCGCGGAGGGACATGAAGGAGATTTGAATCAATGAAGTCTTGAAAACAATCCTTGAGGGCGAGGCACTTTTCAGTAGTGTGACCGCCACCTCTATGGTATCTAAAATAGGAATTTGGAACCCAATTGGGAAAACGTTTTTCAGGTCGAGGGTCTTGACCTTGATCGTGAAGACAGTCAAGAGCTTCATTGTAAATCATTCCTATTGGTGTGTATTCTTCAATGGTCCGTTTTGCTAGTGGCTTAGGAGCATTGAGTTCTTCATTAAACTCTTGGTGCGAATTTTGTTCGATGGCCATAACCCGATTTGCTAATCCTTCTACCACATTCAAGAGCATGGCAACGACATCTTGCAATTTTCGAACGTCCTCTTTTATACTTGACGAGTCTTCCCTGGTGTTATCTAAGAGAAGACTTTCATCCTCCCCAATCATGGCCACCTCATCGAGAGAGGTTATATAAGTTGTCTCGATCATGGGTTCTCCTACAGGTGTGATAAGAAGTGATGGATCGAAGGATGTTTGACTTTTTTCAATGGCTAGAATCTCGGAATTTTCATTGTTATCGATCAGATCTTAAATAGCTTCTTTGAGTTTCCAACACCCTCAGTGTCGTGACCCTTTCCTTGATGATATTTGCAGTGCTTATTAGGATCCCACTTGGGTGGCCTGGCTTCTGGAACCGGATCTTTGATTGGCCCTATGGGAATGACTAGTCCTTTATGATGTAGCTTCTCGAAATCCGTTTCATAACTCATACCAAGTGGAGTGAAAACTCTTTTTGACCTTTTGATTCGTGATTTATAGGAGTTCATAGCATGTACCTCATTAATGGGAGAGGAAGAAGAAGGATGGTCGTTCTTCTTTCCTCTCGCACTATTATCTTTCAGAAGTTCATCTTCAATGTCAATGCCTATATTATAGACATCCTCGAAAGTATTCAAGTTGTATTGGTACTTTAAGTGCTTTGAATACTTCCCTTGGAGATTCTTGATAAACATCCTCACAGATTCTTTTTCGGTAGGAGCCTTGACCATATTAGCGGAAGTTTCACTCTATTTATTGAAGAAAGACGTGAACCATTCGTTTTCTTTTTGTTTTAACATCTCTAGTTGTCTACATTCTGTTTCGTCTTGGATGTTGCACTTATATCTATCTATGAAAGCGTTTACCATCGATTCCCGGGTAGAGGTCTTCTCTTTGTCAAGGGAGAAGAACCATTGTTGGCAAATGGTCTCGAGAGATAGTGGGAACAGGGAGGGGAAAATCTTCTTATCGATACCCTTAATGCTCATTATAGTTTCAAAAGCTCTTAGATGAAAGTAAGGGTTATCTGTTGCCTTGAATTTAGGGATGTCAGTGGCGTTGAACTTATGAGGAAGAAGTTCCTTGTCTAGCGAGACCCCTTGTGGACTCATGCCCTGAAATTTATAGTCACTAGATAGCTTGCTCAAACTTTCTTGCATGAGGTTCATTTGTTGTTGCTTCACAGGGTCATCGACCTTAAGTGTGAGGAGCTTCAGTGTTTCAGTCATTGTAACCAGTTGGTTCCTAAGCTCATTGACTTCTTATTGAGTTTCCATTATCTTTTTAGCCTTCCTCTTTTGTCAAATTAGTTTATCAAAATTGAAACTTGAATAAAGAGGTTGTCCTTGATTAATCGTCCTACTCTCCTCGACCAAGTACTGTGGAAAAGGAATTTGGGGATATTCATTATTAATTATTTGACTCGAGCTTTATTCAACATGCAATGGACGGAAGAAGTGAAGAAAGATTGGAGTAGAATGTGAAGAAAGATGATAGAGGTGGAGGGATATGAAGAATTAGGAATAGAATGTACTCCCCAACTCAAATGACGGAAAAAAAACCGACTCATGCATGAACCTAAAACATGGTCATGGTGACATAAACTCAAAGTGTGTGCTAAGACTAGTGAATGTAGGTGACATGTTAAGACTTGTGCCATGACCATGTGGCTAGACTATGTGACTAGACTCAATTAATGACTCGACAAGGTGTTATTGACAGCGAAATTTAACCGACTTAATTAGCAAACTGGTTAATTAGACACTAGGTGATGACTCGACCTATAATCCGAACTGTCGGCAAAACGACAGGACTGGCGTCGCACTATGTAGCTTGGAGCCAGACGACAGAGCTGTCGCCAGGCGCCACACTCCACAGAGTGACGCTACAGTCTAGACTTTGGCGCCAATGCTGGAGCTTCAATCTTGGACTGTTTTCGGTGTTATTAATCAACAGGGGTATGCTTAAAGTCGTACTAGGTTAGTTCTGATTAAAATATTAGACTTTATTGATTCAAATTAATTGATTAATTAATTAATTAGGCAAAGTTTTTTAAGTCATTAATTTATTTAATCTCAACACAAGTCAAACAAACGGTTAAGAAAACATAGAATATATGCACAACAAATAATGCACAATTAGTCAAGTAGGCACAATATGATGCAATGAGTTTGCAACCTAACCATGGCTCTAGTTCTCTAAAGTTCGGGATATGGTTTAGTCGATAGAGGGTCCATGGTTAATTGTCCGGATGCACCGCGCGAAAGCCTAATCGTGAAGGGTTGGCGCGAGTAGATGGGACACAACGAGTTTTAGGAAAACTCGCTTCCATGGTTTGGTGAATTCAACATCTGGAATGTACCCTATGTTGCTCAGAGCGTTCAATTAGGTAGATGGAGCATGAATTCCCAGAGGGTTATGTCCATATGTAGAACACATATGGATTTCAGAAAAGTAAGAAAAATTCAATTAGGAAGTAGGATCGAGCAAACAATACGAAAAACTGGTCGAAATTAGAACGCATATTTCTGGCTCGGTATTGGAGGAATTTGGCGCCAACAAATAGAGATTGGCGCCAAGTTTAAGCTATAGCGCCTGGCGCCAATGCTGGCGTCTGGCGCTACAGCTAAAATCCTGGCGCCAATACTCTGGCCCCTCGCGCTAATTCCTACATGCCTCAGCAGCTTTCAGTGCTCGATAAAATTTTCCAGTTTCGCGCGGTGTTATTTGGGTCCTAGTTGTGAAAGATAAATCTCAAATTTCCTACGTGTAAAATCCTATGTTTTTAACTCATTATGGATGGTCTTTCTAATGAGATCTTTTTTATGCATATGACAATAATGTTAATCAAAATTACGCACATGAAATACTTAGAACGTTTCGAGTCTCATCCACTCATTCTAAATCATTGCCGAAACAAATTCAGGAATTAAAATAGAAATCCTCCCCAGTGGAGTCGCCAAAAATTGTAGGGAATAATTTCAAGCGTTAATCCCCTAGATTGAACCCCACTGTGATCATACACTAAAGTAAGGTGGCGTCCAAAAGGGAAGAAGATAGAGCAAAAGAGTCGCCAACAAGTTTTAGGAACTTG
The DNA here is from genome assembly GCF_001683475.1 of Chenopodium quinoa. Classification (NCBI taxonomy): domain Eukaryota; kingdom Viridiplantae; phylum Streptophyta; class Magnoliopsida; order Caryophyllales; family Amaranthaceae; genus Chenopodium; species Chenopodium quinoa. The sequence continues at coordinate 146,846 of NW_018744577.1, read as the reverse complement.
TAAACCGTTCACAGGGTGAAGGTTACACCCCTTAACGATCCAAGAGGTCGTCAAATCCATAAGGTCTTGAACCAAATAAGGGTTCAGGGATGAAGGTACAAATTCAACCTAAAAGAGATTGAACCTGCCCTAATAATAGGCCTCTACTTTATTCTGATCGTATTCATATGCACTTTTTGAGTAACATGCAATCAATAGAATTAACCCTAAACCTGTTTATCTATGTTGGTTGAATTTAATGCACAAATAAAACTATTATTGGCGATCACTTGAATTATAATCAAATTAACCCTAACAAGATTATTAAATATCTTATATAAGCGTGATTACAAGTACCAATTCCCTTTAAACATGCATAAAAGGTGTGATCAAGCAATAAAAATAATCATGATCAAGCAACATAACAATAACAATAATTATAATAATAATCATAATTAACATAATCATGTTAAAGCATAATAATAGCAAGATCCTAGGCATGATACTAACAAGATTAATAACAAGCCCTAGCATGTCACTAAGAAATAAAAATCAAACCTTTAACCCTAACATGATACTAACAATCATAAATATTAGAAAGAGAATAGAAGGCATCGTAACAATCATATTTAATATTAAAGCTTCCCTAGACATGATACTAGGAATCATAATAACAATCTAAACATGATTTCTACATCATAATATGAATAAAACCATTAGAGTACTTACTTTGATGCCTCGTACCTCTTTCTAATAACAAAATACACACGTTAGTAACTTCAAGGAGAATAATAAAATCAAAACAATTAAATTAAATAATGGAAATAGAGACTTGGGACCAAACCCTCGAAAATTAAACCTTTAACGTCTAGGGCGAAGGCAACTTCGAATATGGCTAGGTGTTTCTAGATGTAATGAATGCGGAATTTTGTATGTAAAAAGCTAGTTCATAAAAAGAGAGAAAGAAAGAGATGGTGAATGATTAGAGAATGAAAACTGGTTGTAGGTGAATACTGGTTAAAACTGGTTTTTAGATCAAATCTGGTTATCGAAAACGGAGTTTTTAATACGTTATTTATAGAGAAAATCAGCCAAAAAGATAAAATATCAAAACAGAGTCTGGCGCACAAAAAAACGAACCAGCGCCAACGCTGGAAGTTGGCGCCAGGCGCCAACACTAGCGCCAGGCGCCAAGCGTAGCGCCAGGCGCTACAGCTGGCGTTTGGCGCTGATCTAGAAAATTACGCACTTTCTTAAAATCAGAAAAAAAAATTGTCGTACAGGAGGGTAAAATCATATTTTCCTCAAAAATGCTCTTTGATTTTAATTAAAACTCTGAAAAGTCAACAAAAGTCAATTTATCAATGCTAATTGAATTTGGAATGAAAAGAACTTTCTAGAAGAATCTAGATGAATAAAACCATTCCTAATTGCATTAGGAATGATAAATCATATTAGGCCCTCCCCTAGATCATTGGGCCGCACATAAGGCTCAAACCGGGCCCAATTTAGTAAATTGGCCATAACTTCCTCAATATTCATCGGAATTGGGCTTATAATATATCGTTGGAAAGCTCTTGTTAACCCGCATCTAACTACACTACTATTGGACCCATATCATGGACAAACCAAACTGCATTGTCTGTTTTCTTAAAATAAGTTTTTAAAAATAGAGAGAAGAGAAAAGAAATTAAAAACAATCCGCAACACTAGACTTTCCACACTCTCACTTCATTCGATTATGATTCGACGTGAAAGGTACTCATCACTGGGTTTTTTTTTGGGGAGACACAAATGGGGGTCTACAGAAGCCCCCACTTTGACTGAGTTTGGAGAAACGCAAGTTTCGAAAACAAAAGTCAAAGTAGCGATAGGGACGGAGAATGATTCAGAACGTTCTGCGATCCTAAATCATTCTTGTAACGCTGATACCTGCAAACTAGTGTTAGTTAAATAGATAAAAGAGTTAAGAAACGCGTATCTTGCACCGTCGAGCACACGTCTCTGGAAGTAGCCGATTATTTTGATGACCTCGTGCCAAGAGAATGCCATCCCGTTTGAAAACCGCTACACTTGTAACTGCTTCCAATATAGAAGACTGCTTCGCCTGAAACGATCCTCCTCCGCTATGATTATATTCCATGTCCAAGGGAATACCATCGAAGATTGTTCCTCTTGAAACAATCCCCATCCGCATTGATAACATTCCACGTCCAAGGGAATACTATCGAAGATTGCTTCTCTTGAAAAAATCCTCAGTTGTTTGTGATATTTCTTCACAATCTAGGGAACGCCACCTTGCTGTTTCGATGTTCACTCGTCTCTGAACGAAGAGCTTCTTTTTGATATGTTCACGCGTCTCTGAACAAAGAGATTTATAATAGGATGTCCACGCATCTCTGAGCAAAAGAGCTTGTAGAACATGTCCACGCGTCTCTGAACAAAAGAGCTTGAAAGAATTGTCCACGCGTCTCTGAACAAAAGAGCTTGATTGATATGCCCACGCGTCTCTGGACAATAGATCTTTGATGAAATGTCCACGCGTCTCTGAACAATAGAGCTTCGGTACTTGAGCGTTTGTTGTGATAATATTCTGAAGTAAAATTTCCGAACACCAACGTTTGTCGATCTCTAAAGCTCGCCTGAACTTTGTTTCCGCTAAAACCAGTATGTTGGTGTTTTCGTGATGAGCCAATTCTTAGGCGCTTTAAGCTAAGTGAGACGATCTTTCATCTGGTCGACCACTTATTGTGATTGCAATCAAACTGACTACTTAATTATATCAAACTGCTTATAGGGGCTAACTGGCGTACCAAGGAACCCGAAATTGTTGTATGAGGTCGAAATCACCTTTCTGAGAGGCTTCGAGCTCTGTTGGTGCTGAAATATATCTGGCGCCAAGAATTGACTCTGTCGTCAGACAATGTGATATAGCGCCAAGCGTCGAAAGCTATTGCCAGACGATAAATGTTTTCGTCCGGCGCTTTCTATTACATTTGTATTTATTTTTTACTATAGAACTTTGCCAATCTCTTTAATTATCTTAGGGTTGACCTAAGGTTTAATGTCGCTTGACTCATTGACTTGACACAACTCAAGGTATAAACTTGACTCGCTGTGATCAACTGACTTGAGGTTGACTCGACTCGAAGTGAAATGACACGTGTGACTCATGACCCGTGTGTGCATTGTATTATGATTGTGCGACTTGAAAATGCAAAAAAGCAAAAATTTTCCGTCATTTTTGTGGAGGGTACCGACTTTCTCCCGAAAAAGAAAGACACGAAAAAGAATCGAAGGTTTGAAGGTGCATGTTGAATGAGCTTAGTCAAATGTCGTTTGATACTATCTCTCAAGGTGCAAGGATTAATCCATCCTAGGCTATCTCAATGGTTGACTCAATGATGAAAGTATTTGGGTAGCTAAAGCACGGAGGCTAAGCACTTCGTACTTTGTGATGCAATGACAAATATGAGTGATTTTGACGAAGCATGCTTCAGCGTTAAGATTTCATGACAAAGGGTTCCTTAGGGAAGGTATATTTGGTCATGTATCTGTGATGTGTGTGAACGTGATTCTAAAGTTAGGCCACAAGTGCTAAGTGTGTGGAAAAAGATTATTTCAAAAAGAGTCAAATGATGGTAACTCTTAGGCTAAGTAAGCTAATGATGTAGGGATCAAGCCCCCAAGTCTAGCTCTAAGTAGATAGGGATGAGCATTGGAGATCCCTGGATATGATCATGGTGTGTGAATGTGAATATGAATGCATGTTTATTACGGACGCACCTCGATGTGAGGTTGCCTACGTATCCGTTAGGAATCAGGCCGAACGTAGCTCTAGCCGAACCTCGCAAAAGTGTGTATATACCTCAAAAAGGTCTTTTTAAGGGTTGTAAGGTGGTTAGGCTAAAGGTTAAAGAAGAAGGGGATAAAAAAGGCTCAAGACCCTAGATAAGCCCCCAAGGTGTGCAACCTTGCTTTTGAGTCTTTGTATTTTTATGCTTGAGGTTTTCTACTCTTGTTTAGATCTTTCTTTTGCTTTAATATTTATTTCATTTTAATAAGTGTGGGCAATCCCGATCCTGCGGTCTATCACTCACTTGGTATTCGTGTTTCTTAGGCACGGTACTGAGCACTCGATAAGAGACGCAATCTGAAACGTGTTCTTATCAAAGATATTTTCATATCAAAGACATTGGAACACTTACCCTTTTGTACACTTTATTTATTTATTTTTGCTTATTTTTGCTATTTTAATTTTTTAAATTCACTCAAGATTTGTTTTTTTTTTTTTTTTTTTTTGAATTGCATAAGTTACACACCATTCCATCCCAAGGTAAGGTAGATGTAGGCTGAGAAAAGAAAGGTCTATCATTAGACGAGGCTCAAAGTGGTTTATGAAGAAAGGATTTTAAATTAAAGGTGATATGATGTGGCTACAAGGGGTGCCTCAAATCATTGGTATACCATGTGCTTAGTTTGACATGGATTTTTTTTTATTTTTTATTTTTTTTTTAATGAAATGAAATGATCATATGCAAGGAAATAAATGCTCTCAGAAAGGTAGAATTTTGGTTGGGTGGAATCCTAATGTGCTCAATTTGGATGTTCTAACAGTGCCTAAGCAATTTATTCATTGTGCAGTTAGTCATAAATATTTTATGTTAGTTGAGACGATTAATACAAGAGGGGGGGTGAATTGTATCGAGTTCCTAATAGATACTTTTGCGGAATGATAAAACACTGCATATAGGAACTTGCAAGGACAAACAGATTTTACGAGGAAACCTTCCAGGGCCCAACTGGAAGTAAAACCTCGACCCTACCTTAGGGATTTCAAACACACACCACTTCACTATAATAGGGCAAACACCAAGTTACAACCTATTAAACACATACCTTTGTTCACAAGTTCCACACTTGCTACTCGATAGAACCCTATCCTACCCAATCTAAGTACCACACTTAGACTCACTCGTACTGCCAAAGTACAAAACTCTCAGCTTCACACTAGAAGCTTACACAACTAGTATGCGATGTAAAAAGATAACAAACTCACCCAAATAACCCAACCAATAAAAATGTATGACATCTAGTATATGATAGGCAAGCTATGCATGAAATCCAAAACAAATATGAGAAGTTAGAAGCTTGGTAAACTTACTCAATTAATGCTCAGTGATTTCTCCACGCATAAACTCGCAAAAACCTTAAACCATTTTGATCTCTACTATTTATACAAGTAGAACTTGTATAGCAAGTAGGTTTTCTAAAAGATAAATAAGTTAACTTAACTTATCTTTAAAACACGGTTTTATGAAAATCATATTTGAAGAAAATCTTTTCCGGAAAATAAGATAGAAAGATATTGTTAAAAAGAATCATATCTTTTAACAAACCGATTTTAAGAAATAAAACCTTTTAGAAAATCTTTTCTAAAATATATCTTTTATATTTTCCTTATTAATTTATTTACCAAGCAAACTTGTCACGCTTCTAATAAATCTCGTGCATTAACCTACTTAACATATTAACAATAATCTAGAAGATAAAAACTATAGCTAAATTAAATTGTTGCGTCGCGCTTTTGTACAGGTAGGTTACTTGGGCTCCACGCAGACTAAGTTCCTTCAGGGACCTTAGCTTGCTGACTTCAAGTACCTGTTAGGGAACGTTCCTGTTAGGGAACTTAGTTCTTGTTAGAGAACTTAGTTCTTGTTAGAGAACTCTTCTTCTTTTCTGTTTAACTATTTATATAAAGATCTCCTCATGTCTTCTTAGTTCCAGTTACTTCTTCCATCACCACGATCAATTTCACTTAAACTAATCAAACACTTAAAAACCTTTATTAGATGAGTTTGCTTTAGTTTAAGTTCCTCGTCATCAAAACTTTTAAGCTTCAACAATTTCCCCCTTTTTGATGATGACAAACTTAAGCAAACTCTTGAGAAAAGTTAAACAAAATAGAAGGGCGTATTATTGTATTTTTTATTTATTGACAAAAAGATAACCACACAACTAAAAATACAAAAACAAGAAAACAGAACATAAATAAAACTAAGAAATAAAACAAGAAATAAACTAAGCTACTTGGCACCATATCAGAAGAAATTTCTGATACTTTATTAACTGGAACCCAGAACAACTTTCGCTTCCAAGTTTGCTTCTTCTTTTCCCCCTTTTGGCATTATAAAAAAGTCCTGCTTTTTCAAGTTTATTATGCATCTAGCCACAGCCCCACAAGCAATTCATCGAGTGTGGGAAACTGAAGGCAGCGCTGCTAACCTACCTTAAGCAAGTTCCACTTTCCTGCAACAATTTTCATAATGCACATATACACACATGTATAGGCAGTTCGAAAAGAATTCATTAAAACCAAAATAAACATCTTGCTGAACAAATTTTTACAAAACCAAAATAAAATTGTTCAGAAACCTAAAAACATAAACTGAAAATCTTCATGACTGAGATAAGAAAGGCTGGAATAGGCTAAATAGGCTAGGTTGTGAATAAAGTAGATCAGGTCTGAAGGAGCTCAAGAATCTTCTTGTTGTCCTCCTTGGTTTGCTGTGCAGAGGCCTCCAGCTTATCTTCAAGACACTTGATAGCCATCTGGAACTCCTCCCTCTAAGACCTGAGATTGCCCTCAAGTTTCTGCACAGTTTTCTCCAACTGCTGCACCTTCCCAGTGACAGCCTTGATCTCCCCCGTGGCTACTTTAAGCTGCTTCTCAGCAGTTTCAACTCGATCAGTAAGCTCTGCCACCTGCCCAACCAGAACATTATCTTCTTCAGTATCAAGCTCCAGAGGTTCATCCATCCTGCTCTTCCTCACATGCTGCTCTGGAACCTCTTTCCCATTTCTTTTTCCTCCTGCACTCTTTTTCTCTTCTCTTCTACTCTCCTCACCTTCCCATTTACTACCTCAAAATTAATTCCCTGTATTGTCTCACCATTTATCACATTTTCAGGTTTTTCTTTCAAACCTTCATACACCCCTTTCAATTTTACACCAAGTGACTCTAAAACGGTTGACAAAACAGCTCCATAGCCCACTTTGTTCTTTCCTGGAACACAATGTGCTAGATGTTGATACATTAGTGAAGGAAAATTCACTTTGATTTTTCCAGAGAGACAGAAGATGACAGCCATATCCATCAAGCATGCTTCACTCTGCTTTTAAGTTTTAGGTAGAATTGTTTTTCGAACCAAGTTGAACAACAACTTGTTCAGTGAGCTAAGATCGTTGTGGCACATGATATTCTTCCCCCTTTTTCCTCCTAGGGATTCAGCAATATCACCCCCTAAATACTCACCTACTTTCACAGTACCCTTTCCCTTAAGGTACATCTCATAACCCTCAGTTGGTACTTTCAAAATTTTTCCCAATTTTGCGACATCAAACTCAATTTTCTTTTTGTTAACTAAACTAGATCTTTTCCTTGTTTCACTTGAAATTTTCCACATAATTCAGTCATTGCAGCAGGATACATAACATTATTTGAAGAATTAGTTAACAAGTGCTCCCACCCTTGAAATTTGATTAAATCAAGAAATTCCAAAAACCTAGACTTCTTGCACCAAGATGAATCAAGTCTATGGCCAACAACATACCTCTTAGCATCGGAATTGAGTTCCGATTGCTCATCATCATCTTCTTCCTCAGCCTCCTCTCTGTCCTCTAATTCATTATGTTCCTCTCCTCCTTCCTCTTCTCCATCGTCTTCATCATCATTCGACTTAGTCTCTCTAGCAAGATCATCAACCTCTGCCATATTTTCCTCGAGTGTTTATCCTCTCAACTTCTTTTCTTTCCATTCTTTGATCCTCTAAAAAATAGAGGATTCTTCTTGTTCACTCTTGCTTTCCACTTCTTCGTTGAGTTTAGGGTTTTCCGAGTCTTTGATTGATGTTGGAGAAGCTTTGTAGTTTACCATGGCTGAAGGAGAGGTTTCTTCTTGGATTGTTCTTTCGGAGTGGTGAGAGTTTTCTGATGAAACAATCTCGGCAATAATAACCATGGTTTTTGAATGGTGGTTTTGAGCTTTGATGGTTTTTACTGAAGGAAGGTTAAAGTGATTTGACAGTGAGATGAAAGTGGTGGGTGAAAGATGCTTTGATAATTAATGAAGCGGTGTGATGGAAATTAATGGGTTCACTGTTCAGTCATTTAATTGAACATGTTCAATTAATTTTGTAAATCATTTAGGCAGGATGAATTTACCAAAAATCTTTACTTTCCAAATACTTTTTTTTAAAAAACTTTCTGAAAATAAAACGCGCAATTGGAACACGCTTTCTACACATATGCAATGTACATTACTACTAATTATTACAGTTAAGCATTTAATGAGCTTACCTCTAGTAATTAACAACGGTGACACTTCAGCTATGTTTAGCACACTAAGATTGTGCTAAATGCTCTTTTTGCTCTATTTACATTATTTTTTACTTTGTCATATCTTGGAACTTCAGAAGCAATCAATTCAGCTTGATCATCCCAAATTCCAATCTCAATTTCTCAAATCTTTTTCTGCTCAAGGGCTTGGTTAGAATATCTGCAATTTGATTTTCAGTATGACCAAATTCTAACTTAATATTCCCTTGCTCCACATTATCTTTTAAAAAGTGATGCCTAATGTGGATATGTTTTACCTTTGAGTGTTGAACTGGATCCTTAGAAATACATATAACACTGGTATTATCACAGAAAATAGGCACACATTCAAAAATAATACCAAAATCTCTAACCTGTTGCTTTATCCAAAGTACTTGAGAACAACATGCTGCTGCTGCCACGTACTCAGCCTCAGCTGTAGACATTGCAACTGTGTTTTGCTTCTTGGAACCCCAAGAAACTAAACAAGGTCCTAAAAACTGTACCTACCTGAAGTGCTTTTTCTATTGACTAAATCACCTGCATAGTCCATAGCAGTAAAGCCATTTAAATCAAAGAAGTCACTTCTAGGATAGAAGAGACTCAAATCATCATTTCCTTTAAGGTATCTAAGGATTCTCTTTACTGCTTTCAAGTGAGACTCCTTTGGGTTTGCTTGGAACCTGGTACACAAACCTACACTAAAAGATATGTCAGGTCTACTAGTTGTTCGATAAAGTAAAGAACCTATCATACCTCTATACATAGATTGATCAACACAAGTTCTAGTTGGATCTTCATCCAATTTGGTTGCTATACCCATTGGAGTGTTATTAGTCTTAGCATTATCTAGCTTGTACTTCTTGATCAGTTCCTTGATATATTTTTCTTGATGGATCATGATTCCTTCTTCAGTTTTCTTGATTTGCAATCCGAGGAAGAAGTTTAATACTCCCATCATGCTCATTTCAAATTCTCCACTCATAAGGTCAGCAAAATACTTGCACAAAGATTCATTAGTTGCACCAAATAAAATATCATTAACATAAATTTGTACAACTAACATGACAGTTCCATTTAATTTTAAAAACAAATTTTTATCTATTTTACCATGTTTAAAACCATTTTGCAGTAGGAATTTAGACAATCTTTCATACCATGCTCTAGGAGCTTGCTTCAGCCCATAAAGAGCTTTGTCAAGCTTATAGACATGGTTTGGGAACTCTGGATTTTCAAATCCAGGAGGTTACTCCACATAGACTTCTTTATTTAAAAATCCATTTAGAAATGCACATTTAACATCCATCTAGAACAACGTGAATCCCATATAAGCAACAAAAGCAATAAGTAAACGAATAGCCTCTAACCTGGCCACTAGCGTAAATTTTTCTTCATAGTCTATTCCTTCTTGTTGATTGAAACCCTGAACAACAAGTCTTGCTTTATTCCTAACAATAATACCATGCTCATCTAGCTTGTTCCTAAACACCCACTTTAGACCTATAGTCTTCTTATCCTTGGGTCTAGGTTCCAGATGCCAGACTTTATTTCTTTCAAACTCGTTTAATTCAGCTTGCATAGCATTAATCCAGTCTGCATCAGTTAAAGCTTTAACATAGTTCTTAGGTTCCATAGAAGAGAGGAATGCATAGAATGCACAGAAGTTTCTAAGCTGAGATCTAGTTTGAGTTCCTTTTGTAATATCACTCATGATTGTATCCACTGGATGTGATTTCTGATATTTCCATTGCTTTGGTGTAAAGTCCTTGACTGGATACAACCTTTCCTGATTATTGTTGTCTGGTTCTTCTATAGGAACTTGGTCTTGAGTCTCATTTGGAACTTCAACAGGATATTCCTCAATCTGATCTTGATTTCGTTCTTGATGTGGAGTTCCTGGTGCATTCTCCATTTCAGGTTCTATATTTGCTTCTGGATTCGTTTCTTCTACATTTTCAACTTGCTGCTTGTGCAATGATGTTGATTCCTCATCTGAATCTGGCTTGCGCACAAGTCCAATTTCAAAATCATCATCATAATCATGTACATCATTTAACTGTTCAGTTTCATCAAATATAATATGTACAGATTCCTCAACACACATTGTTTTCTTATTATAAACTCTATAGGCTTTACTATTTGAGGCATATCCTAAGAATACTGCCTCATCACTACGTTCATCAAACTTTCCAAAGTTCCTTTTACCATTGTTATGAACAAAGCATCTACATCCAAAACATCTAAAATAAGAAATATTAGGCTTTCTCCCTTTGATTAGCTCATAAGGAGTTTTGTTGGTGATGATCTAACATATACTCTGTTAAGAATATAGCATGTTGTATTCACTGCTTCTGCCCAGAAGTTCCTAGGCTGTCCACTTGAGATCAGCATTGTTCAGGCCATGTCTTCAAGGCTTTTATTCTTGCGTTCCACAACTCCATTATGTTGTGGAGTCCTTGGTGCAGAAAAGTTGTGATCCATTCCATGCTCAGTGCAAAATTCATCAAATTCTGAGTTTTCAAATTCTGTTCCATGATCTGATCTGAGGTGGATCAATGGATTGCCTGTTCTTCTCTGTTCTTTCTTTACAAAGGCTACAAATTCATCAAATGTCTCATCTTTGCTAACAAGAAAGAAAACCCAAGTAAACCTTGAAAAATCATCAACAATAACCATTACATATCTCTTACCACTTCTACTTTGGATTCTCATAGGATCACATAGATCCATATGAATAAGTTCCAAAGGTCTTTTGGTACTTACCATTTTCTTGGACTTGAAAGAAATTCGAGTCTGCTTTCCTCTAACACAAGCATCACACACTTTGTCATACAGAAACTTAATGCAAGGAAGTCCTTCCACTAGCTACTTAGATCTAAGTTTATCAAGTAAAGTAAAGCTTGCATGGCCAAATCTCTTGTGCCATAATAGAGGATCATCCTCAATAACACTAAGACATGTTAAACTATTGTTAGGAACCTCGTTAAGATCAACAACATATGTGTTCCCTTTAAGAGTTCCTTCTAAAATAATGCTCCCAGTGTCATTGTGAATGATTCTGCATTTATTGGAAGTAAAGCTTACGGAGTTACCTTTGTCACAAAATTGTGAAATACTTAAAAAGTTGTGTTTGAGACCCTCGACAAAAAAATACATTATCAATAGCATGGGAACTTGACCTTCCTACCTTGCCAATAGCAACTATATCTCCTTTTATGTTATCATCAAAGTCACAGTTCCCCCATAGTAGGCATCCAGTGAGAGAAATCTAGATTTGTCTCCAGTCATGTGCTTAGAACAACCACTGTCGAGGTACCAAGTGTTGTTCTCCCTCACTGGAACCTGCAAAAGAAATCATACGTTAGTGTCAGGAACCCAGGTTTTCTTGGGTTCCTCTGTAACAGCAGCAGGTTCATTCTTCTTGATCCAGATCTGTTCTACATGTTTTTCATTTTTCTGGGTACTTTTTTCTTTCTTAGGACACTTAACCTGTTTATTTCCTGTATTGCCACAAAAATAACAAACAATATTACTAGGCAGGTCAACATACTTATTTTCCTTTTGGAACTTCTTTTTTAAACCCAAACCTTCAGTTCTTTTGGTTTGAGCTTTGGTGATCCAATCTGGAACTCTGTACTCTATAGGTTATTTGCCTTTCCTAGATTTCTCAAGTTCCCCCTCAAGACGTGCCTTATCCGATCTTAGATCTTCCAAATCAGATTTTAGTTTTTCAAAATTCGAAAATTGAGCAAGTGGAGGAACTTCAAAATTAGGAGCATCAAGACAGAGTTTCATCAAGGACAGTTCCACATTTAATATTATATTTTCATGTTTCAACTTGTCTACAGTTTCTTTCAAATAATTATTGTCATCAAACAGATTAAAGAACCTGTATTAAATATCAAATTTCATATTGTCAACCCACTCACTGTTTTCTTTAAAATTTACCAAAGCTTCATCACTTTGCTATTTGGCTCTATGTAATTCTTTCAAGTCTTCTTGTATTTCCAAAATAGCATATATCAAGTTTTATATAAATAAATGCCTTAGGTCTTTTTGAGAAAACCATACCTCAGATTCTAGCTCCTTCAGTTTTGCTTTTTCATTTGTTTTTGCCATCAAACACAGATGGGCAGTTTCCTCTAATGGTTGGTCCACTTCTTCCCCTGAATCTGAATCTCCCTAGGAAGCTAGCATAGCTTTCTTCACATTGTATTTGGTGAAGTAAGGTTTATAGACTATTGACTCCTTGGATTGCTCCTTGCCTTTTGTCTTTCCTTTATCACCATCCGGTACTGGACAATCCTTAATGAAATGATCTTTAGACCCACACTTGAAATAAGTTGTGTTCCTAGAACTTGTGTACTTCTTGTTCCTATCGAACTTCTTGTTGTTCATCATCATTTTAAATCTTCTTACTAGCATTGCCATCTCTTCCTCCTCAACCTCTGATTCCTCTAAGTCTTGAGCCTTAAGAGCAAGACTCTTGTTCTTGGAACTCTCAGTGTTGGAACTCAGTGAAGTTCATGAGTCATCAATGATCCAACTAGCTGTTCCATGTTGAACTTGGTGAAGTCTTTAGCTTCTTGCATGGCAATAACCTTGGATCTCCAGCGTTCATCTTGTGGTTGGCTCCTTAAGATCTTCCTTGCCTGTTCATAAATAGGAATGTGTCTGCTAAGAGAATTCAATTCATTAATAATATCATTGAACCTAGTAAACATTTCCTCTATAGATTCCTTAGATTGCATTTAAAACCTTTCATATCAAGAAATTAATAAGTCAATCTTAGAACGTTTTACCTCATTAGTACCTTTATGAGTTACCTCTAGTAGATCCCAAATTTTTTTGGCAGACTTGCATCCCATGATACGATTATGTTCATGAGGTCCAAGTCCACAGTGTAAATACTTTATTGCTAAAGCATTTAATTCAAGTTTCTGATAATCTTCTTTATCATAATCAAAAATAAGTTTAGGAGCTACCTCATTCTTTTCATTGGTTGAGGTTATTTCAAAATCACCAGATTCAACAACACGCCAAACCTGGTAATTTTCAGCCTTGATGAAGATCTCCATCCTGTTCTTCCAGTAGGTGTAAAACTTACCATTAAACATAGGTGGACGTTGGGTGGAATACCCTTATTCAAGTTTCTCCTTGTAATTCATCTCTCCAGGAACTTACTCAGCAAAGTTATTTGCTTACACGTGAGAACCTTGCTCTGATACCAATTGTTAGTTGAGACGATTAATACAAGAGGGGGGGTGAATTGTATCGAATTCCTAATAGCTACTTTTGCGGAATAATAAAACAATGCATATAGGAACTTGCAAGGACACACAGATTTTACGAGGAAACCTTCCAGGGCCCAACTGGAAGTAAAACCTCGACCCTACCTTAGGGATTTCAAACACACACTAGTTCACTATAATAGGGAAAACACCAAGTTACAACCTATTAAACACGGACCTTTGTTCACAAGTTCCACACTTGCTACTCGATAGGACCCTATCCTACCCAATCTAAGTACCACACTTAGACTCACTCGTACTGCCAAAGTACAAAACTCTCAGCTTCACACTAGAAGCTTACACAACTAGTATGCGATGTAAAAAGATAACAAACTCACCCAAATAACCCAACCAATACAAATGTATGACACCTAGTATATGATAGGCAAGCTATGCACGAAATCCGAAACTAATATGATAAGTTAAAAGCTTGGTAAACTTACTCAATTGATGCTCAGTGATTTCTCCACGCATAAACTCGCAAAATCCTTAAACCGTTTCGGTCTCTTTTATTTATAAAAGTAGAACTTGTATAGCAAGTAGGTTTTCTAAAAGATGAATAAGTTAACTTAACTTATCTTTAAAACACGGTTTTATGAAAATCATATTTGAAGAAAATCTTTTTCGGAAAATAAGATAGAAACATATTGTTAAAAAGAATCATATCTTTTAACAAACCAATTTTAAGAAATAAAACCTTTTAGAAAATCTTTTCTAAAATCTATCTTTTATATTTTCCTTATTAATTTATTTACCAAGCAACTTGCCACGCTTCTAATAAATCTCGTGCATTAACCTACTTAACATATTAACAATAATCTAGAAGATAAAAACCTTAGCTAAATTAAATTGCTGCGCCGCGCTTCTGTACAGGTAGGTTACTTCGGCTCCATGTAGACTAAGTTCCTTCAGGGACCTTAGCTTGCTGACTTCAAGTTCCTGTTAGGGAACTCAGTTCTTGTTAGAGAACTCTTCTTCTTTTCTGTTTAACTATTTGTGTAAAGATCTCCTCATGTCTTCTTAGTTCCAGTTACTTCTTCCATCACCACGATCAATTTCACTTAAACTAATCAAACACTTGAAAACCTTTATTAGATGAGTTTGCTTTAGTTTAAGTTCCTCATCATCAAAACCTTGAAGCTTCAACATTTTACAACTCCGATACTTTTCACTTTTGTCTATGGTCTTTACTCTATTCATGACAGGAAAGCTTTATGGACTGGGATTCAGGGTCTTCGTCTTTAGTAGAGTCCTTGGATTTGTGTTGGGGACTTTAATTTTGTTCTTTGTTCTGATGACAGAATCAATGGCAATCCTGTCTCTGATTATTAGGTGAGGGACTTTCAAGACTTTGTTGATACTATGGAATTCTGTGAGAATAAGAGCAAAGGTCCATTCTATTCTTGGTCTGATAAGGCTCATAATGGGCCTAGGACCTGCACTAGAATTGATAGAGGTTTGATCAACCAGGGCTGGTTGGATATCTATGGTCATGTTGAGGCTTTTTACCTTAATCCTGCTCTTTCTGATCACAGTCCTATCTTGATTGAGCTTTCTTTTTCTCCTCCTTCTCAAGGAAGGCCTTTCAGGTTTCTGAATTGTATAGCAAAGCATGACCAGTTTCAGGATACTATGAGAGATGCTTGGAGTGATCTTGTGCCTGGGAATGTTATGTTGAGAGTTTAGAATAAACTTTAAAATGTTAAAAGCAAAGTTAAGGCCCTGCATTTAAATTACTTTGTTAGAATTGCAGAAAGGCTTGAAGCTGCTATTGTTGCCTTGGATAGCATTCAGAATGATATTGCTGAGAATGTTGATAGTCCTGAACTTCAAAGTAAGGAATCTGAAGCCATTTCTCAGGTTAAATATTAGATTGGGATTCGGAGAGCATATACAAACAGAAATCTAGAGTGGAATGGGTAAAACTGGGTGATGCTAATAATCACTATTTCTTTTCTATGATGAAGCAAAGGCACTCTAGAAACAGAATTGATTCTATTTACAATTATCAAGATGTTTTACTTAGGAATTCTAATCAGGTGGCTGCTGAAGTCTGCAAGTTTTATAAGAAACTGCTGGGTGAGAAAGCTTCTTGGTTACCCGATGTAGATCTTGTGACTATGAGCAAAGGAAAACAGTTAAGTTATGCTTCTCAACAACTTTTTATTGCCCCTATTACTCATGCTGAGATTGACAAGGCTCTAAAGGACATTGATGACTCAAAAGCTCCAGGGATAGATGTCTTTAATGCTTATTTCTTTAAGCAAGTTTGGAATGATATAAAATCGGAAATCTATGCTGGTGTGCAGGAGTTCTTTGAAACTGGTGTTATGCAAAAGCAGTGGAATTGTACTACCATTACTTTGGTTCCTAAGGTTTATAATCCTTCGTATGTGAAAGAGTTTAGGCCCATAGCTTGCTGTACTATGATTTATAAGTTGATTTCTAAAGTGATAACAGCTAGGTTGGCTCAAGTTATTGGAGAGGTTGCTGATGAAGCCCAGGTAGGGTTTATCCTAGGGAAGCATATTGGGGATAATATCTTGCTTGCAACTGAGTTACTCAAGGGTTATTCACATTGATTCATTACCCCAAGATGCATCCTTAAAATAGATTTGAAAAAGGCTTATAATTCTCTTGAATAGAGCTTTTTAGGGGCTGTTATGGAAGAGATAGGTTTCCCTAAGCAGTTTATTGATTGGATTATGGGATGCATCACTTTTGTTTCTTACTCAATTCTGTTAAATGGGTTTCCTAGTGTTCCTTTTGATGCAAGCTACTACAAGAAGAATCTCTTTTCGTAGTGATTATTTCGTAGCGATTGTACATTCGCTACAATATGCAAGTATGGTTGTGAAATAATGAAGGATGTTGTATCATTTTTACAATCGCCATGGTTTTCCATATAAAATCGATACAGAAAACATAATAATACATATCCACACTATTTTTACACATTTATATAATTTTGAGAAATCGTATCATTTACAATCACAACTAAATCCTAAAAATCGATACGAAAAGCCTTTTCAACACTAGATATATAAATATTGTTTGACAAAGAATACATAAAATATGTCATAGCTTAATGGTGAAACATTTAATATAAGAGTTTGAGGTTGCATGTTCGAATCTTGTAAAGATCATACGCAATTTTTTTTGAAGAAAATGAGTTAAACATTTATAGCGATTGTAATCACTACAATAATCACCACAATTGGATGTAGTTTTTTCGTATCGATTATTGAGACCAACCCCAACGATATTGAAAACCACTACTAAAGGCTAAGGCAACGGGGGATATTGTATCGAATGACCATTCTTTGGGAAAGATTTTTGTTGCAATTACCATCGATACTAAAGGTTAAAATAATCGCTACGAAAAGGTTATTTTCTTATAGTAGGAAGGGATTAAGGCAAGGAGATCCTATGCCTCCTTTCTTGTTTGCTATTGGGATGGATTATCTTACAAGGTGCTTTCATGAGTTAAAGTCTACTCCTGACTTTAATTACCATCCAAGGTGTGAGAAAATGGGTATTACCCATTTAGTGTTTGCAGATGATTTATTGATTTTACTAGAGCTGATATGGTTTCTGTTCAGCTGCTTTTCCAAGCTTTTTAAAAGTTTTCTATGGCTTCTGGTCTTTCTGCAAATTTGGATAAGAGTGAGGTGTTCTTTGGGTGTGTTAATGAAGAAGAGTAGCTTTTATTAAGAGAGGCTCTTGGAGTTTCCCAAGGAACTCTTCCTTTTAGGTACCTTGGGGTGCCTTTGTCTTCAAAGAAGTTAACTATCAACCAATAATGTAGGCCCTTGGTTGAGAGAGTTACTGCTAAAATTACAAGCTGGGCTGCTAGACATCTTTCTTATGCAGGTAGGATCCAGTTGCTTAAAGGGGTTTTATTTGGGATCCAAACTTATTGGGCTCGAATGTTTATCCTTCCAAAGAAGATTTTAAAAGAAATTGAAGCTAGGTTTAGAGCTTTTCTTTGGACTGGAACTGCTAATTTCTCAAGGAAAGCCCTTGTTGCTTGGGATACAGTATGTTTACCTAAAGTGAGTGGGGGATGAAATGTTCTCTCCCTCCCAATTTGGAATAAAGCAGCTGTGACCAAGTTACTCTGGGATTTGTCTCATAAAGCTGACAATTTGTGGGTGAAGTGGGTTCACAGTTACTACTTCAAAGACAGGAACTGCTAGGATTTTCCTAATCCTAAGAAATGCTCTTCGGTTCTTAGGAAAATCCTGCAATGCAGGGAGGTTGTAGACAATGTTGGGGGATGGGGTAACTTTGTTCAAGGCTCTGTTATGAAGATCAAAAAGTTGTATGCCTTGCTTAGACCTCAAAGGCAAAAAGTTAATTGGAGAAGGTTGGTTTGTAATAATAGAGCTACCCTTAAGAGTGTTTTCATATTGTGGCTTGCTCTTTGAAACAGAATTGTTACAAAGGATAGACTATTGACATGGAATATTGCTTGTAACCTTGTATGCCTTCTTTGTTTGTAGAAAGCTAAAATAGTTCAACACTTGTTTTTTTAATGTGCTTATGCTCAGAAATTATGGAAAGCTGTTTTGAAGGTGCTGCATTGCAATAGACAAATTATGCAGTTTGCTGATGAAATCAAGTGGATAATGAAGAATTGTAGAGCCAAGAAAGGGCTGCAGCTTATGGCTTTTATTGAAACTGTTTACAACATTTGGATTCAAAGGAACTCAGTAATTTTTAAGGGTGTCTGTAAACCTGTTGAGGTTGCTGTTAGAGATATTATCTTTAATATGGCTTGTAGATGTAATGAGGCAGATTGTGTTATGCTGACTAGTTAGTTTACTGTCTGTTTTTTTGGTTTTGTTGTTTGGCCTTTTTGTCCAGTCCTGCTATTTATTATAGCTGAGTCTGGGAAGGTCTATGGTTTGTTCTTTGTTGTCCTGTTCCCTGTCTTTTTTCACCCTTTCTAGAATGTGGTTAGCAGATTTGGGGGCAGGCTCAGGTCCTATTACTAGGGTGAACCCTTCCTAGAAGGTGGCATCCTAGTTACAAGATCTAGTTTAGGGTTATGTGCCTGGTTCAGGCTGTGTAGTTTAGGGTTTACAACTTAGCTTTTTGTAAGTTGTATTTTCTTTTGCTCTTTTGGTAATAAAATTCAATTTACCAAAAACAAAAAGTCAGATGCATTAAACGAAGCTAATTAAATCAAATGAAAGTCAAACACATTAAAACAAAGCGTCTTGAATCAAAAGAAAGTCAAACACATACAAAAAAAAAATCTTTTCAATAGAATTAAAGTCAAATGCATTTAACAAATCTAATTGAATAAAATGAAAGTCAAACACATTCAACCAAATCATTTTATTATGATCGGTTTTCCTCACAGACACTATATTGCAGTTGTGACAGAAGCACAAATACCAAGATCGTTCAAAGAAGCGATGAGACATGAGGGTTGGAGAGATGTTATGGCAGCGGAAATTAAAGCATTAGAAGACCAAGGCACATGGACTCTAGAAACACTTCCTGCAGGGGAAAAAGCACTTGGAAGCAAGTGGGTTTACACTGAGAAGAGAGATGAGGCCGGTAATCTGCTAAGATTTAAAGCAAGACTTGTGGTGTTCGGTAATCATCAGGAAGAAGGGATCGATTACAATGAAACGTTTGCTCCAGTGGCAAAAATGTCTACGGTACGCATTTTCTTAGGAGTTGCAGCGATTAAAAATTGGGAGGTACAACAAATGGATGTGCACAATGCTTTCTTGCACGGTGATTTAGAGGAGGAGATCTATATGAAAGTACCGCCAGGTTTTCAAAAAGGAAATTCAGATAAAGTCTGCAAGATGAATAAGTCCTTGTACGGATTGAAGCAAGCTCCTAGATGCTGGTTTGAAAAATTGTCCACAGCTTTGAAGAAATATGGATTTAAACAGTCGTATTCCGATTATTCTCTATTCACTCTTTCGAAGGGTGCAATACAGTTGAGTGTCTTAGTTTATGTGGATGATATGATAATTGCAGGAAATAATACAGTTGCATTGGAGAGTTTTAAAGCATACATGTGTCAATGTTTTAAAATGAAAGATTTGGGTGCCTTAAAATATTTTCTAGGGCTAGAAGTGGCATGTAGTAAACATGGTTTTTATGTGTGTCAGCGTAAGTATGCTTTGGATATTATTTCTGAGACAGGGCTACTAGGAGCAAAGCCAGCAGATACTCCGATGGTTCAAAATCATAAACTTGCTTTAGCAGAGGGGAAGGAGCACGCAGATGGTGAACAATATAGGCGGTTGATTGGTCGTCTGATATACTTGGAAGGCCGGATTTGGCTTATTCGGTGCATATTCTATCACAATTTATGCAATGCCCAAAAGAGGAACATTGGGAAGCGGCATTGAGAGTAGTAAGATATTTGAAGAAATGTCCTGGTCAAGGCATTCTACTAAGGTCGGATAGTAGTCTCCAATTGGAAGGTTGGTGTGACTCGGATTGGGCAAGTTGTCCATTGACTCGTAGATCATTGACAGGTTGGTTTGTATTGCTTGGGTTATCTCCTGTGTCATGGAAGACTAAAAAGCAACCAACAGTGTCTACAAGTTCCACAGAGGCCGAGTATAGGTCAATGACAGGATTGCAATGTGAGTTGAAACACTTGAAACAAATACTTCGATCCTTGGGTGTAGAACATAAACAAGGTATGCACATGTACTGTGATAGTCAATCGGCACTTCATATTGCTAACAATCCGGTGTTTCATGAGA
Organism: Chenopodium quinoa; assembly: GCF_001683475.1. Classification (NCBI taxonomy): domain Eukaryota; kingdom Viridiplantae; phylum Streptophyta; class Magnoliopsida; order Caryophyllales; family Amaranthaceae; genus Chenopodium; species Chenopodium quinoa. The sequence continues at coordinate 126,454 of NW_018744577.1, read as the reverse complement.
GGACAAAACACATTGAGGTAGATTGTCACTTTATTAGGGATGCAATTAAAGAAGGAGTGATTAAGCCATCGTATGTTTCCACGAAGATTCAATTGGCGGATATCTTTACAAAAGCCTTAGGAAAGGCGTAATTTGAGTTTTTACTTGGAAAGATGGGCATTCGAGATCTACATGCTCCATCTTGAGGGGGGATGTTAAAATAATAATTGGGAAATATTGTATAATATCTTTGGGTTTCCTAGTTATGTTAATATTCTATCTTATTCCTAATTATGTTAGGGTTAGGAATATATTTGTAACTATATATATATTCTTCATATGTGAATGAGAAGGTTGAGCAGTTCATATTATTTTGACAAAATCCTTCAAAAGTTACATACACTTAAATATGAATAATTCTCTTCAGCACCACAATTGTATCCACAAATACTATCCCACAAACACCGTGCACACTTGCATAGTTACATAGCCACAATGGTGAAAATGTTTTCGCTTTCCGAAAATTGACATGGGCAAAAAAGTCACAAACATTCCACAACATCCCATATCATCTTAACAACCAAAATATCAAACAATTTATTTTCCTTGACAAAACTGAAACAATAATAATATAAAAAAGCTTAACTCACTACTATCAAACCCACTAATTCAGTCCTCTAAACATAATCACAAGACAAGTCCTATGGCGGATCTTGACCGAAGATATGAGAGAGGCCGCGATTTAAATCTTTTGCCTCTCGCTTTAAACTAATCACTATATGTAAAATAAGGTTATTTAAATTTATTAACTAATTAATTACAATTATTTTTCAGGGCCGAGCCCAAATGGCCCCGGTGGAAAGTCTACCCCTAGACATGACATCCATATTACCAATACACAAACTAAACAACAACAATCAAGAAAACAATAACCCCAAATAAAATCTTCAAAGGCGATAACAAATTCGCAACATACCCGTCTTTGAACACGAGAAAGATTATCAGAAACAACCGAAGCATCCGGAGAAGAACCCAGAACAGCAATGGCAGCAGCTTGCTGTTCAATTGCGCAGCGTATCATAGCCATAACACGAACCCCAGCAGCAGACATGACCAAGAAAAAGGGGAGCAACTGGCTCCGACTGCAAGACTGGCTATGCCCACAAAAGAAGAGTGACCCACCAATGGCAATCACAGCAACATTGCTGATACCCAATGTTATGCTCGTCCATCTCAGATTTTTCACCAATTTCTTTGATGATGTACTCATTTTTGCCCGATTTCTCTCTCCTACCCTTTTAAGGCGTTTTCTCATTGCGTGAAATCGTACAAGATTTGATGGTACATTGATGGGAAATGATGGATATCGATCATTGTTGGATTTTCCTCTTACCCCACGCAAACGAAGAACAATTGTTCAATTTTCTGGGTTTCCTGTATTTCTAATTTCTGTTTTCTACGAAAAATATATCCTGACTCCCTGAGCACGGTGCACCTTCGTGTACAATGTAAATTGGTAAAATTCAATTGATAAATTATCTTTCACCAAAATTATTATGTTATTTCCATTTTTTTTTTTTAAACTAATTTTGATCTGGGTTAGTTTCTTTTAAACCCAATGGATCCGGTAAGTCTATAAGTCAAAAGATTCGATCATTTTAAAATAGGTCTAGATCAATGGAGTCGCATCCATTCACCATTTGCGATTTTCATTATTTTGGTAATTTATCTTCATAATAAAATTTTGTAGGTCGGAAAACATTGTCGATTACTTCAACAAATAATTGATTCAAATTGGTTAAACTAACAAAATGATTAGTTCACTAGGTTACAACATGTGCGATGCACGGTTTATATAAAGTCTATTTTTAATTTGTACATTTTAAAAATAAATCTCTATTATACATGAATATGAATAAAAATTACGTATATTTGGTAATTTTAAAATTTTTTATTTTAATCAAAATTATGATATTGTATATGTTCAACGTTGTCTAATACATAGTTCAATGTAGGAGATCATTTATTAGTGTGCTATTTAAAATTGTTTAATTTTCCTACGATAAATTGATAGGTTTTAATTGTAATGTAGACATCATTGCATATAGGCAGGAAATTTTTAATTGAGAAAGTGACACGTGGACAATGATGATGTCAGCAACTTCTGTTTTACTAATAGTTAATAGATTACAATTGTTGTAGTTATGTGTTAGATAATTTTCAAAATTAACATACTAGGATTTCAAATTATTATTATTTTTATTATTATTTATCTTGGTAGCTTGTAAGTACTTAATATTCCTCGGTGTTCCTACAATGAATCACCTTTACAGTTCCAACTGTTGCATAAGCATTATCAAGGTACGATGTGCACGAGTGTAGATTTCAAAACAGCTTGCCTATTCAACTTTTAAAGGAGAGTGGGAAGTTTACCTTCCTACATAAACTCAAGATGGTTGTGGTAGTTTCCTAATGGGCAATTAGTTAGTAATAAAAGTCTAATATTTCCCTCATGAGGCGAGATTTCTAACACTTTCCCTCTTTTTCATACCTTAATATAAACAAATAAAAAAGTAATAAAATTCTAATGTCGAAGTTTAACAAGCTATAATGAAGTCAAATAGATAGCCTAATAAGAGTCGCCAAAATTTTATATTCTCTAAAAAGGCTCATCCCTATTTTTCTACTAACACATACATGAACTTGAACCTAAGAAGACTAGTAGGAGAGTAAAAACGAAGCTTACAAATGGTAAACACTTACCACGTCTGGGGCTCCATCCTACTCCTTGCACACAAACTGGCTGCAATAAAAGTAGGAGTGGGCCCCACGTAATACATACGAAATAATACACGTCTATATAGCTATAGGATATGGTCCATATCTCATGACTCCTGGCACAATAATCACCTATGGCAAATACATTTGTAACGATATGCACTGTTCAAAGGGTCATTGCCATCAACAGGAATCTGTTCAGCCCGGCACCTGTATTTGCATCCTTTGCATTCATTATAGGTACATGTTGGTGCCGTCGATCCTATTAACATAGCCTTTGGCTTTTGGTCTTTGGATTTATCATGATCTCCCTATTGTCCACATGGTGATGTATTAATGAAAGAAGCAAAGCATAGAGATAAGATATAACGAATTGAAGAACACAAACAGAGTCTTTTTACCTGGAACTGTAATTTCCTAGCAGATAGATGTAATCTCGATGCTACTGTTTGACTCTCACTTGACGTTGAATGCAAGGCAATTACTGCACAGTTAATTGAGGATTTAGCAATTCACACCAATTATGATAAGCAAGCAGATAGACAAGCAAAGGAAAACTAACATTGCAAACCAATGCTCTTTTTTTTCAAAAAAATAACAAAGAAATATGAAGGACTGTGTATAAGAAAGCCTCACAACAGCAAGATAAGCAATGCAAGTAGAAATTCTAGATTGCCACCCTCTAGGAGAGATCCAAGTCACCCAACAAAGACCATATATGTACTTCACACTAGATCAAATACAAATGCATAAAAAAAATTCTTTTAACTATACAGCAAAAACAAAGACTTGGAATCTTTATCATTTCAAAATTAAAACCAATGCATCACAATATAATCAGCCCTGAACCTGTCCTCCAATATAGGAGAGATGGAGTTTTAAAAACTTTAAGTTTGTATTCACTTTAAAAACATTACATAGGAGGGTTACATTTATTTACAAGAGTTTTAGCTTATAGATAAGTAGCATTTACAAGTTAACATTAGAGTTGATAAGTCAGCAGTATAAGAAACAATGCTCAAAGCTCTAACTGCATCATACGATACATGATAAATGCAAGTATAAGAAAAATTATACAATAAGAACTCTAATCCAATGATAGACAACTATAACTAACACTATGTTTGGATAGAAAATATTAAGGGAAAGGAGGGAGGGAAGTATAAAGAAGGGGGAGGAAAGAAAGGGTAGGGAGAGAGTGAACTTCTGTTTTCTTTCCAAATCTTTCCAATATTGTAGGATTTGGTTTAAATAATGAGAAGGAAAATGTATCATTCCAATTCCCTCCCCTTCCCTCCTTCCATATGCTATCCAAATACGGGATGATAGCAATTAGTAATAATGTTTGCATGATATTATATGGGCTTACAGTGCTCCTAGCTACAATCACCAACAATTGCTAAACAGTCACATAACAACAGAATCATGCTTGATATAACTATAAAGGTCATTGAACCAAAGATTTTTAAAACCTAATGGATGCACACAATTGTTTTATTTGGGGAAAAAAGTTATTTTAAATCCTTGATTTTTTTTTCATGGACTGTTTCCTTGCCTGTAGTGTACCATTTGTAATGAATAAAAAACTATAACTTTTAAAAATTTCCTTTTATTAGCTCTTCAGGTCATCATGCTAAGACATAAACAGAGTGATGGTTACATACTTTTAACATTGTGATAAGCCGGATAACTATGGAATACCTAAATATGGTCTTTAAAATGCCTGTTTGATGACTAAGGGCCAACTGGATCGAACTCTTTGGTATTTAAAAGGTAAGACACCGACCACCTTACCTCTGTCGGAGGAGGAACTTTTAGCAATTTTAGTCATTAAGAAAGATAATATCCAAAGTTTTGTTAACTACGTACCTTTAGCAATTCGACAAAAAGATGGGTGCATATGAAATTGAAATTGGGAACTGAAAACTAAAAAAGACTAGTAAAGACTGTACTTTGAGAGAAGCATATGCATAATTCCGAGTAAATGCCAATAAAACTAACTATATCCATACAGTATTCATAAGATGGTATTAACAACTAGATTAAGACATGATTACATAAAAAATTAGTAAATTACAAAAGATTCTTTAATTATTTCAGCAAATCTATTATTGCTGTCTACTCGGCACACCTTGCTAACTGAAAGAACAATAAAGTCTTAATGGTCTAATTTTTTCTCGGCTGAAGCTTGGTTGGAAAATGAGATTTAAGAAAAAATAGAAAAAGGTATAAGCCTTGAATCCTTGAGGTACACTATTGTTGAGAGAAAGAGGTACAAAGTATACAAGTTGCAACTTCCCTAAAATGTGCAGTTGTTTGCATTATTAAAAACGAGTCAAAAACTTTGGAAAGAATTAGAAATCCTTTTACTGAAAATCAAACCAAAGACAGACAATTTCCAAGAGAATCAAACACCAAATCAGTTTAATAGAGTAAACCACATTATTGAGAAACTCATTGATAAATGGGTGAAACAAAGAAGTCATAAAAACAATGATAGCAGAAGCAGAACAAAACTTCTCTGACTTCAATGAACAAAGAAAACAAAAAAATGCAGCATTACACATCGTTAAAACACACTGCATACAGAAACAAAGTAAAAATTTTGACCTGAATCAAAGAGGAGTGACGCAATCAAAACCGTCATGAAGACTGAAACCACGACGTTAGCTTGTTCACCCCCGAGCACTGTTGCTGCCATATTTTCACACGCTAACTTAAACTAATCTAATCCTCTAGACAAAGGATGATTATGGCGGAGGATGAGCAAAAGAGGATGCACATATAAAAAGATAACAACGATAAATCTTGGGTGAATAATGACCATTGATCCCATAGCTATAGCAAATGCTGATAATAATAATAGATAAACAAAACAACGAAACACGAATACATACATACGAGGTCCCCCCGGTCCTCCCCGGAAACTGACAAAGGTGGGGGTCTCTCTCCATTCATACTACCAACTAGCAAGTGAAACTCATCATCTATGTAACTAAATTTGAGCTCAATGAACACGCGTTATTCTGATTAATGCATAATTACAAAAATTCAGACAGCATCTTCAGTCTTGTTAATTATTTTGGACCCCAGTTTTTCCCTGTCATTCGGATCCAAAATTTTGCAGCAAATTTGGGGCCCATGAATGTGCGATTGATTATTCTGGAAGTTCATTCAAAGTTCAACGATAATTCATTCATTCTGACACGTTGTACTGCCGTTTTCTTCATAATTGAGCTGATTAAACTTCAATTATAGGATTTCAAAGCGAAAACCCTAAATTTAAAATCACAAATTTACACCTTATAAATTAAAATATATCTGAATGTAATTATAACAAATTAGACTGTAAATGTGGAAGATTTGAGCAAAGTAAACTTCACGGAAGGGATTTCAAACATAAACCCTAAATTAAAATTTACAAATTCGATAATGCCTTACAAAATTGGAAACAATGGGATGCAATTTTAACAAATTCGGCGTAATATTCGAGATTTGAATTGGAACTATGTAGAAACTGTAAATTTAGAATGTGATTGAATTGGAAGCAAAATTGAAGAAGAAAGACCTAGAAATTTACCTTGGTGCAGTCGAGTTTAGCGGTGAATTTCGAGTTCGATGAAGCTAAAATGATCATCGATTCTGATAGCGGACAAGAGCTAGCGGGGGAGGCTACATGTTTGAATGTTTGAATTTTTCAATCTCAAATTCTCAATTGTTTATTATATTAATAAATAAATACGAAATAAAAATAATAAGGTATTGTTTGGTTGACATAGAAATTACTGAGTACTTTGTAAATTCTCAATGGAAATTCATTTTATGGGAAGATTTTTTTGTTGTTCACTAATGGCTGATACACATACAACTGTTTGCCTCATCACCATATAAAGAGCCTAAGTTGCTCTTGATGATAAATTTTTTTGTAGTTTTTTGTTTATCTCAATGGCATTTATGTTAATATGTTCAAAATTGTTATGCCACATAAGAACATCCAAAAGCTTGTACTATTGACGGAGTTTAAAACGAATCACCCAACCTAGATCTTCTTCTTCCTCTTGCTAATTGTTATGGGTCATTTTGTACGACTGTTGACCGACATTGACAACCAAGACTAAAATACACAAGACAAAGTCAAGATAGTTATAGGTGCTCCCTAAAGTCATGGAGATAATATCTACCACTAAGAACAAGTCAATGAAGCCAGTGCATGTATGTGTACTCAAAGCTGTCTACATCCATTAGAAGACCAAGCAAAGGAATTAACCGCCGCTCCAACTTTTATGGAGGACACCTCTCACTACTCTCCAACAACCTATCCAAAGCCTTATAAATAGAAAAGTCTTCCTCCCCTAAACTCTATACACATCCCCACATAACTAACCCTCTATACAATTACATACGAATGATTATCTAAGCCTAAGCCTCCCCACTCCCCCTATTGCTTATACGGAAATATTCTCATGAGCTTAGTCCACATATATACTCCATTACAAAAGCCATACCAGCCATGTAGCCTTATTACTCCTATGCTATGATACCTATTCTTATTAACCAATAATCCATTTGCACAACTCACCAACTTTGCTACTATATTTTAATCCTCAAGTACAACTACAAATACTAGTATAAGCTTCTACCAATGTCACTCTAAGTATCCTCATGCTTGACTATGAAAGATATGTATTACGTCTTCTAATACCCCGTATTTTCATACGTATTTTTCTAATTAATTAATTAGGAATTATTTTATAAAAAGAGTATTTTAGTAAATTTATTATTTGGAGCCAAAATAATATTTGAATTTTGACGCCAAAAGTATTTTGAAAACTAATCATTATTTTGGATAAGATTTATTATCCATTTATCCTATTTTAAAAACCGGATTATTTATATTTCAGATATTTTAATTAAGGCAAAAGCTATATTTTATTATTATTTTAATAGGTCCAAAAATCCCAATTAATTAGCTAATAATTTCGGATTTTCCTATGTGAAAATCTGATTTTTATTTAGTTAAATTATTTGGTGAATATTTAGTATTTTATTATTTAATTATTTATTACAATAAATATTATTTACACAATTATTTTTAATTCCTTAAAACTAGCAAAATATATTCCTAAATACTAAATAGGAGGCCGAAAATATGAGATTAGGAAAGCTCAAAAATTTCGGCCATCCCATGAAGATTTTGGGAAAATATTTTGGTAATTTGTATTTTCAATTATCTTCTTAAAATCTCCTATTTTCCATAATTCTAATTCTCCATCTTTTTGATATCCAATTATTATATTTTTTTGCCATTCATTCTTCTTAATTATTCCCAAGCAATCCCAATTTCCTTAATATTTTTCATGACATACATACCTTCCATATTCAATTATACACAATCCCTTCAAATATCAAAACTTTCCTTAAATCTTTGCTCACTTCTCCAAGTAATCTCTTAAACCCTAATTACCATAATTCTTCTTACATTTTCCTACCATAATTCATGCTCATACTAGCCTATAAATACCCCTTCATACCTCTCACATTCTTCACACCAATTCTCTTCTTTTCTTCTCCTCAATTTTACACAAATCATCCCGTTCATCTTTGAATCCAATTTTCGGGCACTTTTAGTCGGTTTTTGGGGTAATAACGTTTCACATAAAGTTGTTCTTATCAAAAAATCCTTGAGGTTAGGCTCAAGAATTACCCAATTCGAAGTTATATCAAAGGAGTTATAGCCTCTGAAAGTTCTGCCTATTATTTCCTAAGCAAATCCAATTATTTTCTTCTCCTTTTCTTTTATTCAATTATTATTATTATTATTATTATTATTATTATTATTATTATTATTATTATTATTATTATTATTATTATTATGGGAGATTAATATGAAATTATTATGAGTAGTTTTAATTATATAAAATCAGATTTTAATAATGTTCATGTTGAATTAATTTAAGAGGTTCATGTACATATAGTTGAGAGGGTTTAATTTAATTATTTGTGATTATTTGTTAACCTTATATTGATTAAGATTATATTTAATTGTAGGGTGTTTTTGATCAAGCTACTTGAGAGTTCTTTTGAAGTGTTGTTGGCTAAGTGAAGATCAAGGTACGTTAGGTGGCTAGATACCTTGAAAGTGATCGATTTGAATGAAAATGTTTGAATGATTTTATGATGAATTGAATTAAATTGAATTGAATTATGGTTTATGAATTAAAAGTATGTTTAAAAGGTTGGTTTTAATGATTGAATTGGAGTATTGATTTTTATAACATGTTTTGATTAATTAATTTATTATTCATGTTTAAAAAGGATTGATTTTGAAAGTAAGTTGGATTTATGGAAAAGGAGTTTGGATTGTTTTCATTAAAGGTTGAATTATTGGATTTAAAAGAGGATTTATTGAATCATGGATTTATTATTATTTATGCTTTATAAGCATGTTGGCAATCCCACTATGCGGATTTAAGGCCTTGGATTTTGCATGACCGGGTCTTTTCTCAAGAATAGTCTTGTAACATAAGGAGACTAGCTTGGAGGGTGTGCACACTTGGGAGAGGAATTGGTTTTAATATGAGGAATTGGTTTTTAAATAATTGGAATTGGTTTTATTGATTATTGATATTGAAATTATTGAGAATTGGTTTTAAACCATGAGTTTGGAATTATTGGATTATTTATTGGAAATTGGTTTTAAAGCATGTTTGCGAATAAATTGAGTTTAATTATCTTGCACTTACCGTACTTATCATATTTTGCTAATTCGTACTTCTTATTTGTTTTGGTTCGCCCTGTTTACCGTAATGGTAAGCAGTGTTGCTTATTTCAGGTTGGAGTCAATAAATGATGCATTGGAGTCCCGGGATTGGTTTTCACTAAATTAGGAATTTGGTCTTGTATCTATTTTGAGTACTCATAACATTGGTTACTATTATGGTTATTATTAATAAAGAAGAGTATTTGAGTTTCCGCTGCACTAGTAAGTTGAGTAGCCTTGCGTAATCACGCGGCGGTAATACGCCTAAGTCTATCTCTACGGTATAATTATACGGATAATACTAGTATTTCCGTAGAGGGAGATTTGGGGGTGTTTCACGTCTACTCGTATTTATCTACATCATACTTTTTATATATCAAATGTACAATGTAGTTGTAATCATTAGCTTTATCACTTTATGCTATATTATAGTGGATTGGTGGACTCATTGCCACCCGCAGCTTTAACCCATTTTAATTGGGGTTTTTCGCGTCACCAAATCATGTCTCCTCTCTCACTCTTTATTTTTCTGTCATTTGCTTTTCACATTTAACGTTCGTGATTTTAATATAGTTGATTTGTAGCTCCTATCCCACATCATATCCTAAGTCCAAAATTTAGCATAAACATTTTGGCGCGGTCTATAGGAATACAAATTGATTAAAATCTCATCCCCACAAAAAATCCCTCAAAACACACTCAAATCCATATCTATCATCAAGCTACATCTACTTCCATTCATAGTGATATCGACCATTTAAAAATTATTTGTCATCTCGACATTATGATAGCCATCATCGACAAAAGTCACCGGTGGCGAGATAGTGATCGTCGACCAAGTGATAGCTTAAATAATATAGGGTCTCTAGCCATATTGGCGTCGTCGTCAATTCGACACCAATTACTGTCAATTAGTAATCGTCCTCGTTGATGGAGATAAGCTAAGTGATGTCATAGTTGAAAGGAATGGTGTCCTTCGAACAAGTGTACTATTCCGTTAGTGGGTTCAGAATTATTAGAAAGCTAATATATTCAGTAAGGTCAAGTGATCGGAATGCCTATATTAATACTATAGCTTAATCTTGATTGAACCCTTCGGGTCACACCCTTAGCAGTAAACAAACCGAATCGACGAATTAATTCGAAAGAAATTAATTCGTCGCCCGAGTATTAAATATTTAGACGTCGGTAATTTGAGCTTGGAGCGTCGAAACCGAGCGTTGGAGAATCTCAAATGTCGAGCCAAAATTTAGGATTTGGCAAGACGGGAAAATGCTTCAAGTAACAAGTAAAATCCTAGTCACTCGAAAGGCTAAAAGAGTGTGCCAAATAGGAGCGTGCCACGTGGCAGCACATATGGCAGCGTGCCATGTGGCATCGTGCCATGGTGGCAGCACGCCACGGTAGCGGCACATGTGGCAAGGAGCCATGGACCCGGGTGACGGGTCATGGACACGAGCCAAAAGAAAGTGGCCCAACCGAACCCAACTTGGGGCTCAAGGTTGGGTGACACATGGTTAGCTCACAATGCATGTGAGTTGCCTTGGGGACCAAGTGGGAAAGTGGTCCTCACCTAACCATGTGACACTTGTTAATTATTCCTTGGTTTATTTAACTAAGGATTGAATTCATCAATCTTTCCATGTGGGATCTTTTTGTGAAAATGTTCCACATTGAAAGATGAGTGGAATTCAAAAGCTATCCTTCCTTATAAATAGCCGAAGCATGGCTTGATAATTCTTTGCTTGAGTAGGAGTTCAATAGAGCATTGCATAAGCAAAAACTTTTAAACTCATATAATACTCGGGTTTTGGTCGGACCTCGCTAACCTCGAGGTAACGGACCTAAAAGTCGCTAGTAGTTTTTGTGGGTGGATTTCCGTAGGAGGCTCACGTATTTTAGGAGCTTAAGCTTTCAAGTAAGAGCCCGACTTTGAGGGCGAAGCACGCTTCAAAGGTAATTCCGATTTTATCCTTTTATTTTATTTGCTATGTTTTATGGTTTTATTAATTGCGAGTGGTTCTTTGGGTCAGGGTTGTTTCCGCGGTGAGTCGGACTCACCAAACCCCAACAGCGGTATCGGAGCCTCGCTCGTTTATTTTCAAAATCATAATTTTTTCAAGGTGTTTTTTATGGCTTAATTTTTCTGGTATTAAGTTGCTAATTAGATTAGTAGCTCGTTTTATTTATTTTAACCTCGTATAAGAGTTGTCTTCAGCTCTCGAACCCAGATTTCGACCCAAAAATAGTGAATTTTGGGTGGAAAAGGCGTTATGGAAATAGTTTTACCCTTCTAGGACTCGGTTTTTAGCCCAAAAACAACCAGAAATGCACTTTTCCAGGGATTTTTCGTTTTGACGAAAAATTTTAAGTCTTTCTAACCTTGAAAATTAATTGCATATTTATGGTGAATATGTAATTGGTTCAATACATATTTTATATGCAATTTTAAACCTCTTTAGGCATGATTACCTGGTGGTAATTTGTGTTTGAAAGCTTGGTTTTATTTTTCACATAATTGCAAACTAATTGCATTAAGTGTGAAATTGTTGTTCTGTGAGGCTTCCAAGTACTAAAGATTCAATCTTTAATTATGTTAAGTGATTGAAACTTTGAGTTACTAAATTTCATGAATTTTTGTTGAACTTTGTTGATTTAATCATTATTTAGTTGATTGGAATCATAAAGTTTGAAACTTGTAATAGAAATTTGTTTATCTTCATATAGGAAGATATAATTTTTCAAGGATTCACAAGTATTAAAGTTGGAATCTTTATTGAACTTATGTTCATTTTTCCAACTCCCTTTTATTTTGTCAAAAACTCAAGATTTAAATTAATTAAATTGATAGTGAGTAATTGCCCTCTTATTTTTTTTTTGTTGCACCAAGTTAAACCAATTTAATTAAAGAATGGTTCTTGGGAATTATTTTGGTTAGATGCACTTTGAAAATTTTATTTTAAGTTAGACTTGTTTAAATTTTCATTTTGCTCGATGAATTAGTTATAAAATTAATTTAGAATTAATAATAATGTCACGGAAATTTTGGGATCAAAGTCCCGTGGCAAATGGCATGCAAATCAAGGCTTAAGCACCCTTGGCTAGACGGGCTGCATAGCAGCCAGCATGTGGCTGACCCGATGGTGCGTGCAGCCAAGTCGTGTCTGGTGCGCACGGCCGCAAGCAGCAACACAGCAGCAGCAACATGCTGCCTTGATGGTGCATGCGTGCGTTCTATGGTGCGTGGTGTATGGGCTGCTGTGGCGCGGGTGTGGTGCACGAGCATGGTGTGCTTGGCCTTGGTGCATACGTCGTGTAAAGGGGCAAGCAGCCGTGGCCTCGTGTCTAGTACCTTGTAACCCGTAGCAAACGCTACTAAGGTGTACCTAGCTAGTGCTACGTGGGGTGGTGAAAGCACGTGCGCCAAGCCGTATAGTGTGGGGTTGTTAGTCAACCTTGACTTTCATGTGGCACGTATAAATTGCGTGAACCACTTGAGTCCTAACATGTCATGGCAAAGTGAATAAATTGTTAAGAGAGCATTAGATGCGACGATTTATTCAACCAAGAGTTGCTTGGAGCCATTAGCAAAGCGTTGCTTACCTTAGGAGATTGAGTGTTAAGACAAGCTAAAGCATGCTTAACCACTCTTTGTTTCTTTGGATCTTGGAATCAACTTATTCTTGCCAAATGGGGACAATTTTAATGCGTGGATAAGACGTTTAATAAGATTGAAGATTAGCTTGAATACCTTTTAATTTTCAAACTTATTATGTATTTACTTGATAAATGGTTATACTTTGCACTTATATTTATAGTATTCTAAATCAAATAATATTGTTTCCATGATTGGTAAAGGAAATCTTTGAGAATGATTGACAAGGTAAAGTCGTATCCCCAAATCAAAAATAATTCCTAAATCCTCTAACTAATGTAGATAGGGAAGTAGGGTCGAATCCACAGAGAAACGGATCTTTCTATTCCTAATTAACTAGTATAATCTAGATTATGAGGTAACCAAAATTTATATTTGAATAATAAACTAACCTGCGGAGATCAAGAATAAGGAGAAAATAATATATAAAAGGATCTAGGGCATAGATTCACCAATAAATAATATTTCAGGGTAGAATATAATAATCGTTCATTAATGCATATATTAATCAGATTATAAAGGGCTTTCGCTACGTATTATAATCACACAATTAATTTACCGGTATTAAATCTCATCTTTCGAATCTTGACTTAACCATTTATAAATTAACCTGCCTATTGAAACTAGACCTAAACATTAATTCTCATATGTCGAATCTCGAATCAATATTGTCAAACTCAATGCATAAAAGATTAGGCCTAATCTAGTCATAGAGCATTAAATCAATCAATAGGAAATTAATCTAGCATTGGTAATCAACAGCAATAAATCACCCCTTCATATTATTTATGGATCCCCACAAACCCTAGAAATTGAACTACTCACACATAATAGAAACTAAACAAATCAAAGCAATAAAGCAAGACATGATCAAAGGAATGAAATAAACAAGTAAGATTAAGAGAAGAGAAATAGTTACCAAAATAAATCTGGAATTAAGAGTAGATTAAGAACAAAGGTATGAGAGAGAGAAAATCTAAGAAAAAACAATTAAGAGAGTCAAGAAAGAGTAAAAAGAGAGATCCTAAAATCGTATTACGGAGGAGTATTTATACTCCGTACAAATCCTAAACTAAAACAAACTAAAACGACAAAATTAACTCCTAATAAAAACACGCGCCCGATCGGGCGCGCCTTTTTGCTCTTCAGGTTGAATCTAGCGCCCGGCCGGGCACGTCACCGGGCGCCGACCTTTGCTTCTCCCGCCCGGCCGGACGCGCCTCCGGGCGCCAGCCTATTTGGCCGGCGGCTCTCTTGGGCCACTATTTGGACTACGATTGGGCTCCAATTCTTCGGGCCAATCTGGGTTTCCTTTTCGGGTCTTGAATACTTAGTCCAAATGCCCCGGTATCACCTATACCGAGCCCTTAATCACCGGTTCAATGGCTCTAACCGGCCGTGGGCTATAAAATCTGCTCGTGCTTCTCCAGTGCTCGTAATTGCTCTATAATATCTCGGGAAAATAATCCAAAAGTGTAAATCCCTGCAAAAGTCAACCAAATCTACGAAAACACTAGAAAACACCAATTAGTAATAAAAGTGGCTCCAAAGAGCCAAAAACACTACTAATTATGACCAAGGGACGTGGGAAAATACTATATAAAATAGACACATCAAACTCCCCAAGCTAAACCTTTGCTTGTCCCTAAGCAAAGATCTCATTAATGAATCAATAAATATGCTTCACCCCAAAAAGTAAAAATCAAGCACAACCGGTTCAGGGTAAATCAAATAAACATGCTTCAAAATCAACCAATCAAATCCATCCAATTACCTTTCCTCCCTAACAATTGTCAAATAGAGCAAACCACAAGAGCATATAGAATTCAAGACTAGTGCTCACACACTCAACTCTCATTTATGTGGCGAGTAAAAGATGTACTCGATCGCTCTCCAACCAACCCTTTTATGTGAACAATGCCCTCCCAACTCACACTCTCGTGTGTATAAAATAATGAACGCTCAACCTACTAGTCGACTCGAAATATGTCAAATCATAACTTGCATTGATAAACAACACTTTCACATTCATACAACACTATGCACAAAGGTCGGAAGGTCTTTAAAGCTTGTAATGTAAGGCTAGGGTAAAGGGTAGGAATCATTTGGGAAAAAGTGAGAGAAAAGCCATGATTAATGGAGCAAATCCTAGTAGCACCCATGATCAAAATAAATAATGATCAACATCTCCATAACCAACTCTAACATCAACCAAATATACTCCAATCATAATAAACAATCCCAAATCTTACAATTTCACTCATAAAAATATAATAATGAAGAAGTGGAGTGAATAAACAAACTTTATTTCCAAACTTGAATTTTTCATTGAAGCTCTATTTTTTTCTTTTGATTAACCTCCAACTAGAACATTTGAACATTGAACATTTTTTCCTCTTTTTGCTTTTTTTTTTTCCTCTTGAAGTTCACTTATTTTTTTCACTTTTTTTTTTCTTGAACTTCTCTTTTATTTCATAGCATCATGCTTTATTTTTTTTTTCAAGAAAATATATCTCTCAAACTCACCAAAAATAAACATGATCAAAAACAAAAAATCTTCTCAAATCTCACCCAAATTGTGCAAATAATAAGCACACTACAAACTCCCTCACCTCACTCACTAATAGCTCCCCCAAGCCAAGCTTGGGACTAGTAACCAATGGGGAAAAATAGGCTTGTAATGTGGCTAATAAAACAACAAAAAGTCAAGGCAACAACATGGGTAGCAATAAGGGAACAAATGTATCTACAATCATCTGGAGGCCACCTAAAAGAATGAACGCCTTCGTCCTCCTCAACGTGCATAATAATGAATCATATAAACATTACTTATAGTTGCAAATCAATACTCAAATTCATTGACATACCAGGAACTAACACACATTCCTAACCAAATCAACTAGTCAAGCACTATATTCACAAGCAGTTGGACAAAATTGACGCATGTTAAGGTTTCAAGGAAATCAAACATCAAATCATGATCAACTAATCCACAATGCTTATCATCATATACCAAGAATCAAAACAATTTTCTCAAGTAAGGGGCACAGGGAAGCATAATTTACAATGCATTGGAACGTATTTTTGGATTTTTTATTTTTCAATTTTTTGTATTTTTCATATATAAGAAAGCAATAAAACTAACCTAGAAAGCAATAGATCTAACCTAGGAAAACACACCAAAAATAAAAGAAAAGAGAAATAGAAAGATACCAAATCCAAAATCTCCCCCAAGCCAAAATCAGACAATGTCCTCATTGGCTCGGGAACTGGCCCAACATAGCTAGTCCTGATCATCCTCATCCATCGAGCCAAAGCCTGCACCTCCACTTCCACCTGCACCAGAAGAGCTACCACCAAAATAATCAGCATAAAAACTCCCCCCCGCCGGTCCCCCGAAAGGAATGTCTTGGCTGTACCCATGGAAGGCAGAATAATTAGTGTAAATGCCATGGACAATGGGATCCCTATCGTATCCCTGGGGTGGAGGCTGAAACTAGTCAGGGTAAATAGCATCGTCGGGAATGTTGCCCCGACGAGCAGAATCATCGTACATAGGGTAGAGAGCTCTACCCTGGTTCCTCTCCAAGTACCCTAACCTCTGGTCTAAGGAACCTACCATCCTCCTAAGGTCAGTGTGGGAATTCTCGATACGCCCTAAGGCCTGACCTATACTTTGAAGGTCCCAAACTGGGTCAAAGTCAACATGAGGGACGGAGTGAGACATGCGAGGTGGAGAAAACACCACCTTGGGCTGAGGCTGAGGCTGGGGTGGTGGAACTGGTGGTGGTGGTGCTTGCCCCCTAGCGTTGGAAACTAAAATATCATATGTGTAGGATGGTTGCCCTGGGGGAAAGGTGGTCAAGTCAGGATTAGGTAGGGGAAAGATGGGAAAAGGCTGCTCGCTCCCAATTTTAATACACCGAAAGGGTGTCTGCTCGCTATCCGGTCGTACCCACCCCAACTCCTCAAAATACCTAGCAGTCATATAGGTATCTGGTCCACAATTGGTCAGTTGGTGGGGTCCATCCTCTATAAAACCGACCTTTTTCACTGCTATTCGAGTGATAAGGCCTCCTATACGGATGGGGGTGCAAGATGTGGTACTGGCCGTGGCATGTCTGCTCAGATGGTGAATAATATACCTACCTATGTTCAATTTCCCGAACCCATACACATAGTGCTCTACGACAGCT
Source organism: Chenopodium quinoa (assembly GCF_001683475.1). Lineage (NCBI taxonomy): Eukaryota > Viridiplantae > Streptophyta > Magnoliopsida > Caryophyllales > Amaranthaceae > Chenopodium > Chenopodium quinoa. The sequence continues at coordinate 109,086 of NW_018744577.1, read as the reverse complement.
AGTTCGTTAGTTTGGGCGTTATGGGGCTCGCTCCTACCTAAAAAACACAAACCCGCAAATCTTTGCCAGATTTTTGGGACACGGTGATGAATAGGTTTGGTACTAGCATGTTGGGGGTCGGGGGTAGGAAAACCAGTCAGAGCAAAATAAATGTCACCCATTTTATAGTCCGCATGCCATTGGTGAGGTAACTCAGAATTTTATTCAAATAATTTACAAAATTCTACATAAGTTAAACTAATATTTCTATTGTTCAACCTAAAAATTAAATTCGGCCCATTTCTACTATTTACAACTTTTAAAGAAGACAAGAATTCACAAGTTAGTTCTAGGTATGTAGGATAGTGCATATCAACAAATTTTCTCATGCCAATGTCATTTAATTAAAAACCGTTTCACAAAATCATACAAACCAAACGATTCTAAAGTAGGGCGTTGTAACCACCGAGAAGGAATTACCTCGTGCCCGATTAGGTGTTCTAGCCGCTCCTTTTGCTCTTGGCTAGCAATATGGATCGTCGTCCAGTACGGGAGTTGCAGATTCGGGTCGTATTCCTCCCTCGAACTAGAGCTCCTGCCAAAAATAGACCGAGCCCTCTTTGAAGCCATGGTAGAAATGGGTATGAAAATTGATTTGAAAGAAATTCGAAAATTTTTATATGGAAATGTCGAGGATGAAGAGGGGGTTATATGTAAAAAGTTTTGAATTTGTTTGAGAATTAGAGAAGAAATCTTAGAGAGAATGTGGAGAGAATTTGAGTTTTAGAGAGGAAGTAGAGTGAAATGAGGAAAAAAGACGAAGAAAGAAGAAGAAGGAGAGGTCGGGGCGTCGCGCCCGGTCGGGCGATCTAAGTTGCCCAATTTTACGTAAACTCTCGCGCCCGGTCGGGCGCCCTTCGACCGGTCGGGCGATCTAACGCTCGAATTTTCGCCTCTTCTCGCGCCCGGTCGGGCGGACAACAATGTCCGTATATGACGAGTTTCGCGCCCGGTCAGGCACCCATCGCCTGGTCGGGAAAAATTAATTGATTTTAAAACCTAGCTCTCGCGCCCGGTCGGGCAGGCTTCACCTGGTCGGGCCCGAGGCTTATTGACGAAATCTTTAATTTCTTCCTTTCTTAAAATTTTGGCTAACTCCTTACTTTCAAACCTGTATAAACACTCATAAAACTCATTAAACTCCCTCATCTCTCCCCTCATAAGAAAAAGAAAGCAAAACTAGTCTAAAAAGCATTAAAAATACAGGTTGCCTCCCGCAAAGCGCTGGTTTATCTAGGTCCCGCACGACCTTCTTACCAAGTATAATAACTAGGACCCTTGGCCTAACGCTTGATCAGGTGGTTTCTCACCCGGTCTAGCGGTGTTTAGGCTACGATGCGGCTTCCTGACATACCCTATGGGGCACCAATTCACCTTGTCTGGTGGATCCTCCTTTACTTGGATTGGGGGTTCTTCAATGCTACGCACCAAAGATCCTTCTTTGATCGAGGGTTGCTTCAAATTGTCATTGCATTCAACACTTGCAACTCGATCTGGCGGAACACTTACCGTAGGCTCAAATTGCACTACTTGCTTGATTGATTCCACCTTTTCGCCCTCAAAACCAAGACCAACAGTGTAGAGGGCTCTTTCTATTGCATCAACTTCCTTTTGCCATTTGTCTATCTCATCTGAAAGGGATGCAACACAAGATACGGCCTCCAAGGGATCTTTTTCAAGAGCTTGGGGCTTGTTAGAATAATTCTCAACCACATTAAAACTGAAGCATTTCTCCTCAGTCATGGGGATTTTAGGAGTATTATTAAGATTGAAAACAATTTTATCATCCCCTACTAATAGTGTTAACTTGCCACTTCTCACATCTATGATTGCTCCTGCAGTGTTGAGGAATGGTCTACTCAAAATAATTGGGGTTTGCATATCCTCAGCCATATCAAGACCAACAAAATTAACGGGTATAAAGAATTTACCTACTCTAACAGGGACATACTCTAAAATACCTAAGGGGTATTTGAAAGAACGGTCGGCCATTTGTAGAGTAATATTAGTCGATTTTAATTTACCCATATTCAGTTTGGAACACACAGATAATGGCATAACATTAACGCTAACACCCAAATCACACAATGCATTATCAATTATTAGATTGCCTATATGACAAGGGATAGAAAAGCTACCCGGATCTTTTAATTTGGGTGGAGATTTATTCTGAAGTACGGCACTACACTCTATAGTGAAAGCTACTGTCTCTACCTCACTAATAGACCTTTTTCTTGTCAATATGTCTTTCATAAATTTTGCATATGAATGAATTTGTGTGATTAATTCAATGAAGGGAACTGTTACCTTCAAATCTTTTATCATCTCCAGGAACTTACCAAACTGCTTATCCAAGTTTGTCTTCAAGTGACGATTGGAGAATGGAAGTTTGATAACTGGCTTTGGAGCATTATTGCTCTTATCTGGAGTAGCCACCTTCTCTGGAGTCGTACCTTACAATGTAGAATTAGATATATTAGTAATATGCTTTAGCCCTGCAGGGCTAGTAGCTACATTGTCAGGTTTAACGGAATCAAGATTAGAATTATCTAATAAAACAGGTTCATCAACTATGGGCATAGAGGGCCCTTCATAGTTTGAACCACTCCTTAGATTAATTGCATAGGCTTGATCCGTAGGCTTGGTCGGCTGTGCCGGCAGACCTCCCTGTTGGCGGGCTTGTAGAGTAAGGGAAAGTTACGCAATTTGATTATCTACAATTTTATTGTTCGCTAGGATTGAATCAATTGTCGCATCTCTACTCTCCATATGCTTCTTCATATTAACCAACATCGCTCTAATTTCCACCAAAGAAGGGTCGGAAGATGAGGAGGATTGTTGTGGTTGGTTCTTCTGGCCAGCATTAGGATGGTAATATTTCTGCTGCTGTTGCTGGGGCGCCTGTGGTTCTTGTGGTGGTGGATTTTTAACATTGGTACTCCAGTAGGAAAGGTACGGATGATTCCGATACCCAGGATTGTAGGTGTTGGAGTATGGGTTTTTTTTGCCTATAAGCTTGAAAGGCATTAACTTGCTCCACAGAACTCCTGCAATCTTGTTCCCAATGACCTAAAATTCCACAATTTTCACAGAAAGCCTCATTAGAATTATTATTAATTGCAGAAACATTAGCTACATTAGCAGTGCTAAGATTATCTAATTTTTTGCAGATAGAGGTCAATTGAGCTTGCAAAAAGGATACAGAGTCAACACTATGCTTCCCCTTGTTAGCAAATCCTCTAGGATTCCCATATTGGGAATTATGTATCGCCATATCTTCAATAACCCGACCTGCATCATCAACATTGAGATTCATAAATCTCCCACTGGCTGCAGAATCTAAAATAATTCTTGAAGAATTTCCAATGCCATTATAAAAGGCTTGGATTAATTGCCATTGTGCTAAATTATGATGGGGGCATTCTCTTTGTAGGTCCTTGAACCTCTCCCAAGCCTCATACAAAGATTCATTGGCTTCTTGGGCAAAGTTCTGAATCGTACTCCGTAGTACGGTTGTTCTCTCTGAAGGATAATACTTGTTATAAAAATTCAAAACAAGAGTTTTCCAGTCAGTTATACCAAGTGCAGTTCTATTTAAGCCATTAAACCATAATTTAGCTTTTCCAGTTAAAGAGAAGGGAAAGAGAATCTCCCTGATTTGGTCTTTTGTGACCCCGGCTTGCCTGATGGTATTATAATATTGACAATAGTCGGCAATGTGAAGATTTGGTTCTTCACCCTTGGCTCCACTAAATTGCTTCCTCTCTATTATCGTTATAAATTGGGGTTTAATTTCAAATTGTACCCCATCAAGAGCCAAAGTGGGAGTGAGATGTGGAAAATCTGAAAGCTTGGGTTGTGAGTAATCACTCAGCTTCTTTGGAGCCGTCATCTCTGATTCTGGATCTGATGATACCTCTGAATCGCTAAAACAAGTTGGAGGGTCTCGGTGATTATTATTATCACCAGAATCCGCCAGAATTCGCTTGTAGAAATTCTTCTGTCTATGAAAGGATCGTTCGATCTCAGGATCGAATGGGATGTACCCTCATCTGGAACACTTGGGCATAAACAAAAAAAACTAAAAGAAAATATGAGATTTGCCTAAAAAAACTAACATTCCCTGAGACAAAAAAGAAATAACATAGACTACAAAAATAATCAGAAACAAAAATAAAATCGTTTCCCCGGCAACGGCACAAAATTTTGACAGGGTAAAGTCGTATCCCCAAATAAAAAATAATTCCTAAATCCTCTAACTAATGTAGATAGGGAAGTAGGGTCGAATCCACAGAGAAACGGATCTTTCTATTCCTAATTAACTAATATAATCTAGATTATGAGGTAACCAAAATTTATATTTGAATAATAAACTAACCTACGGAGATCAAGAATAAGGAGAAAATAATATATAAAAGGATCTAGGGCATAGGTTCACCAGTAAATAATATTCCAGGGTAGAATATAATAATCGTTCATCAATGCATATATTAATCAGATTATAAAGGGCTTTCGCTACGTATTATAATCACACAATTAATTTACCGGTATTAAATCTCATCTTTCGAATCTTGACTTAACCATTTATAAATTAACATGCCTATTGAAACTAGACCTAAACATTAATTCTCATATGTCAAATCTCGAATCAATATTGTCAAACTCAATGCATAAAAGATTAGGCCTAATCTAGTCACAGAGCATTAAATCAATCAATATGAAATTAATCTAGCATTGATAATCAACAACAATAAATCACCCCTTCATATTATTTATGGATCCCCACAAACCCTAGAAATTGAACTACTCACACATAATAGAAACTAAACAAATCAAAGCAATAAAGCAAGACATGATCAAAGGAATGAAATAAACAAGTAAGATTAAGAGAAGAGAAATAGTTACCAAAATAAATCAGGAATTAAGAGTAGATTAAGAACAAAGGTATGAGAGAGAGAAAATCTAAGAAAAACAATTAAGAGAGTCAAGAAAGAGTAAAAAGAGAGATCCTAAAATCGTATTACGGAGGAGTATTTATACTCCGTACAAATCCTAAACTAAAACAAACTTAAACGACAAAATTAACTCCTAATAAAAACAGGCACCTGATCGGGCGAGGCACCGCTCAATCGGGCGCGCCATTTCCCGATCAGGCGCGCATTTTTTCTCTTCAGGTTGAATCTCGCGCCCTGCCGGGCGCGTCACCGGGAGCCGACCTTTGCTTCTCCCGCCCGGCCGGGCGCGCCTCCGGGCGCCAGCCTCTTTGGCCGGGCGGCTCTCTTGGGCCACTATTTGGACTACGATTGGGCTCCAATTCTTCGGGCCAATCCGGGTTTCCTCTTCGGGTCTTGAATACTCGGTCCAAATGCCCCGGTATCACCTATACCGAGCCTTTAATCACCGGTTCGATGGCTCTAACCGGCCCTGGGCTATAAAATCTGGTCGTGCTTCTCCAGTGCTCGTTATTGCTCTATAATATCTCGGGAAAATACTCCAATAGTGTAAATCCCTGCAAAAGTCAACCAAATCTCTGAAAACACTAGAAAACACCAGTTAGTAATAAAACTGGCTCCAAAGAGCCAAAAACACTACTAATTATGACCAAGGGACGGGGGTAAAATATTATATAAAATAGACACATCAATGATTATTCTCATAAATGACTTTGATAACAAAGTCTGAAAGGACGTTTGGACATCATGTATTCAAAATACTAGGTAGTTTTGATAAAACATGAAGTATTGAGTTGCAAACTCAAATTGTCAATATTGACAACCAACATATCTTTTCGCTTAATACATAGATGAGTAGGACTCATTGATGTAGTAATTCAAGCGTGAATTAAAGGAAAAGATGGAACTTTATTTTACGGCGCATTAGATGCTTAATTATGCCCAACAAAGTATCAAAGTCAAATACTCTTACAGAAATGGTTCTTAAAAGATTATGAGATAAAGTATGATAAGAAATATAGGAAACGAGGAATGAAGAAAAGGAATAAGATTCCATTTCAACCCATGAGTTCATGTTATTGTAGTTAACTTAACAATTCGTTATCTTCACAAGTATCGGATACTGCTTGAGTGTTCCACTTTGAAATTAACCTCAAACTATTGAAGATAAGCTAAGTTATCGACTTATAAGCTAAGAATGAAGCAAGTGGTGCTACATCAGTTGTAAGGACGTATGCTTTGTTTAAAGACCTTAGCTTTAAGCTAAGGCTGGAACAAATAAATGGTTATTGTGTTCCATAATCAGCAATTGATCCGTTTACACACGAAAAGACTCACATTCAAAGCAATGAGCAATAGTTGAAAATTTATTTGAATGGCATGGTTGTCTAAACCACGAGTCAAGAATGCTTGATTATAAACAAACATTATCTTAACATGATAAACTAGCAAAAGCTCAAACTCATGGGCATGATTTGCGTTCCGAACATCTTTAGCAATGTCACATCGACAAGAACATACTCAAGGCTCTATTAGAAAGGCTCTTGATAGTTGATCGATTCAGAATCGTTCTAAGACAAGCAAGTCTTACTTGTTGAAACCAACAAAGTAAAGAGCTATTGTTCTTGGTATAGACAATTGACTCTAAAAGCTAAAGAGGATTCATTTACTTCAACGTTTCACAAAGAATTTTAAAGAATATGGCTATATTCATCAAATGTGAACAAACTTGAACTTGAATAGTTCAAGAGTTTAGTGAAGTACAGAATCGACTTGGCAAGATATCAAAACGTCTAGATCAGATCGAGCGATGTTTGCTTGAGCCAAGCGTGACCATCACGAAGTTATGAAATTGAAATTTTCATAAATAACTCCACAAAGTACATAGTGTGTCTTCACGGAGACCTCAATGCCATTTAAAAATGACTCGAACAATGATGGATCACATCCCTTCCTATAAAGTTCTTAAGATTTGCACAAAGGACTAATGTTACACTAAACAAAATGTCGAAGCTAAGAAAGGACACCATATTCAATTATGGATAGAATTATCTTCTAAATGTCTTTTCAAATATATGTCTAAAACTATGAGCCATAGTGGGAGTTCATTGGCTTAGTGGGAGCTAATTGGCTCAGTGGGAGCTAAGTGACTCAGTGGGAGCTCACCAGCTTAGCAAGAGCTAGGTAGTTGAGTGGGAGCTTAATGTCTCATTAAAGTCTAAGATAGCTCAAGTGGGAGCTAACTGTTTATTTCACAACAAACTTTTACCCAAAGACAATATACATGTCTCTTTGTAAGCATTCAAGTGAGACCATGGGCATTACCTCCACAACCTAATTGAGAACATAGTGTTTGTTTCTCTAAGCGGTGTCTTTTTGGAAAGTAACACGTTTCCAAAACGACAAGTGGGAGGAAAATGAACTCGATGACAATCGAGCTTAGCAACAAACTAGAACTGAGAATCTCGGAAGACCTTAAAAGGGCTTCGTGAGAATGCTTGATCAAGAATACTCAAAAGGACTTTACAAGTGCCTTAAAAGAGAATTCATTACTCACAAAACATCTGAAATGTTGGAGTAAGATCAACATAATAAAAGGGCATTGTAACCGCCTTGAAACTCAGTGGTTGATGCAATTGCCCCGTATAGGTATAGAATTCACCAAAGGCTTGGATTGAATCCTATAAATTTCTATTAAGTTAGAAATAAACCTAAGACTTACAAGCATACTATTTACTATTATATAGTAAAGGAATAATGTCTTGTAAGATAGCTACGACAAAACCAAATTCCGAATAATGGTTAGAGGCCATGAAAATCCGAAACAGACCCCATATTTGAAAATCATGTTTGAAACTTGATAAATTTGCATAAAGAGTGAAAGACCCATCGATTGCAAATAAGTTTTCAAGTAGAAAACTAACAAATGTGGAAATGTATATGCATACGTAGCTAGATTCTTTGAAAAGGATACAATTAAATTCACGGAGTTGATTTTAAAAAAAACCTATTCACCAATTGGAATGCTAAAGTCTTTTCGTGATTGTTTTAGCAAAATTGCTCATATGAAATATGGAAAAATAGATACCAAAACCGCCTTCCCAAAATAGGATTCTGGAAGTGACTATGGAATAGTCTAAGGGTTTTGAAAATCTAAATAATGCTATATTTAAAAGCAAGCTTAAGGAATCCGTCATGGGATTAAAGGAAGTACTTTTTATAGGCATTGGAACGTGTTTTCTCATGAAGTTAATAAGAGGATTGACTCATGGAGAAACATAGAAATTCTCATGAATAAGAAGTTTAGTGGGAGAAAAAGTAAAGGTCCAACGAGAAGTTTATGAACTCTATTGTGAAATAACTATCAAATGCTAAATGCTTAGATTTGAAAGTATTTTCAACAATGGACCAAGAAAAAGACGATACTTAGTATGTATTGGGTATTAAGTTCTATTTTATAGACTTAATAAAATGTTTGAACGTGTAAAGAATTTTACCGTGTTAAACATGAATTGAAGGACTTTGAAAGACATTTGTCCCGTATGTATAAAACTAAGTAAATGTTTGAACTAAGTATAAGCTATGCTAAATACTAAGTGAAACATGAAAGACTCTAATAGAGACTTTCAACCATATCACACAGCAAACTGTTTAGCAAAGACTCAGTGAAACTGAATGAGCTAAAATGACAAATTGATGGAATAAGATTGAGAATTACTCTGCAATTTAAACCATCATGTACGCTGTGATATGGAATCGTCGTAGGACTTACTTGCTTAGAGTATGTGAAGTATGTATGTAGTACCAATCAACCTGAATCTATGTAATAGATCGTTAGATTATGGCCAAGAACATCCAAAGTACTTGGATAAGTAACAGGATGAGTTCTTGACTTGTGGAAACAAATACGATTTGAGAATTGTTGTTGCAAGCACAAACCTTAACAAGGATTAGATCCTTAACAAGAGAGCCGTTTATAAGCACGAGCTAACAATAAGTCGTGGCTTGAGAATGTTAACATGGACATGGATCCATGTGTAATGTGCAGGAATTTAAGGAAAATTTCCATGATCGCATGTGATTAGGGTATCCCAAATCATTGTGAGCCGTTTGGAGTGAAGCCCAAGCAAAGAATCATCAGGAAGTCTACTAAAATATATGTTGAGAACATTGTTGCCTTAATGGCGGTAATAAAGAAGATGTTCTATGGAAAATTCGTTGCTGAACGTTAATGATTGTAGGTTGTCAAGTTGAAAGTCTCAATCATGAAAATGAGTGGGAGCCATCACTTGGAAAATAAATCCTAAATCACATATAATCCATGACACTCTTAAATTTTATCATCTTATTATGAAAGTGATCAGTAATGAAGATGCTAAGATTAGCAAAGTAGTTATAACTAAACCTATGTAATAAGTGAACGACAACATTCACAATTGCATGAAAGAAATCAAGCATATTAGATATGGGTGTGATTTATATAGATGTTTTATAAAGAGTGATACTCTTAAAATATTCGGAAAAACCATTTATCGTAAGATGAACCATTCAGGTTTTGGAGTAATTTAAAATTTCATGCATTTTTTTATCACTATATTTGCTATTTAATTGTGGTTTAGAATTAAATAATGAGTCTATTCGATTCTTAAATATTCACAATAGGGTATCAAGACCAGTCCTGGTAAGGAAACACCTATTAAGTGAACGTTGAATATTATAATCGAAAATTATCCCTAATCGAGGTCATTTAAACGATGGACGATTAATGACCAGTTGAGATTAGTGTGTAGTTTAATTCATAGCACCGTTTCATGTGCTACAAGGATATGATTGTCATGAATCATTTGCACAAGTATTGGTTTAGAACCATACTGGATCGACCTATGAGAATACTTTAAGAGATTAAAATCGTCATAAGTATACTTCTCATTATGGCTATCGGAACCTATTTCCTTGACCATGAGTATTGTGAGTTCTCTTGTTTGATTACTAGTCCTCTTTGATGTTGTCAAACGCCTGCCATAATAGGGGATTATAACGGCAACACTCAGGCGGCTAGGTCCTCTCAGTAAGAGGAGCTACATTACAAGACTGGGAATGTCCCCCTACTAAAATAGGGAAGATGTCTTTGTTGTATACAAGGCCTCTTGTAGAGCGAGACAGTGAAAATGCATTGCCGTGCTCTGATGGATTTTACAAATCATCTGTTTATTGACAGTTGAACTCGGAATCTTACCTTATAGTTCATGAAGAGACATTAAGCGACATAGGAAAAAGGCTGTATACTAAATGCGCCTTTGTCCGGAAGGACAAGTGGGAGATTGAAAGGAATGATGTCCTTCGAACAAGTGTACTATTCCGTCAGTGGGTTTAGAATTATTAGAAAGCTAATATATTCAGTAAGGTCAAGTGATTTGAATGCCTAGGTGGAGGCCGCTTCCGATCAGTTGTATTAATGCATAATTAATACTACAGCTTAATCTTGACTGAACCCTTCGGGTCACACCTTAGCAGTAAACAAACCGACTTGACGAATTAATTCAGAAGAAATTAATTCGTCGCCCAAGTATTAAATATTTAGACGTTGGTAATTCGAGCTTGGAGCGTCGAAACCGAGCGTAGGAGAATCTCAAATGTCGAGCCAAAATTTAGGATTTGGCAAGACGGGAAAATGCTTTAAGTAAGAAGTAAAATCCTAGCCACGCGAAAGGCTAAAAGAGTGTGCCAAATAGGAGCGTGCCACGTGGAAGCACACGTTGCCAGCCACCAAGTGGCAGCGCGCCATGGTGCAACGTGCCATGTGGCATCGCGCCACGGTGGCGGCACGTGTGGCAAGGAGCCGTGGACCCGGGTGACGGGTCATGGACACGAGCCAAAAGAAAGTGACCCAACCGAACCCAACTTGGGGCTTAAGGTTGGGTGACACATGGTTAGCTCACAATGCATGTGAGTTGCCTTGGGGACCAAGTGGGAAAGTGGTCCTCACCTAACAATGTGACACTTGTTACTTGTTCCTTGGTTTATTTAACTAAGGATTGAATTCATCAATCTTTCCATGTGGGATCTTTTTGTGAAAAAGTCCCACATTGAAAGATGAGTGGAATTCACAAGCTATCCTTCCTTATAAATAGCCAAAGCATGGCTTGAGAATTCTTTGCTTGAGTAGGAGTTCAATAGAGCATTGCATTAGCAAAAACTCTTAAAATCATATAATACTCGGGTTTTGGTCGGACCTCGCTAACCTCGAGGTAACAGACCTAAAAGTCGCTAGTAGTTTTTACGGGTGGATTTCCGTAGGAGGCTCACTTATTTTCAGAGCTTAAGCTTTCAAGTAAAAGCCCGACTTTGAGGGAGAAGCACGCTTCAAAGGTAATTCTGATTTTATCCTTTTATTTTTATTTCTTATGCTTTATGGTTTTATTAATTGCGAGTGGTTTTTTGGGTCGGGGTTGTTTCCGCGGTGAGTCGGACTCACCAAACCCCAACAATATTGTAGGCGTCAAATGTAGTGCGCCTACATAAGCATGTGTGAATATGCTTAGCAATCATAGGAAGCGGGATTTGACATAACGATTAGGGACAAAGCAAAGTAGGGAGTCGCCAATTAACAAGTTTTTAAGGAACTTGTAAACCGTTCGCGGATCACTTAAGGCAACCACGAATAAGGGACAACGATTGACCCATGAAGGTTACACTCCGTTCATATTCCATGAGAATATTAACTCCTTATTGTTCGGAACCATGAAATGAGGATCGGAGATGATGGTACGAAGTGAGTCATGTAGTCACATTTGCCCGTGTTGGCCTTAACTTGATTCTTATTGCAAAAAGTAATTCCTGAGATCTCAAAGGCGTACAAACAAAGTTTCAATTTTCTCCAAACTAATACTATGTATTAGGTTAAATTGGTTAAATGTTAATGCAACATATGAAAGGAATGGTGTCCTTCAAACAAGTGTATTATTCTGATAGTGGGTTCAGAATTATTAGAAAGCTAATATGTTCAGTAAGGTCAAGTGATCGGAAAGCCTGGGTGGGGTCCGCTTCCGATCAATAATATTAATGCATAATTAATATTACAGCTTAATCTTGACTGAACCCTTCAGGTCACATCCAAGCAACCAACGAGCCGAAGCGACGAATTAATCCGGAAGGTATTAATGAGTCGACCGAGTAATATTTATTTAGACGTTAGAAATTCAAGCTTAGAGCGTCGAAACCAAGCGTCGAAAGTCGAGTCAAAAATAGTAAAAGACGAGACGTGCAAATAGTAATAAATCAACGTATTTCCCAAAATACCCCTAGCATCGGAGTGCCCCGAGCAAACCGAGTGCTAGGGGAACAATGCGTAGCATGGTGGCTAGCATGCGCACCAAGCCGAGCCTTGGCTTGCTGGTGCGTGCCAGCGTACCAATGCTAGCAACCAAGTACACGCACAAGGCAAGCCTCGGCAGCAGCCCACAATTGGATTGCGCGGCTTGCTAGACGAGAACAGCAGCAGCCCGCAACACTTGGGTGCGGGATGGCTGGGCCGAGACTAAGGGGAACAACAAATGAGAAGCCCACTTGGGTGCCTTGGTTCCCAAGTGGGAGTTGCCATGTGGCGCAAGGTGAGGGAGATAGTGGGGAGCAAGTTTAGTCCCCCCCTCTCCAAGTGGTCCTCACTTGTTCTCTCATGTACAGTTGACACTTGTTGATTTATTACCAGCTTGCTTAAAATTTTTTATTTTAGCTTTAAAATAAAATGTGAAAATATCATTATCCCACATTGATGGGAGAGACAATCATACTCTCATCATTCCTATAAATACCCAAGTAGGGGCAATGGAAACTATGCTTGAGTAAGAGTTGGAAATGGGATCACTAGTAGTGAAAACCTTTGAACTCAAGAGTTGAAAAAGGTGTCACGTTTGTGAAAGCCTTTGAGCTCAATTACTCGGGTTTTTTGGTCGGGTCTTGCTAACCCCAAGACATTGCACCTAGTCGGTGATTGTGTTGCGGGTGGATCATCGTTGGAGGCCTTTCGTAATTTCGAGGCTAGATTTCAAGTAAGAGTCCTAGTGGTCGGGCGAAGCACGCTCCAAAGGTAATCTTATTATCTTAATCTTGTCATTAAGTTAATTATGTTTATGGTTTTATTTATTGCGAGTGCGGTCTTGTTTTTAGGTTTATTTCCGCGGTGAGTCGGACTCACCAAACCCCAACAGCTGTATCAGAGCCTCGCTTGTTTATTTTTAAAATCATAATAGTTTTCAAGGTGTTTTAATGGCTTGATTTTTCTGGTTTTAAGTTGTTAATTAGATCAGTAGCTCGTTTTATCCATTTTAACCTCGTAATAGAGCTGACTACAGCTCCCGAACCCAGATTTCGACCCAAAAATAGTGAATTTTGGGTGGAATTGGCGTTATGGAAATGGTTTTACCCTTGAGGACTTGGTTTTTTTTGCCAAAAAACGACCAGAAATGCACTTTTCGAGGGGTTTTTTCGGTTTTACAAAAAATTTTAAGTCTTTCTAACCTTGAAAATTAATTGCATATTTATGGTGGTTATGTAATTGGTTCAATACATATTTTATGAAATTTTAAAACTCTTTAGGCATGATTACTTGGTGATAATTTGTGTTTGAAAGCTTGGTTTTATTTTTCACATAATTGCAAATTAATTGCATTAAGTGTGAAATTGTTGTTCTTTAAGGCTTCTAAGTACTAAAGGTTCAATCTTTAATTATGTTAAGTGATTGAAACTTTGAGTTACTAAATTCCATGAATTTTTGTTGAACTTTGTTGATTTAATAATATTTTAGTTGATTGAAATCATAAAGTTTGAAACTTGTGATAGAAATTTGTTTATCTTCATATTGGAAGATATAATTTTTCAAGGATTTACAAGTATTAAAGTTGGAATCTTTATTGAACTTATGTTCATTTTTCCAAATCCCTTTATTTTGTCAAAATTTCAAGATTAATTTAAATTGATTAAAATAATAGTGAGTAATTGCCCTCTTATTTTGTTGCACCAAGTTAAACTTGTTTCGGGGTTTTCTGATGTCCTGCGGGAGAGTTACAATTCCGAGACTGGAACCGGACGCCTGTACCTGCAAAATAACGGAGACTCCTGAGAGCTCCGCCTCCAACGGTCAAGTTAGTACCTGATTAAGGAGTAATTAATACAGAAATTAAAGTAATGAGATCTCTCTAGGTGAGAGTGCTTAGTGTTGGTAATCTGCGTCGTTAGCGAGATTAGCCGGTTGTTAATAACTCTGTTCTTCTCTGCTTGATTTCTTGATTATTCGATCGTGTGATTAATGAGGATTAATTAAGTATTTATAGCCTTGAGAAGCGTGCAACTCTCTAGGTTTAAGGTAAACCTAGGGCTGATCGGGCCTCTAGACTGGATTGGGCCTTGATGGCCGGTTTTCCCATTTGGCATGGGTGGACACGTGGCGTGTCTATAGTGGTCCGTAGAGGACGTATCTGTGATTGACACGTGGCAGGCTCCTGTTGTCCTTCGTGAAGGACACGTGGCGGAACCTGGTTGGTCCACTTGTCAGAAGGTGATTGGTGGATAAAAACCCCCTAATCAAAACTAATTTTATTAAAGAATGGTTCTTGGAATAATTTTGGGTTTATGCACTTAGATGAATTTACTTAAGTTGGACATGTTATATTTTCATTTTTCCTCAAAATTAATTTATTCTAAAATTAATTATGAATTGATTAAATATGTCACACAAAGTCGGGATTTTTCTCGAGGCATGAGCACAAAATCGAGGCCTAAGAGCCCTGAGCATGCTCTCGGCCAGCCGGGTTGCTCACGCAACTTACATGGGGCTGCCGAGGCTACTGGGCGCTCGAAGTGGTGCGTGTGTGCAGGGTGGCTGCTGTGCGTGCAGCCTTTGGCGCACCATGGAAGCCTTGTGGCTTGCCGTGGGTAAGCCTCCTAGGGTGCTTGCATTTGAGCTTACTTGAGGGTTTTTTTTGTGCATAGCTTGGTACATCATTCAGGTCAATATGCATAGACATTTCTTGCAAAGTGTAGGGAATAATTTCAAGCCTTTAAATCCCACTAGCTTGAACCCCACTGTGATCATACATTAAAGTACGGTGGCGTCCAAAAGGGAAGAAGATAGAGTAAAAGAGTCGCCAACAAGTTTTTTTAGGAACTTGTAAACCGTTCACGAGGTGAAGGTTACGACCCTTAACGATCCAAGAGATCGTCAACTCCATAAGGTCTAGAACCAAATAAGGGTTCGGGGATGAAGGTACAAATCCAACCTAAAAGAGATTGAACCTGGCCTAATGATAGGCCTCTACTTTATTCTGATCGTATTCATGTGCGCTTTCTAATTAACATGCAATCAATAGGATTAACCCTAAACCTGTTTAATCTATATTGGTTGAATATTAATGCACAAATAAACTATTATTGGCGATCACTTGAAATTATAATCAAATTAACCCTAACAAGATTATGAAATATCTTATTAAGCGTGATTACAAGTACAAATTCCCTTTAAACATGCATAAAGGTGTGATCAAGCAATAAATAAAAATATTGTATCAAGCAACATAATAATAAAATAATAAATATAATCATGATCATAAAATTATAACAATGAAATAATCATCATAATAAAATCATAATAATTATAATAATAATAATGAATCATGTTAAAGCATAATAAAAATAGCAAGATCCTAGGCATGATACTAACATGATTAATAACAAACCCTAGCATGTCACTAAGCAATAAAAATCAAATCCGTTACCCTAACATGGTACTAACAATCACAAATATTAGAAAGAACATAGGAAGCATTGCAACAATCATATTTAATATTAAAAATACCCTAGACATGATACTAGGAATATCATAATAACAATATAAACATGATTTCTACATCATAATATCAATTAATCAATAAAGTACTTACTTTGATGCCTCATACCTCTTTCTAATAACAAAATACACACGTTAGTAACTTCAAGGAAAATAATAATCAAACAACTAAATTAAATAATTGAAAGAGAGATTTGGGACCAAAAATTCAGAAATTAAAACCTTTCACGTCTAGGGCGAAGGCAACTTCGAATATGGCTAGTATTTCTAGGTCTTGTGAATGCGGAATTTTGTATGAAAAAACAAAGGAAGAAAGAATTGAATGTTGAAGAGAGATGAATGATTTAGAGAATGCTAAAGAATTAATGATTGTTGATGAAAGATGGATGTAGATGATTCCTCAAAACGGAGTTTTTAATACGATATTTATAGAGAAAATCAGCCAAAAAATATAAATTAACAAAACAGAGTCTGACACACAGAAAACAGAACTGGCGCCAACCCTGGCTAGCTGGCGCCAGGCACCACCACTAGCGCTAGGCGCCAATGGCTAGCGCCAGGCGCCAAGGCTTGGGGTTAGGCGCCAAGCCTGATACCAACGTGTTTTCGGAAATCCGATAAGTTTACTGTACTGGAGGATAAAATAATATAATTTCCTCAAAAATGCTATTTGATTTTGATTAAAACTCTGAAAAGTCAACAAAAGTCAATTTATCAATGCTAATTGAATTAGGAATGAAAAAAACCTTCTAGAAGATCCTAGAAGACTAAAACCATTCCTAATTGCATTAGGAATGATAAATCATATTAGGCCCTCCCCTAGATCATTGGGCCGTACATAAAGCTCAAACCGGGCCCAGTTTGGTAAATTGGCCATAACTTCCTCAATATTCATCGGAATTGGGCTTATAATATATCGTTAGAAAGGTCTTTGCAAGCCCCATCCAACTACACTACTATTGGACCCATATTATGGACCAACCAAACTGGACTGGCTGTTTTCTTAAAATAATTTTTCAAAAACAGAGAGAAGAGAACACTAGACGAAAATATCAATTGGCCACCGGTCCAAAACCCCCCTATGCCACCGATTTTTAACCGGTGGTCATTTGTGGGGTGGCAATACTCCAAAGCAAGGCCACTGGTTCAAAACCGGTGGCAAAAAGGGGTATTGCCACCGGTTACCCGGTGGCAATTATCGTTTCGCGCATTTTTGTTTTTGGGTATTAATTATTTTTGCCACCGGTTACCGGTGGCAATAATAAGTATACATAATTCTTTTTTTGTCTTTTTCAAAAACGAAATATAACAGAACAATTCAGTCAAAAAAAAAATTACAAACATCAAAATATAAATCAAACAATATCAATCTATATAATCAAAATTTTATTTACAATTTAAATCAATAAAATTGATCAATTACAACATATAAATAAAAAAAAAATTACAATATAAATAAAATAAAAAAATTACATCATCAAAATAAAAAAAAAAACCATACAACATCAAAAACAATATTCATGCATCATGATTCTTCGATTTAAGATCTAAATCAATGTACCTGCATCAACCAAAACAAAAAATAAATCATAAGCTGCGACAAAAAAAAAAAAAAAAAAAAAAAAAAAAAAAAAAAAAAAAAAACTCAGAATCATGTACCCATAAATCGACTAATTACAACACTATGCATGTATCTATAAATCGAGCATGTACCCATAAATTGATTAAAATCATTTTATAAAAAAAACCCAGAAAAAGCATGTACCCATAATTAAAATCGTATTAAACCCATAAAAGATCGAATAAAAATCAAATAGAAATCGAATTAAAATCGATTTTAAAACTCAGAAAAATCGATTTAAAAAACCCAGAAAATTTTCACGAACCCAGAAAACAATCCAGAAAACAATATTCGATTTAATTGATTAAAATCCAAAAAACTCAGAAAATTCGATTACAGTAACACCCAGAAATATTCACGAACCCAGAAAACAATCCAGAAGGAAACCCAGAAAAAAAAATTAAACAAAAATAAAAACAAAATCCCATAAATAAGTTAAAAAACCGAGGAAAAAAAATACCAAGAAATTGATTCACGAACTCAAAAACAAAAACCCAGAATTAATTGATTAAAATCGATTAAAAACCAAATTAAAATCGATTAAGAAACTCAAACAATTCCAAAAACGACTAATTAAACCCGGAAAATCAATCAATTAAACCCAACAAAATTCGATTAATTAACCAAGAAAAATCGATTAATTGAACACAAACCTCGTGCATGTCTTCGTGGTGCATGTATTCGTGGTTTATTGTGGCGGTGGTGGTCTTGGTGATGGCGGAAATGAAAGAGAAGGAGACGAAGAGATCGAAGGAGAAGAGGGCGAAGGAGATGAGAAGGAGAAGGAGGATCGAAGAAGGAGAAGGAGGATCGAAGAAGGAGATGAGAAAGAGATTAGATGAGAACAGGGGAGAGCAGGAGGAGAGAGGAGAGAGAGAAAGAGGAGAGAGAGCGGCTGATGAGAGGGGAGAGAGGTAGGGTTTGGGGTTTATAAGAGGGATTTTTTTTTAACTGATTATTGCCACGGGTTCAAACCGGTGGCCTTTACCATTTATGCCACCGGTTCGATTTGAACCGGTGACAATGTAAATTAGCCTATCCCGCCCATTTTTTAAGCCACCGGTTTTCAAAAATCGGTGGCCATAGAGCGGTGCCTTTTTGTATATTTCTACTAGTGGTGAAGAAATTAAAACTTTCCGCAACACTAGACCTTTCCACACTTTCGCTTCATTCGATTATGATTCGACGTGAAAGGTACTCATCACTGGGTTTGGTTTTGGGGAGACACAAATGGGTGTCTACACAAAGCAATGTGGTGCAATGAGCTCATGCAACATGACCATAATGGGCCACAAATTGTTGTGTGAAAGTTCGCTGATGTCGGCAGTGTAACGCCTAGCGACATCGTGACCCACTCCCACGTTCCTTGAGCATCATTCGGTTGTGCGAGTTGTGAGCACTCCAAGTCTTAGTGCTAGGCACTTGGATATTTTGGACCACGTAAAATTTTGCTTATTTTGCTGATTTAATTATTTTGTTAATTTAATATAATTTGATTTTAATTATTTTAATAAATTTTGGAGGCTAGGCCTCGGTTTTAATAAGCGGCATTTACAAAATTTTATTTTGGCAAATAATTGAGTTTTACCGGCTTAATTAATTGGATTAAATGAGTTGGATGCGGAATTTAGTGGGAGCTTCAAATATTAATTGGGCTTATTTACATAATCGGTTAAAACAACTTTGACTAGTTTTAATTAGGCGTGTTAATTGGATTAACCACCTAAATTAGTTACTAGTTATCGCGTATTTATGCATTGTGTTGAAGGATAAAGGTTTTGATGATGAGGAACTTAAACGAAAGCAAACTCAACTAATAAAGGTTTTCAAGTGTTTGATTAGTTTAGGTGAAGTTGATCGTGGTGATGGAAGAAGTAGCTGGAACTAAGAAGACATGAAAAGATCTTTATTGAAGGAGTTAAACAAATCAGAAGAAGAGTTCTCTAACAAGAACTAGTTCTCTAACAAGAACTAGTTCTTTAACAAGAACTGAGTTCCCTAACAGGAACTTGAATAGCAAGCTTAAGTTCTTTGGTGGAACTTAATAAGCTTGGAGCCCAAGTAATCTACCTGATTAAAAGCGCGGCGCAGCAATTATATTTAGTTAAGGTTTTTATCTTCTAGATTATTGTTAATATGATAAGTAGGTTATTACGCGAAGTTTATTAGAAGCATGACAAGTTGGCTTGGTAAATAAAATAATATGGAAAATTATTAAAGATAGGTTTTAGGAAAAGATTTTCTAAAAAGATCGTTTTCTTTAAATCACTTGTATTGGGTTGGGTTATTTGGGTGAGTTTATTGTTTTCTTTATGTATAGTTTTGTAAGCTTCGAGGTGAGGCTGAGAGTTCTGTACTTAGGTGGTGCAAGTAGTTTGTACTTTGGCAGTACGTGTAGCACTTTGGTGGTACGAGTGAATCTAAGTGTGGTACTTAGATTGGGTAGGATAGGGTCCTATCAAGTAGCAAGTCCAGTGAGGACCTTGTGAAAATAAAGGTCCGTGTCTAATAGGTTGTAACTTGGTGTTTGCCCTATTATAGTGGAGTTTGTGTGTTTGAAATCCCTAAGGCAGGGTCGAGGTTTTACTTTCAGTTGGGCCCTGGAAGGTTTCCTCGTAAAATCTGTGTGTTCTAGCAAGTTCCTATATGCATTGTTTATTAATCCCCAAAAAGTAGTCATTAGGAACTCAATACAATTCACCCCCCCTCTTGTATTAATCGTCTCAACTTACAATTGGTATCAGAGCAAGGTTCTCACGTGTAAGCAGATAACTTTGCTGAGTAAGTTCCTGGAGAGATGAATTACAAGGAGAAACTTGAAGAAGGGTATTCAACCCAACGTCCACCCATGTTCAATGGTAAGTTTTACACCTATTGGAAGAAGAGGATGGAGATCTTTATCAAGGCTGAAAATTACCAGGTTTGGCGTGTTATTGAAACTGGTGATTTTGAAATAACTGTAACCAATGATAAGAACGAGGTAGTTCCTAAACTTATTTCTGATTATGATAAGGAAGATTATCAGAAACTTGATTTAAATGCTTTAGCTATAAAGTATTTGCACTGTGGACTTGGACCTCATGAACATAATCGTATCATGGGATGCAAGTCTGCTAAACAGATTTGGGATCTACTAGAGGTAACTCATGATGGTACTAATGAGGTAAAACGTTCTAATATTGATTTTTTAATGTCTAGATATGAAAGGTTTGAAATGCAATAAAAGGAATCTATAGAGTAAATGTTTACTAGGTTCAATGATATTATTAATGAATTGAATTCCCTTGGAAGACACATTCCTATTGATGAACAGGCAAGAAAGATCTTAAGGAGCCTACCACAAGATGAGCGATGGAGATCCAAGGTTACTGCGATGCAAGAAGCCAAGGACTTCACGAAGTTTAACATGGAACAACTAGCTGGATCATTGATGACTCATGAAATTCACCTGAGTTCCACTACTGAAAGTTCCAAGAACAAGAGTCTTGCTCTTAAGGCTCAAGACTCAGAGGAATCAGAAGCTGATGAGGAAGAAATGGCAATGCTAGTTATAAATTTTAAAAGGATGATGAACTACAAGAAGTTTGATAGGAACAAGAAGTATGCAAGTTCCAGAAACACAACTTGTTTCAAATGTGGGTCTAAAGATCACTTCATCAAAGATTGTCCACTACCAGATGGTAAGAAAGGAAAGACAAAGGGCAAGGAGCAATCTAAAGAGTCAGGAGTTTATAAGCCTTATTTCACCAAGGAAAATGTGAAGAAATCCATACTGGCTGCTTGGGGAGATTCGGATTCAGAAGAAGAAGAAGATCAACCGTCAGAGGAAACTGCACATCTATGCTTGATGGCAAAAACTGATGAAAAAGAAAAACTGAAGGAACTAGAATCTGAGGTATGGTTTTCTAAAAAAGAACTTAGAAATTTCTCTAAAGAAAAATTAATATTTGTTGTTTTAGAAATTCAAGAAGAATTGAAAGAATTGCATAGAGCTAAACAACAAAGTCATGAAGCTTTGGTAACTTTTAAAGAAAACAGTGAGTGGGTTGATAATATGAAATTTGATATTCAATATAGATTATTTAGCCTGTTTGATGATAATAATTATTTGAAAGAAACTATAGACAGGTTGAAACATGATAACATAATGTTAAATGTGGAACTATCCTTAATGAAACTCTGTCTTGATACTCCTGATTCTGAAGTTCCTCCACTTGCTCAATATCCGAATTTTGAAAAAATAAAATTTGATTTGGAAGATATAAAAGCGGATAAGGCAAGACTTGAGGGGGAACTTGAGAAAGCAAGGAAAGGTAAACAACCTGTAGGATACAGAGTTCCAGATTAGATCACCAAAGCTCAAACTAAAAGAACAGAAGGTTTGGGTTTCAAAAAGAAGTTCTAAAAGGAAAAGAAGTATGTTAACCTGCCTAGTAGTATTGTTTGTTATTTTTGTGGCAATACTGGACACAAACAGGTTAAGTGTCCTAAGAAAGAAAAGAGTACACATAAAAATGAAAAACATGTAGAACAGATTTGGATCAAGAAGAATGATGAACCTGCTGCTGTTACACAGGAACCCAAGGAAACTTGGGTTCCTGAAACTAACATTTGATTTCTCATGCAGGTTCCAGTGAGGGGGAACAACACATGGTACCTCGACAGTGGTTGTTCTAAGCACATGATTGGAGACAAATCTAGATTTCTCTCACTGGATGCCTACTATGGGGGAACTGTGACCTTTGGTGATAACATGACTGGAGATATAGTTGCTATTGGCAAAGTAGGAAGGTCAAGTTCCCATGCAATTGATAATGTATTTTTAGTCGAGGGCCTCAAGCACAAATTGTTAAGTATTTCACAATTTTGTGACAAAGGTAACTCTGTAAGCTTTACTTCAAATAGGTGCAGAATCATTCACAATGACATTGGGAACATTATTTTAGAAGGAACTCGTAAAGGGAACACATATGTTGTGGATCTTAACGACGTTCCTAATAGCAGCTTAACTTGTGTTAGTGTAATTGAGAATGATCCTTTATTATGGCACAAGAGATTTGGCCATGCAAGCTTTACTTTACTTGATAAATTGAGATTTAAGGAACTAGTGGAAGGACTTCCTTGCATTAAGTTCCTGTATGACAAAGTGTGTGATGCTTGTGTTAGAGGAAAATAGACTCGAATTTCTTTTAAGTATAAGAAAATGGTAAGCACCAAAAGACCTTTGGAACTTATTCATATGAATCTATGTGGTCCTATGAGAATCCAAAGCAGAAGTGGTAAGAGATATGTTATGGTTATTGTTGATGACTTTTCAAGGTTTACTTGGGTTTTCTTTTTGTTAGTAAAGATGAAACGTTTGATGAATTTGTAGCTTTTGTAAGGAAAGAACATAGAAGAGCGGGTAATCCACTGATTCACCTCAGATCAGATCATGGAACTGAATTTGAGAATTCAAAATTTGATGAATTTTGCACTGAGCATGGAATGGATCACAACTTCTTTGCCATAAGGACCCCACAATAAAATGAATGGTGGAACGCAAGAATAGAAGCGTTGGAGATATGGCTAGAACAATGCTGATCTCAAGTGGTTTGCCTAGGAACTTCTGGGCAGAAGCAGTGAATACATCATTCTATATTCTTAATAGAGTATCAGTTAGAGCCATCACCAACAAAACTCCTTATGAGCTAATCAAAGGGAGAATGCCTAACATTTCTTACTTTAGATCTTTTGGTTGTAAATTCTTTGTTCATAATAATGGTAAAAGAAACTTAGGAAAGTTTGATGAACATAGTGATGAGGCAGTATTCTTAGGATATGCCTCTAATAGTAAAGCATATAGAGTTTATAATAAAAGGACAATGTGTGTTGAGGAATCTGTACATATTATATTTGATGAAACTGAAAAATTGAATGATGTACATGATTGTGATGATGATTTTGAAATTGGACTTGTACGCAAGACATATCCAGATGAAGAATCAACATCATTGTAGAAGCATCAAGTTGAATTGAAATTGCTGAGCAAACGAATCCTGAAGAAAATGTAGATCAAGAAATGGAGAATGCACCAGGAACTCCTCCTCAAGAACAGAATCAAAATCAGAATGAGGAAGATCCTGTTAAAGTTCCAACTGAGACTCAAGAACGATTTCCTACAGAAGAACCAGTCAACAATGATCAGGAAAGATTGTATCCAGTAAAGGACTTTACACCTAAGCGATGGAAATATCAGAAGTCACATCCTTTAGATGCAAATATCAGAAGTCACATCCTGTAGATGCAATTATAAGTGATATCTCAAAAGGAACTCAGACCAGATCTCAGCTTAGAAACTTCTGTGCATTCTATGCATTTCTCTCTTCTATGGAACCTAAGAACTATGTTGAAGCTTTAACTGACGCAGACTGGATTAATTCTATGCAAGATGAACTAAATGAGTTTGAAAGAAATAAAGTCTAGCATCTGGAACCTAGACCCAAGAATAAGAAGACTATAGGCTTAAAGTGGATGTTCAGAAATAAGCTAGATGAGCATGGGATTATTGTCAGAAACAAAGCAAGACTTGTTGTACAAGGTTTCAATCAACAAGAAGGAATAGACTATGAAGAAACATTTGCTCCATTAGCCAGGTTAGAGGCTATTCGTTTACTTATTGCTTTTGCTACTTATATGGGATTCACGTTGTTCTAGATGGATGTTAAATGTGCATTTTTAAATGGATTTCTAAATTAAGAGGTCTATGTGGAACAACCTCCTGGATTTGAAAGTCAGGAGTTCCCAAACCATGTCTATAAGATTGACAAAGCTCTTTATGGGTTGAAGCAAGCTCCTAGAGCATGGTATGAAAGGTTATCAAAGTTCCTTTTGAATAATGATTTTAAACGAGGCAAAATTGATAAAACTTTGTTTTTGAAATTAAATGGAACTGATATCCTAGTTATACAAATTTATGTAGATGATATTTTATTTGGTGCAACTAATGAATCTTTGTGCAAGTATTTTGCTGACCTTATGAGTGGAGAGTTTGAAATGAGTATGATGGGAGAATTAAATTTCTTCCTCGGATTGCAAATCAAGCAAACTGAAGAAGGAATCATGATCCATCAACAAAAGTATATCAAGGAACCGATCAAGAAATACAAGCTTGAAAATGCTAAGACCAATGATACTCCAATGGGTTTAGCAACTAGATTGGATGAAGATCAAACTGGAACTTGTATTGATCAACCTATGTATCGAGGTATGATAGGATCTCTACTTTACCTAACAGCTAGTAGACCTGACATATCTTTCAGTGTAGGTTTGTGTGCCAGGTTCCAAGCAAACCCAAAGGAGTCTCACCTGAAAGCAGTAAAGAGAATCCTTAGATACTTGAAAGGAACTGATAACTTGTGTCTCTTCTATCCTAGAAGTGACTCATTTGATTTAAATGACTTTACTGATGCTGACTATGCAGGTGATTTGGTTAACAGAAAAAGCACTTCAAGTATGGTACAATTTTTAGGACCTTGTTTAGTTTCCTGGGGTTCCAAGAAGCAAAACACAGTTGCATTATCTACAGCTGAAGCTGAGTACGTGGCAGCAGCCGCATGTTGTTCACAAGTACTCTGGATAAAGCAACAGGTTAAAGATTTTGGTATTATTTTTGAGTGTGTGTCTATATACTGTGATAACACAAGTGCTATATGTATTTCTAAGGATCCAGTTCAGTACTCTAAGGTAAAACACATCCATATTAGGCATCACTTTCTAAAAGATAATGTGGAACAAGGGAATATTAAATTGAAATTTTGTAATACGGAATATCAAATTGCAGATATTTTGACCAAACCCTTGAACAGAGAAAGATTTGAGAAATTAAGACTGGAACTTGGGATGATCAAGCTGAATTGATTGCTTCTGAAGTTCCAAGATATGGCAAAGTCGAAAATAATGTAAATAGAGCAAAAAGAGCATCTAGTACAATCTTGGTGTGCTAAACATAGCTGAAGTGTCACCGTTGTTGATCACTGAAGGTTAGTTCATTAAACGCTCAATTAAATTCGCAAGTAGTAACGTACATTGTATGTGTGTAGAAAGCGTGTTCCCATTGCGTGTTTTATTTTTAGAAAGTTTTCTTTAAATTAAATGAATTTGGAAAGAAAATAATTTTGGTAAATTCATCCTGCATAATTTAATATCGAAAAATTAGTTGAACTTGTTCAATTAATGACTGCACAATAAAACCCCTTAAATCCCTCACACTACTTCATTTAATATAAAAAGCCTCTTTCAACCACCTTACATCATCACTGTCAAATCAAATTTACACCACTGTGAAAAGGCTCTACACCCTTCTAAAACCCTCTAAAAGATAACAATGGCCATAATTACCTCTCTTAGCTCCTCTAAAAACTCACAAAACAATCATCCCACAGAACAAGAAGAAGTTTCATCACTTCCAATTGTCACCTTCACCGAAACACAATCAGTACCCCCTCCTTCAGACAACATGCAAAATCCAAAACCCGCTGCAACCGAAAACCTAACCTATGATCAACTCATTGAAAAATTAAAAGAATGGAAAGAGAAGAAAGGACAGAGGAAGACGGTTGAAGAGCACATTAAGGAAGTTGAGGATTTCGCTGAGAAGATAGGGAATTCTGACAAAGAAGAATCGGAGAAGGAGGAAGAAGAGGAGATCGCTGATCAAGCGGAACTTGAGTCACAAGCAAGGAGGTATATAGCTGGTCACATAATTTATTTGAATTGGGTCAAACAAGCTAAGTTCCTACAATTTCTTGATTTAATTAAATTCCAAGGGTGGGAGTATTTGTTGACAAAAGCCTCAGATAATTTTATGTATCCAATTGCAATGACTGAATTTTGTCAAAATTTTGAAGCAAAATTGGGGGTAATTACTAGTGAAGTTGACAGTATTAAAATCGAACTTGATGTTGAAACCCTAGGTAAAATCTTGAAAACTCCTACTGATGGATATGAAACATACGTCGAAGGAAAGGCTAGTGTAAAAGTGGGAAATTATCTGAGTGGGGATATAGTTGAAGCTTTAGGAGGAAAAAGGGGGAAGAACATTATGAGTCATAATGATCTAAGCCCTATGAACAAATTGGTGTTTAACCTTGTTAAGAAAACAATTCTGCCTAGAACTGCTAAGAAAGGGGAAGCATGTTTGATGGATATGGCAGTAATTTTCTGCATTTCAAGGAGAATTAAGGTTAATTTCCCCTCCTTAATGTATCAACACTTAGCACATTGTATTCCTGGAAAGTCCAAAGTAGGGTATGGAGCCTATTTGTCTACTACTTTTGAAAGTCTGGGTGTGGTGTTAAAAAAGAAGTATGGTGGCTTGGATGAAAAGCCAGAAAATGTGATCAATGAAGAAACACTGGCTGGTATTAGTCTGGAGGTGGTGCAAGGGAAAATACAGAAGTTGAAGAAGAGTGAGGAGAAGAAAGAAAAGGGAACATGAAAAAGAAAGGAAAAAGAAGTGGTGGAGCAACCTGTTAGGAAAAGCAGGAGGCTATCAACAAGTACTCTTCCTCAAACCAATCTAGAGAAACCTTTAGAATTGGATGTTGATGAGAAAGTTCTCGATGGGCAAGTTGCAGAACTGATGGATAGAATGGAAAGAGTTGAAACTTAAGTGAAGGAATCAGTTGGAAAGGTTCAGGTTCAAAAGCTGGAAAATCTTATACAAGAGCAAGGGAAGGCACTAAAAGAACAAAAGAAGCTTGTGCAGGAACAGGACAAGGCTATGAAGGAACTGAAGGAGGAGTTCCAAGAGCAGATATAGAGTCTTGAGCACAAGCTGGAAGCTCTTATTGCGCAACAAAAGGAAGACAACAAACAGATTCTAAGCCTCTTGCAAACTTAGCCATTTACCTTTCAGCTTACTTATATTAGCCTATCCTTACTCCTTTTGCAGTCATGAACATTTTCAGCTTATGTTTTTAAATGCTTGAACAATTTATTTTGGTTTGTAAAATTTTGTTCAGCAGGATGTTTATTTTGGTTTTAAATGAATGCTTTTTGGAACTATCTATACATATATGTCTTTGTATGTTATGAATGCTTATGCAGGAGAGTGGAACTAACTTAAGGGAAGTTAGCAGCGCTGCCTTCAGTTTCCCACACTCGATGAGTTACTTGTGGGGCTGTGGCTAGATGCTCAATAACTTGAAAAACAGGACTTTTTGATAATGCCAAAAGGGGGAAAGAAGAAGCAAACTTGGAGGCTAAAGTTGTTCTGGGTTTCAATTGAGAAAGTATCAGAAATTTCTCTGATATGATGCTATAGTAGTTTATAGTAGTTTAGTTTATTTCTGTTTTATTTGCTTTGTTTATTTTTGTTTTTGTTTTGTTCTTTCTGTTTCTGTTTTTATTTCCGTGTGTGTTTACTTTCTGTTAATAAACCAAAAACACAAAAATACGACCTTCTATTTTGTTTAACTTGTTTCTAGAGTTTGCTTAAGTTTTCATCATTAAAAAGGGGGAAATTGTTGAAGCATAAAGGTTTTGATGACGAGGAAATTAAACTAAAGCAAACTCAACTAATAAAGGTTTTCAAGTGTTTGTTAGTTTAGGTGAAGTTGATCGTGGTGATGGAAGAAGTAGCTGGAACTAAGAAGACATGAAAAGATCTTTATTGAAGGAGTTAAACAAATCAGAAGAAGAGTTCTCTAACAAGAACTAGTTCTCTAATAAGAACTGAGTTCCCTAACAGGAACTTGAAGACATCAAGCTTAAGTTCTTTGGTGGAACTTAATAAGCTTGGAGCCCAAGTAATCTACCTGATTAAAAGCGCGGCGCAGCAATTATATTTAGTTAAGGTTTTTATCTTCTAGATTATTGTTAATATGATAAGTAGGTTATTGCGCGAAGTTTATTAGAAGCATGACAAGTTGGCTTGGTAAATAAAATAATATGGAAAATTATTAAAGATAGATTTTAGGAAAAGATTTTCTAAAAAGATCATTTTCTTTAAATCAGTTTGTTAAAAAGATAAATCTTTTTAACAAATATCTTTTTAATCTTGTTTTCCGGAAAAGATTTTATTCCACTTGATTTACATAAAACCGTGTTTAAAGATAAGTTAAGTTAACTTATTTATCTTTTAGAAAACCTAATTTCTATACGAGTGATACTTGTATAAATAGTAGAGAGCAAAATGGTTTTAGGTTTTTGTGAGTTTATGCGTGGAGAAATCACAGTGCTATAGTTGAGTAAGTTTACCAAGCTTCAAACTTGTCATATTAGTTTCGGATTTCGTGCATTGCTTACCTATCATACTAGGTGTCGTACACTTGTATTGGGTTGGGTTATTTGGGTGAGTTTATTGTTTGCTTTATGTATAGTTTTGTAAGCTTCGAGGTGAGGCTGAGAGTTCTGTACTTAGGTGGTTCAAGTAGTTTGTAGTTTGGCAGTACGTGTAGTACTTTGGTGGTACGAGTGAATCTAAGTGTGGTACTTAGATTGGGTAGGATAGGGTCCTATCAAGTAGCAAGTCCAGTGAGGATCTTGTGAAAATAAAGGTCCGTGTCTAATAGATTGTAACTTGGTGTTTGCTCTATTATAGTGGAGTTTGTGTGTTTGAAATCCCTAAGGCAGGGTCGAGGTTTTACTTTCAGTTGGGCCCTGAAAGGCTTCCTCGTAAAATCCGTGTAATCTAGCAAGTTCCTATATGTATTGTTTATTAATCCACAAAAAGTAGTCATTAGGAACTCAATAAAATTCACCCCCTCTTGTATTAATCGTCTCAACTAACACATTGTTACTTGTTTATCTTTGTAAAATGTATGGGTCATTCACAAATAGTGAATGGATGAATGGAATGCATATTCTCTTACATGTTTTATAAAATGGCAACTAGTGGGGCCCGATTAGGATAGAAAATACGGACTATGATCCGTGATGTATTTTTGTAAATCTTAATACGGTCTTCGTACTGTTGAGTATATTTGTACCTTAATATTTAGATTAGTCCTAATCGTAGATACTAGTAGTTGCATAATTTTGGTCAAGTCTTGAAGACGGAGGTTCTTGGAAGACAAATACATGAAGTTGCAAAAGAAGACCTTTTGAAGACTTGAAGAATTCAAGGAGTCATGCTAGTTGCCAATATGCATCAAAAGGCTTATGCTTTACATATTTATGTACATTTATATGTGAATTATATGTTACATGCATGTTTAGGATTTCAAATGTTGCGATGATTAATTAAGTTCACTTAAATCAACCAACATAGAAACCCTAGGTCTCTAAATATTGAGTAAAATAACCATTCCAAAACAACACTTATCGACCTATTGAGAGTAGTGATGGGCTACGCCAAAGTGAGGCATCATTACTACTCCCTAGACTCATAAGGCATACTGGGTATGCAAGTTGGTTTTGGTTGTACTCAACGATATGAGTGAAGAGGATAAATTGTTGAGAGAACGTTAGATGCGACGATTTATTCAACCAAGAGGGGTTTGGAGCCATTACCATTAGCAAAGCGTTACTTACCTTGGGAGATTGAGTGCTAAGACAAGTCAAAGCATGCTTAGCCACTCTTTGTTTTCTTGGATCTTGGAACCGACTTACTTTCACTAAATAGGGACAATTTTAAGTGTGAATAAGAAGTTAAATAAGTTTGAAATATGCATGGATTAAAATTCAATCTTATTTAAGTATTATGAATGGTTTTTCATTAAAATTATTTCAATTGTAGAATCATGTCTTCAACTATCGACAACAATCTAATATTCCCATATCTTCCCGAGAAGTTACCATTTAGCTTGAATTTGGTAAAATTCAAGGAATGGGAGGAAGAACTCCGTTTGACCCTCCGCAATTGCTACCTAGAGCATATCTTGGATACACCCATCCCGAGTTTCTACTCAAAAGGAGTTATGAGCAATGAGGCTCATGAGGAGTGGAGTTATGATTGCAAGAGAGTCTCTGGACTCATGGCAAACTCCATTCCGGAACAGTGGAAGAAGAAATTCTCCAACTACCTTCCAGATGTACTCCTCAAGGCTCTAGAAGATGTGATCAATCTGAGGGTTACAAAGAGCGACAAGGGAAACTATGATGGACTTGTGGAAGAAATGACTAGGTCACTGTCTAACATAAGGATCAAGTCATCGCAAGATGGGTGTCTCAGAAAAACAAGGCAAGAAGTATGGGCTAAGGTCTATAGTGCAAGACTTAGACCCGAGATGCCACTTTAAGCCCATGTGAAAAAGATGACAAGGTTATTTAACCATCTGGAACTGATTGGTAGACCGGTGGAGGATGATCAAGCGACTC
Source organism: Chenopodium quinoa (assembly GCF_001683475.1). Taxonomy (NCBI): domain Eukaryota; kingdom Viridiplantae; phylum Streptophyta; class Magnoliopsida; order Caryophyllales; family Amaranthaceae; genus Chenopodium; species Chenopodium quinoa. The sequence continues at coordinate 78,332 of NW_018744577.1, read as the reverse complement.
ATATTCTTTTAAGGTCACTCCACTCAGGGTACGTTGCTATTAAGATGCGACTTACCAACAATTGGAACAAACTATCCTACTAGGAAGTTGTCCAAGAACTCCAAAAAACCTATTCTTGTAAGGCTGCTGAGTTTGCTCTAAGGCCCAAGAAGAAGGAGTTCAAGAACAAGGCTAAGATGCGTTGTGGATCTATTGTATTAAGCAAGGTCACTACAAAAGAGAATGTAACGAGTATCTGGAAGATGAGGCGAGAGGAAAGGAAGCCTCAATCTCAGGTATCATCTTGACACTTGAATACAAGCAATTTATAAGTTATTAGATACCGGAAAATTGACTCACTTTACGCTCCTATTTCAGGAACAAACTGAGCGGCGCTTTTCAAGTTGACATGAGTACACAAGTGGAAGATGAAGATAATATATCCAAAGAAAGCTTATAATCTCATGTGTTTGTCTAAATTCTAAAACTTGTTGAGTTTTATCTACCATACTTTGATCTTATGACGTTGGACGTCGTTTTAACCTTGATCGCAAGACTTTTGTTTCATGTCTTGTTTATATTTATGGAAATGACACTTTTGTGTGTTAAGACAAAATTTTTTATTATGATACCAAAAGAGCTAAGACCATGAAGTCAAATCAAACTTACTTGTGGTATTGTTGTCTTGGCCACATTAACATCAAACGCATCAAGAAGCTTCTTCAAGAAGGCGTTCTAGAATCTTTCGATTTAGAATATTTTGAGAATTTCAAAGGATGTTTTATTAGGAAAGATGATAAAGTAGCCATTCTCCAAGTTGGGAGAAAGAGCAGGTGACTTATTAGGTCTAACACATACCGATGTACAGACGATTATAGTAGATATGGCTATGTCTACCTAATGTCGCACAAATCTGAATCGTTTGACAAGTTCATAGAATTTCAGAGTGAAGTGGAAAGTTAGCTTGGTAAGAAAATCAAAGCCCTTTGATCGGATCGAGGTGGTGAATTCTTGAGCCAAGAATTCGATGACCATCTGAAAAATCATGGTATACTTTCAGAGTTGACACCTCCAGGAACTCCACAATGGAACTGAGTATCCGAACACTGAAATTGAACATTGTTAGACATGGTACGATCAACCATGGGTCTTAGTGATCTTCCTATCTCTTTCTGGGGACACGCACTTTTAACTGCGGCACTAACACTGAAACGTGCTCCATCGAAAGCTGTAGAAAAGACTCTATACGAGTTATAGACGAAGAAACTCCTATATGGGGATGCGAAACATATGTCAAGAAATTGATTTCTGACAGACTTCATCCCATATCTGATAAGGTTTACTTTATGAGCTACCCAAAAGAAACCAAAGGGTACTACTTCTACAACAAATCGGAGAACAAAGTGTTTGTTGCTCGCGATGGTGTCTTTTTGGAGAAGGAGCACCTTTCCAAAATGACAAGTGGGAGGAAAATCGAACTCGAAAAAGTTTGTGATGATGAGTAACAAAAGCAGAATGAAAGTCAAAGTGCTCAAACAACATCTGTTAACGAAGTTCAAAATGATCAAAATATGCAAAGTCAAACCGACAATGCAAATGCTCAATCCCATACCCTACGTAGGTCTCAGAGGTCGAGATCTCAACCTGATAAATATCTTGGATTAGTTTTAACCGAAATGAGGACATCCTAATCGTGGATGGAGATGAACCGGAAACCTACAAGCAAGTGATGGCAAGCACCAACTCTGCTAAATGGCAAGAGGCCATGAGATCTGAAATGGATTCCATGTTTGAAAATCAAGACTGGGACTTGGTTGACTTACTGTAGGCATCGCTTGAAGTGCGCCTACGTTAAAGCATGTGTGAATATGCTTGGCACTCTTAGGAAGTGGGAATTGACGTAATACAATTAGGGACAAGGAAAGTAGGGAGCCGCCAACAAGTTTTTAAGGAACTTGTAAACCGTTCATGGATCATAAAAGGCAACCATGATTAAGGGACAACGATAGGCAACAACGATTGACCCGTGAAGGTTACACCCCATTCATAATCCATGAGATTACTAACTCCATATGGTTCGGAACCACGAAAGGAGGATCGGGGATGATGGTACGAAGTGAGTCATGGAGTCACATTCGCCCGTATTGGCCTATACTCGATTCTTATAGTGAAAAGTGATTCCTGCGATCTCAAAGGCATACAAAAAAAATATTCAATTTGCTCCAAACTATTATTATGCTAAATTGGTTGAATATTAATGCAACATATAATTCTAAAATATCGTGATCACTTGATAAAACAACAAGATTAAAAAGGAACCTAAACCGTTGTCTAAATTATCTTATTAGGCGTGATTTTCAATTACATATTCCCTTTAACATGAAATATGGTGATCAATAAATAATATAATAAACATTAATATTGGAAAATCAAATAATAATAATAACCCTAATCATGATACTAGCAATAAGAATAAAAATAAGAGTAATTAAGTGATTAATTACTCACATTCCGCGTTTCCTTGAATTGCTACATCATGAATAAACTGTTAGTAACTTCAATAAAAATTAATCGAATGGATATTAAATTAAATAAAGGTAGAGTTGATTTGGTCCAAACCCTTAGTTAATTCTACCTTTCACGCCTTTGTTAAAGTATAGAACTTTGGGTATTGTATGAACTCCTTGAAGTGCTTAGGGGAAGTATTTTGAGAGAATAAGAAGGCTAGAAATTAGACTAAAAAGGGAGAAGAGAATGATTTAATGATCAAGATTGTTGATGATTGAAAAAGGGGTGATATGACCTCTATTTATAATGAAAAAAAGAAGGGTCGAAGAATTAAGATAAGATCCGAATTAAATCGAAATAAAGCTCGATAGACAGCAGTTTTTGCGGTTTTTGTTTTTATTATATCTTTTGATCCAGAAATCGGAATAAGATGAATAAGATATTTTCGAAAATATATTGAAGTATAATTTATAACCCAATTGGAATCAGATAAAAATATTTTGTATAATAAAAGATATGGCCGAAATAGTGAGACTGTGTCAGTTTTGGATAGAGTTTGACATTTTATTCATATCTTTTCCGTTATAGCTCGGAATTGATATTATAATATATCATTGGAAAGATAATTTAAAGTGATATACAACCAAATAAAATTTGGATAAAAAATATGAAGCAAGAAAATAATATCTGTCTATCTTTGAACGTCTTTCAATTCGGACAGAAATAGGATTTTCAAAACGAAAATTTTTTATTCAATTTTAAACTTTTTAATATTATCTTTTCAAAAAGGATAATTAAGATCTTTTAGAAACTTTTATAAGCTTCCTATGAATCCTTATTGGTTTAGGAATGGGATTAAATAATTTGGACCCTCCACATGATCATTGGGTCGTAGGTAAGGTGGGCTTAGGTTCGTTTTGGGCTCAATTTACTATTTTGGTCATAACGTATTTGTTATAACTTGGATTTGGGCTTAAATATATCGTTGGAAATCTCTTTTAAATTCCCATCCAAATATTCAGTCATTGGACTCAGATTATGGATCAAAATAAACTGGATTAAACGTTTTTATAAAAAGGACACGAAATAAATGATTTTAAAGGGCACAAAATGAATATTTTGGGTTTAAAGGCAAGAAAAGAGGAAAATAAGTTATGGTTTGGGGAAATGGGCTAGGAATTGAGGTTGTTTATGAAATGGAAATATGGATTTAAGCACTCCAAGATTAAATACTCAACCCGACCAATAATGGCGGTGAGAGGTTGTTCATCATAGGGTTTGGTTTTGGGGAGACATTTTTAGGTGTCTACACTTACCTGAAGGCTACACACCTATCGGATGTAAGTGGATTTTTAAGTTGAAAAACTAAAAATATGGAAATGTATTCATTTACAAAGCTAGATTGGTAGCAAAAGGTTATAGACAAGTTCATGGTATTGATTACGATGAAACCTTTTCTCTAGTCGCAATGCTTAAATGTGTTCGGATCCTCCTAGTGATTGCTGCATATTACAATTATGAAATATGGCAGATGGACGTTAAAACCGCATTCGTAAATGGTATTTTGGAAGAAATTGTGTATATGACACAGCTTGAAGGTTTTGTCGACCAAAACAACGCTGGAAAGGTATGCAAGCTTAAGAAATCAATTTATGGATTAAAGCAAGCAAGCAGAAATTGGAATCTGCGATTTGATGAAGCTATTAGTAAGTTTGGTTTCCATTTTATGTTTACAAGAAGGTCAGTAGGAGTGACATCGCCTTCCTAGTCTTATATGTCTATGACATTTTTCTCATTGGAAACAACATTCCATTATTAGAGTTTGTAAAGGCTTAGCTCGGAAAATGTTTTTCAATGAAAGACTTAGGAGAGGCTTAGTACATAATAGGCATCAAGATCTATAGGGATAGATAAAAAAGGATGATAGGATTGAGTCAAATTACTTATATTGATAAGGTACTAGCTCGATTCTGCATGGAAGGAGTCAAGAGAGGCCACCTACCCATGTCGCATGGCATAACCCTAAGCAAGAAGCAGTGTCCAAAGACAACTAATGAGCGAGAAAGGATGAATCAGATTCCATATGCTTCACTTATTGGATCGATCATGTATGCCATGATATGTACTAGGCCAGATGTGTCGTATGCCTTGAGCGCTACGAGCCGATACCAATCAGATCCAGGAAAGGCGCATTGGACTACGGCCAAGAATATCCTAAAGTACCTGAAAAGGAACAAGGATACATTCCTGGTCCATGGTGGCAGAGATGATTTAGTTGTTCAGGGTTATATTGACGCAAGCTTCCAGACAGACAGAGTTGACTTCAAGTCACAGTCTGGGTACATATTCTGTCTCAATGAAGGAGCGTTTAGTTGGAAGAGTGCTAAGCAAAGCACAATTGCAGATTCTACAACTGAAGCCGAATACTTGACAGCATTTGAGGCAGCTAAGGAGGCAGTTTGGATTCGCAAGTTCATTGGTGAACTTGCTGTTGTACCCTCTATCAAGGGACCAATACTTGACAACAATGGAGCTATTGCTCAGGCTAGAGAGCCAAGAGAACATCAGAAGGTCAAACATGTCAAGCGGCGGTTTCACATGATTCGAGAATGGAAATCAGAAGGTGAAATATGAATTTGTAAAGTTGGAACGGATGACAATGTAGCCGATCCACTGACTAAACCTTTGCCTCAAGTGAAGCACAACAAGCACGTTGAGGCAATGGGAATTAGACACATCGAAGATTGGCTTTGATTTCCTTATTTTAGTGTTTTAATTAATTTTGAAAATTTTTAATGTAAAGCACTATGATGAACCATTCAGTTTTGGAGTAATTAAATTTTTCATGCAATTTAAATCACTCCGTTGACTATTTACTTGTGGTTTAGAATTAAATAATGACTCCATTCGATTCTTGGAATATTCAAAATAGGGTATCAAGACCAGTCTTGGTAAGGAAACACCTATTAAGTGAACATTGAATATTATAATAAAAAATTATCCCTAATTGAGGTCATTTAAACGATGGACGATTGATGACCATTTGAGATTAGTGTGTAGTTTGATTTATAGCACCGTTTCTTGTGCTACAAGGACATGATTGTCATGAATCATTTGCACATGTATTGGTTTAGAACCATACTGGATCGACCAATGAGAATACTTCAAGAGATTAAAAATCGTCATAAGTATACTTCTCATTATTGCTATTGAAACCTTTTTCCTCGACCATGAGTATTGTGAGCTTTCTTGTTTGAGTACTAGTCCGCTTTGATGATTGTCAAACATCTGCCATAATAAGGGATTATAACGGCATCACTCGGGCGGCTAGGTCCTCTTAGTAAGAGAAGCTACATTACAAGACTGGAAACGTCCCCCTATTAAAATAGGGAAGATGTCTTTATTGTTTACATGGCCTCTCGTAGAGCGAGACTGTAAAAATGCATGGCCGTGCTTGGATGGATTTTAGAAATCATCTGTTTATTGACAGTCTGACTCGGAATCCAGAAACACTTCTAGACATAATAAGGATGACAAATAAATCTTACCTTATAGTTCATGAAGAGGCCTTAAGCGACATAGGAAAAAGGCTATATAGTAAAAGCACACTTGTCTGAAAGGATAAGTGGGAAATTGAAAGGAATAATGTCCTTCGAACAAGTATATTATTCTGATAGTGGGTTCAAAATTATTAGAAAGCTAATATATTTAGTAAGGTCAAGTGATCGGAATGCCTGGGTGGAGGTCGCTTCCGATCAATAATATACATGCATAATTAATATTACAGCTTAATCTTGACTGAACCCTTCGGGTCATACCCAAGCAACCAACGAGCCGAAGCGACGAATTAATTCGGAATGAATTAATGAGTAGACCGAGTAATATTTATTTAGACTTCGTAAATTCGAGCTTAGAGCATTAAAACTGAGCGTTGGAAGTCGAGTCGAAAATAGTAAAAGACGAGACGTGCAAATAGTAATAAATCAATGTATTTTCCAAAATACCCTAGCATTGGAGTGCCCCGAGCAAACCGAGTGCTAGGGGCACAATGCATAGCATGGTGGCTAGCATGTGCACCAAGCCAAGCCTTGGCTGGCTGGTGCGTGCTAGCGCACCAATGCTAGCGCACCAATGCTAGCAGCCAAGTGCACGCACAAGGCAAGCCTCGACAGCAGCCCGCACTTGGAGTGCGCGGCTTGCTAGATGAGAACAACAGCAGCCCGCAACACTTGGGTGCGGGATGGCTGGGCCGAGACTAAGGGGAGCAACAAATGAGAAGCCCACTTGGGTGCCTTGGTGCCCTAGTGGGAGTTTCCATGTGGCGCAAGGTGATGGAGAGAGTGGGGAGCAAGTTTAGTCCCCCCTCTCCAAGTGGTCCTCACTTGTTCTCTCATGTGTAGTTGACACTTGTTGATTTATTACTAGCTTGCTTAAATAATTTTATTTTATCTTTAAAATAAAATGTGAAAATCTCATTATCCCACATTAATGGGAGAGACAGTCATACTCTCATCATTTCCTATAAATACCCATGTAGGGGCTTTGGAAATGATGCTTGAGTAAGAGTTGGAAAAGGGATCACTAGTAGTGAAAACCTTTGAACTCAAGAGTTGAAAAAGGTATCACATTTGTGAAATCCTTTGAACTCAATTACTCGGGCTTTTTGGCCGGGTCTTGCTAACCCCAAGACATTGGACCTAGTCAGTGATCGTGTTGTGGGTGGATAATCGTTGGAGGCCTTTCGTAATTTCGAGGCTAGCTTTCAAGTAAGAGCCCTAGTGGTTGGGAGAAGCACGCTCCAAAGGTAATCTTATTATCTTAATCTTGTCATTAAGTTAATTATATTTATTTTTTTATTTATTGCGAGTGCGGTCTTGTTTTTTGGTTTGTTTCCGCGGTGATTCGGACTCACCAAACCCCTACAACGTATAATTCTAAGTATTGTGATCACTTTAATTAACAACACAAGATAAAAAAACCCCTAATTGGTCGCCTATCTTATTAGTTGTGATTCGCAATTACATATTGACGGAGTAAATTCTTTGCTGGTGGATTCTAAAGCTCCCCTGATCAAAAAAAATTTATAACCAAACCTACTCCTATCATAGGGGTAAGTTTGAGTCGAACCCAAGAGAATGGAGGTAAGAGCTATGTGTAGGGAATTATAGGTACTACACAGCGGAAATACATGAATCATATTCATACAGTACCTAATCCCAAGATCTAATGCATAACACATAAAGAACATATATTCTTACCTTTGAAGCGTGATTCCACGTGCGATCGAGCAAGAACAATGGGAGATAAAGAACCCCAAGCGTGATTCCTCTACTTAGTCCACGAGTATGGATTAAACCTCTACTAATGCTAGTTAGTTGTGACTGAACACTTCAATCAACCTTCAACGAAGATTTGAGCCACGAACACACCACCCACGCACCACCACACGCACCACCCAAGGAGGAGGGCTGTACGGACAGGGAGGAGAGAGAGAGGGCCGAGTAGAGAGAGAGAGTAGATAGGGTTTTTGGGAAACCTGGTTGCTTGTGTGACAATTCACTGTATGTCAATTGTTATGTCATGCAATCCTAGGCATGGTTTATATTTATAGATCATATCTAGAAATAAAACCATGTCAAGTCCAAAAACCCATTAGACTCTTCTAACTATCCAAGCCCAATTATCAACATGGTATGTCATGAACTCATGAGGCCCAATAATGGGCCTCTAACTTGTTTAACCCAATACTCTTTTGTGTGACCTTGTAGGATCCATTCTATAAGGCTTTGGGCCATTAAGCTATCCCAAAGATCAATTGTCATATCTAGCACCAAACATTGATGACCCTATAGAATGAACTAATTATCTACATAATCGTGATCCTTGATATATCTAGTAATTGCACTTATCGAAGACATAACTCCTTCAATCCCCCACTTGTCTGAGACAAGTGCGCAATATTCAAATTCCTTAAGTCAATGTGTGTCGATTTGATAATATGATTGCATCTCATGTCGTGATCATATTAGTCTACAAATCTTTTCTTGAAAAACTGAGTGAGATTCACAGAACAAATGATTACTATGTAATGAATTTGAGCACGACCATGCATTTTATGAATTCTCCCTCTTCAAGGGGCCAAGACACATTCCTATTTAATAGGTAGACTCAATCCAATCTTGTGGCAACCAAAGCTCCCACTCAACTCATGAAGCAACCGGGAAACACCCTTTATAATCCCAGTTACGGCTGGACGTTTGAGTGTACCACAGTTAAATCAATCATTGAATGGAATCAGTGTTCCACTCATGTCAAAGGAATCCACTAATATATCCGGAAGCTCTATACTTGAACTTTAAAGTAGGTCTATAGTTCGATCATGCATCATTCATGCATACCCATGTGATTGACTGAGCTTCACTACGCTCCTATAGCCCATGAAACTGCGCTATCCAATCAATCTTACATGCTAGTCCAATTTATGAAATCATTTATGTCCACTTTAATGATTCCGAACTAGGAACTTAAATAATGTATGAATTTAGTTCACCTGTGGGTTTCATTCAACAGGTCATCAACCTGATGAGCCCATCAATTCATAATTATTTTGGACATTTTATTTAATCTTGAAACCACGATTAAATAAGATTGAAACTTTGTTTCAATTGATAAACATAATTCTGCAAATGAATGTATTACACATGTAACTTGTTTTTCTCCAAAAACAAATACAACTTCTAATTACATTATTTCCTCAATCCAGTTTCATTAGCATGTTTCTCATGCTTTGGAAATGGAAGGGGTTTATTAAGTAGAGTTCATGAGACATTCTCATAAACATGAATTTTGCAATTTCTAAATCTTATAATCATTCTCATCTCCATACACTAAGAATTTTCCTTCGTCCTTTCACAAGGAACTTAGAAATTTCTAATTTGTATTCTAACGTTACATAGGATTTCAATTGAAATCTATCATCACTTGTTCTTAAAAAACTTGTGAATCAAATAGACGAGTATAGTCCATGACACGCATGATGCATCCTTTGCATATTGCATGAGGATCATCACTTAAAACCTTAATTTCATCAACCTTTCTCAAAGCATTGAATCATTAATCAATGTGTCATGTTACATGGGATTGAAACTCCTTTCAATATAATGTTGAACCTTATAAGAATCTTATCAATATAAGTTTCTTAACCAAGCTCAAACATCCATCAAAACCTATCTCTATAGATTTTGAATCCCAAATGTACTCATCATTCTCTTCAAGGTTTTTCATATAAAATGCATCAGCCATTACTTGACCCTTCAAGCAATGAATAATTTCTCTTTATACTAGACCAAGAAGACTTCATAGCTCCCACTAAACATCTTGTACACACAAGACATTTTCTTCATTTTACGAAAACATCAAATGATTTGATTTACTCACAAAATTAAGAACACTAACTCCATGATGCTATGCATCCCTAGGATTATTGGATCTTCAAACTTTTTATTGTATCATATACAAATCTTCTTTCATGAACAATTTCAATAAAGTGTTTTGAAGTCCATCTACCAAATCTTATAAGGTAGTAATCACTAAATATCTTTAACAGATCTTTGCAACATGACTAATATAATGTTTTCATCGTAGTCATAGTCATAGTCATACTATGAATTAGTTGAATCCTTTAATAAGTCTTTTCTTTAGTTAGAAAACATTTTTCTTTCTTGTCTGTCTTGCTTATAATGGGTCTCACCCAATTAGGCAAATTATTAAAGTGTCATACACTTGCTTACAGACTTAGAATCTATTTCAGATTTCCTGGTTTTTAAACCACTTGGAGTTATTACTTGTCAAATCATGTTTGTTACTTGCATAATCTTCATGTTCCAAAACGAATGTTTTAGAACTCTTAATCAATATGAAATCATATTTCTTTGACTAAGTTTTACATATGCTAGTCATTGTTGTGGGTTTGATGCAACAATTGAATCTCATACAACAACTTTGTTTAGTTTTCAATGAGAAACGACAATAGAGGATGTGCACTTGGAATGTACTACCTTCGACACATGGTTATTATTCCCATTACACTTAATGAGACTACGCGTTGTCATTTGTAACATGAGGTGAATCATGCTCATATTGTTGCTTTGATTCGATTATTTCTCAAATTTCTTCAAGATTTTCGAAATCACTTTTCTTGAACTCTTCAAGGTTCTCGAACTCTTTCAAGATTCTTATACTCCCACTTGCCTTTTGAGGAGGCACGTTTAGCATAGGGTGAACCAACCATGGTTTGAACTATATTTTTTTGTTGCTTTTCTCGAACTCTTTCAAGATTTACATTACTCCCACTTGACCTTTTGGAACAATTTCCATAAGGGCACCTACTTGAGCAACAAACATTTTGTGCTAAGTATGATTTGTGTAGTAGTACCCCGTGATCTGTATAGGAATTGATCATGCATTAAACGGTTTAATACAACATTTATTCCTTGCTTTGTAGAAAGACTTAATAAGAACTTTTCTTATCCATATCACATATGAAGCCTTTGGTACAATTTGATTTGACCTATGTAGTTTGTTTAGTTTTGTAGCTTATGTTAAAAGTATATCCCCTGGATAATGGTTGGAAGATAGGTAATTTACATCCATTATCAAAATGTATCTCATATAGATTGATAGCTCCATTTTATGAACACTACATAAGGTTTTCTTTTGGAGTTTGTTGTGAAACGATTTCACAACTCCTGGATGTTTATCAAGGTCTTGGCTTAAATTTTCATTATTACGACCATATCGCAATATTTTGAATGTGTTTCCGAGTAAATGTCTTGACTTAAATTTTCACAATTACAATCATATTGTAATGTAATCATTATCTTGTCAAGTTGATACTGAACTTCATACTGAACATTTTTGAACTTTTCAAAATTTTCATACTTATGCTTCAACTAAGCACAAGTAGTGATCGTATCACAAATAAAGTTTCATTGTCCGTCTCTAGCCTTTGAACCTTTGGTTTTCTTACATCAATATGTATACGACCTTGAGTTCACATCATCATTTCTGTAAATGGTGACTTTTCAAAATTTCAAATTAGAATGATAATTACATATATCAGTGGATTCATAATCCAATGATATTGAAAGTCCATCCCTTTGGATCTTCCGCATGCAATGTTCTTTTTCATTTTAATTAATTGAAATTTTAGAGACAATTTATATATATATAGAAATGGTTTAATAATTTCTATCATATAGAACTTTGAACCTATTTAGCAATCTCAAAACACATTATAACTCAATGAAGCATAGAATAACATTTATTCAACGTTTTTGAATCTTCAATGTTTAGTCATTACTAACATTGAATGGTGTTTTGATAATGGCAAGAATGAATAACATTTATTTAATTCTAGTCAATAACAAGGTAAGGTGAAACATAGGTTCTACTTGTAAAGTTGCAACTTTTGCTTCCAGACTTGTAGATTCTACTAGTGAAGTAGAAACATTTGCTTCTAAACTTGTAGATTTATTTCTCCCTTAGCCATACTTCTTCATTTAGTTCAACCTCATTCTCAATGAGAGAGAACTAAACAAGACATCATATGTCCAAGAAGTAGCAATGTGCTAAATCAATTTCTATAATATACTTCATAAATTAGAACATTTCCATTCTTTTACCTTCCAACTATATGAGGTAATTTCTAATCAATTGGAATTGGTCCATTGAATTTGAAACATTTGTTGTTCATAACAACTTTTAGCATATAAGTAGTTCTAGGTTTGAGAAGTAGTAACTTGTTTGCATTTCTTGGCCCATAACTTCTTAATGCAATCCTCATACATTCCTAAACCTTTCCCATTTGAGACACTTAGAACACTTCTCTTAGGTTCAAAATGATGCTTTTCTTAACTACTTTAAGCACATTTCATGATTTGCTAAGTCTATTCAATCATCATTCATATTAGAGTTTAACCAACTATTTAACTCTTACATAAAGTGGATGAAGAATAGCGTCATTTGATCAATTTTTGATCATAGAGATTTCCAATCACTTTCTTATATTCAATCATATTGAAGATAAGAGATTTTATTGGACTTCTGTACTTGTCTTTTAGAGGGTTTGGACCTCCCATCTCATTATATCCCTTGAAACACTTTTCAAAATGAAGATGTGTTGGCATTTTACTCAAACATTTTGAATAAAACCAACCTTAGACATGTGACATGGATTTCTAAAACATAAATTGCCTTTTAGAACCATCTTAACAAAATTGGAATATAGGTTTATGGATTATCTTTTAAACTTTTGAGAACGTTTCTCAACTTTATTTTCAATCAAGGAGATTATATATAATAATAAAATTAGAACGACATGTTACTTGTAAGTAAACGCAAAATTCAATTATGTTTAATAAAAAATTTAAAGTGCCATAAGCGAATTAAATTGGCAACTTTAAAGCATTTATTCAATTTTAATTGATCCCTATTGAATAAAATGATTCCAAGATCCTTTATTTGTGCAATAATTGACCGGACTGAGGCCCTACCATCAAGTATTGCATTTTTAAGGCGAGTAAACTCTTTACTGATTACAACTCTTTGTAATTCTTGGTTGAATAATTATCCATCACATGTTTAATTATTACCCTTAGCTTCAAGGTTCTAAACTCTTTAGATAACCTTGTTGAGTATAACCAATTAAAAGTGTAAAACGTGATTTACCCCCACTCCCCTAAGATATAGTATGACACCCAGCTGAGGCATGACCTGTCATAAATATCGAAGGTTTCATCGGGTTTTTAATTGGAAAAGCAACCTCAATATTACTGGGACCTAGATTTATTATGTTGTGATTAAATAGTGAACTCTAGCGCATCATCACAGAACATCAATAAAATCTAACATGCATAATAAACTGAATGCATAGACAAGACATAGCATGGCCCCTAATCCTAAGAAACTAATAAAGCAAAAAACTCCCACTTGAACCTTCATGGATCTCATCCACCTTGCTCCTTTGGGCCGTCACTTCATAGGCTTCTTGGATTAACTGCAACCTGTAATTTTACTCTATTCTATCTACTACTTAAATAAAATGAAATAAAATTACAAAAATACTTTATCGGTACGTAGACCGTACTAAGATTACAAAAATACATCACGATGCACAGATCGTATTTAGTAATCTACTGGGCCATACCAGTCATTATATAGCAATAAATAACATCATATATTATAAAATTGCCACATAATAAATCACTCATCATGCTTTCCTCAACTACAACATCGAATGTTCACAATTAAGGAAACATGGCACCAAAATATCTCATATTTTAATTAATGTAATTAGATAATATCATATATTATTCATGACCATCAATAAAATATCATATATTCTAAATTAGTCATGAGATAGAATCAAATCTTATTTTAATCTTAAAAGATAAATCATATTTATCCTCAAAGATTATCCTAACAAAGTTAGGAAATTCTATCCTAATTACTAGCCAATCACAAATTTTAAATCAATTATTATCAAAAAATAATTATGGTATAGTCACATTATTTAAATCAATTATTATCCTTTTGGAATATGCTCAGAATATCCTAACAAATCTTATCCAAAATTAACCACTTTAATTATGGATAATTACCAATTTAACAACTTTAAATATGGATAATATCAAATATAACAACTTTTGAAAGATTTGACTTTATCCTAAAATAAAAGATTTTATCCAAGTAAAATCGATTTTATCTTTCAAAATAAAAGATCATATTTTCAAAATATTTTATTTCATCCAAAATAAAACTGATTTTATCTCAAAATAATTCATAATTATCTTGAAATAATTTTTTTTAAAACAATTTTTTTTTTTGAAAAAATGCAAGCCACCACCGCTGGCCACCGTGGTTGGCTAGCCGAAGCTAGCCACGGTGGCTGGCTGCCATAACATCAGCCACTGCCGCAAGGCAGTAGCAGGGAGCTACTCTGGCAGCCGTGCAACACTTGCACGCTGCTGCCCACAGCCACCCCGACCTCCGCCCTCCCCTTCCCTCCCTCTTGGACCACCACCTGGTCGGCAGCCGCCTTGGCTACGCCACCTAGCCGCGGTTGCCGACCAAAATAATAATTTTTTTTGTGTTTTTAATTTAATTAAAATAACATTTATTAAAATTAAATCAATTCAGTCCAAAAATTAAAATTAAATCAACATTCAATCTTAAAATTAGGGTTCATCATAAAATGAATCCCAATTTAATTTTAACTTTTAAAATTAAATTGATCATCATACATAAAACATTTTTATGCATAAATCAATCCGATTAAAATTATGAATCATAAAATAAACCGAATTTGATCAAAATCAAGCACAAAAATCATATTTTAGGGCTAGGATTTTCGAAAAATTCAAAATTTAGGGCTAGGGGGTTCGAAATTTTCGAACATATTAGGGATAAAACCGGTCATCTTCATGGCTATTTGAGCATAATTAAATCACATTTAGTCGATTCCAAAAGTTTAATCACATTAAAAATAATAATTAAACCATAATTAAATTAATATCCCTCTTAATTGAATTAAAATTGTGGACTATCAAAGAATTATAGTCAATATGCGTAAATGCAATAGGCTAACTGATACCACTGTAGGGAATTATAGGTACTACGCAGCGGAAATACATGAATCATATTCATACAGTACCTAATCCCAAGATCTAATGCATAACACATAAAGAACATATAACCGTACCTTTGAAGCGTGATTCCACGTGCGATCGAGCAAGAACAATGGGAGATAAAGAACCCCAAGCGTGATTCCTCTACTTAGTCCACGAGCATGGATTAAACCTCCACTAATGCTAGTTACTTGTGACTGAACACTTCAATCAACCTTCAACAGAGATTTGAGCCACGAACACACCACAACACCACCCACGAACCACCACACGCGCCACCCAAGGAGGAGGGTCGTACGGACAGGGAGGAGAGAGAGAGGGCCAAGTAGAGAGAGAGAGAGAGAGAGAGAGATAGGGTTTTTTGGAAACCTGGTTGCTTGTGTGACAATTCACTGTATGTCAATTGTTATGTCATGCAATCCTAGGCATGGTTTATATTTATAGATCATATCTAGAAATAAAACCATGTCAAGTCCAAAAACCCATTAGACTCTTCTAACTATCCAAGCCCAATTATCAACATGGTATGTCATGAACTCATGAGGCCCAATAATGGGCCTCTAACTTGTTTAACCCAATACTCTTTTGTGTGACCTTGTAGGATCCATTCTATAAGGCTTTGGGCCATTAAGCTAGCCCAAATATCAATTGTCATATCTAGCACCAAACATTGACGACCCTATAGAATGAACTAATTATCTCCATAATCGTGATCCTTGATATATCTAGTAATTGTACTTATCGAAGACATAACTCCTTCATTATGGCCTTAAGTCAAGCTATTCTGAAGTCTAGGTAAACGGTTTGGTCTAAAACAAACTAATCAACACCACTATATGAATATGAAAAACGATAGCAAGGATGCTATCTAGGGCTCGACAATCATGCTAATTGGATAGGAAATCAATCAATTCAATAATGAAAGGGAAGATAGTAAATGCAATCAAAAGCACTTCAATAGTTATATTCTAGGCGTCAAACTTGTGGTCTCTACGAATGATTATCTTAGGAATATCACGAGTCAAGTTCAATCGATATGAGTGAAAGGAATAGTGATCTTCGAACAAGTGTATTAGTCCGATAGTGGGTTCAGAATTATTAGAAAGCTAATATATTAAGTAAGGTCAAGTGATCGGAGAACGCTTCCAATCAGTAATATTAATGCATAATTAATATTATAGCTTAATCTTGACTGAAGCCTTCGGGTCACGAACAAACGAGCCGAAGCGAAGAATTAATTCAGAGGAATTAATGAGTCAACCGAATAATAAATATTTAGACGTCGGAAATTCGAGGTAAGAGCGTCGAAACCGAGCGTCGGAAGTCGAGTGAAAATAGTAAAAGATAAGACGTGCAAATAGTAATAAATCAACGTATTTCCTAAAATACCCCTAGCATTGAAGTGCCTTGTGCAAACCGAGTGATAGAGGCACAATGCGTAGCATGGTGTCTAGCATGCGCACCAAGTCGAGCCTTAGTTGGCTGGTGCATGCTAGTGCACCAATGCTAGCAGCCAAGTACACGCACAAGGCAGCAGACCTCGGCACCATGTCTCGGCAGTAGCCCGCACTTGGGGTGCGCGACTTGCTGGCCGAGAATAGTAGCAGCCCGCACTATGTGTTGAGGGGATGGCTGGGCCGAGGCTAGGGGCAGCAGCAAAATGAGAAGCCCACTTGGGTGCCTTGGTGCCCAAGTGGGAATCTCCATGTGGCGCAAGGTGAGGGAGAGAGTGGGGAGAAAGTTTGGTCCCCCCTCTCCAAGTGGTCCTCACTTACTCTCTCATGTATAGTTGACACTTGTTAATTTATTACTAGCTTGCTTAAATAATTTTATTTTAGCTTTAAAATAAAATGTGAAAATCTCATTGTCCCACATTGATTGGAGAGATAATCATACTCTCATAATTTTCTATAAATACCCAATTTGAGGCATTGGAAATGATGCTTGAGTAAGAGTTGGAAAAGGGATCATTAATAGTGAAAACCTTTGAACTCAAGAGTTGAAAAATGTATCACCTTTGTGAAAGCCTTTGAACTCAATTACTCGGGTTTTTTAGTCGGGTCTTGCTAACCCCAAGACATTAGACCTAGTTTGTGATCGTGTTGCGGGTGGATCATCATTGGAGGCCTTCGTATTTTCAAGGCTAGCTTTCAAGTAAGAGCCCAAGTGGTCGGGCGAAGCGCGCTTCAAAGGTAATCTTATTATCTTATTCTTGTGATTAAGTTAATTATGTTTATGGTATTATTTATTGCGAGTGCGGTCTTGTTTTTGGGTTTGTTTCCGCGGTAAGTCGAACTCACCAAACCCCAACAAAGAGTAGCTTCCAAATCAATGTGTCATATCAATGAAAACTACAATACAATCTAGCTTGATAGTGAAGGTTGGTCACTCCTCAAGAAATCAAACACATGCACAATTTCTACCAACCAATTTAATTACAATATGAAATCAATCAAAATCTCTCAATTAGCTATGTATTATCATTCATACATGTTTCACCACATCCCTATCACTACAAGAAAATTGTCTTTTTGTAACGGTTATTTTGTAGCACGTATATATTTTGTAGCGATTGTACGCCACTCGCTATAATATGCAAGTATGTTTGTGGAATAATTAAGGAAATTGTATCATTTACAATTGCCATGGTCTCTCCAAATAAAATCGATCCGGAAAACATAATAATACATATCCACACTATTTTTGCACATTTATAAAATTATGAGAACTCGTATCATTTACAATAACCACTAAATCCCAAAAATCGATACGAAAAGCCTTTTTTACACTAGATATATAAATATTGTGTGACAAAGAATATATAAAATATGTCATAGCTTATTAGTGAAATATTTAATATAAGAGTTCGAGGTTGCATGTTCAAATCTTGTAAAGTTCAAAAGTATTTTTTTTTTGAAGAAAATGAGTTCAACATTTATAGCAATTATAATCGCTACAATAATAACCACGATTGGATGTAGTTTTTCGTATCGATTGTTGAGGCCAACCCCAGCGATATTGAAAACCACTACTAAAGGCTAAGGCTAAGGCAATGGCGGATATTGTATCGAATGACGACTATTCACTGGGAAATATTTTTGTTGCAATTACAATCGATATTTAAGGTTAAAATAATCACTACGAAAAGCTTATTTTCTTGTAGTGTAGCAAGCAACCTACTCACTACACATTGCAAAATTGAATAGCAAAACTAATAATCACCAATTCCATCATCAACATTGTATTCAAATTATCAAAAAAATCAAATCAAACATTCAACTAGAATTTCAACCAAATATCAAGAATCAAACACTAAAATTGCCTTAAAGAGTAAATAATTCTTACAAAACTTTGATCAAAATTAAAGAGGATGAATATTAGAAGTATCAATCATCAAATCACTAAGTTTCTCTCTCTAGAATCTAAGAACCAAAGATTCCCCAATTTGAGCTTCTCTCTCTAAAAATCTAATCTCAATCAAGTTCTAGTCTAATTCTCTCTCCAAAAAGGAAGACAGAGTATAAATAGTAAAACTAACAAAGGAGAAGTTAGTTAGACGTCCAAAAAGAACTCGTACAGGCACACCCTCTCCTCATAATGCGCAGTTGCGGAGAAATGGGTACAAAACGAGGAAATGGGGCTGTGCGCCCGCACCCCTGTTCTGCGCGCTCGCGCTTGGGAGTAGGGCAACTTCTCTGAAGCGTCCATCAATGCGTTCGTGCGCTCCACTTGATGAACATTGGGGGTGTCAGTTTCCAAGGGCTCCCACGATGGGTTCAACTCCATTTTTGATGCCCACGCAGCTTGAGAGCGTGGCCTAGAAGGGTTGGACCTTGCACCCCTCAACACTTAAGCTTCAAAGGAAGATATCGGGCTTGCATCTTGAACCTTACAAATCCAAAGAAAAAGCAATGTGATGGGAGTTAGAATGGTCGCACATTCCACACCCAATCAAACACATTTATAAGTAAACATCCTAAAAACCAAGCATAATGATAAGTAAGAGTTCGGTCCGCACGGAACGGGATATGAATGCTAAAGATCTTGGCACTTAAGCTTATTCAAAGTCTTTGGTGATTGGAGGTTCGTCAAGTAGACAAACAAACTATATTTCTAGTTCAAGTAATTAAAGACACTAGGGAATGGGATCCACTCAACCATGGTAATTAGGCAAATTGGGAGTAAAATAGACAAGAGATAGCAAAGACTATATGCAAGCTAAACATCATGCAATTAGGAAACAACTCACACTACTAAACATAGATTCTTCATTAGTTTTGCAATGGAATATAAATAATCAAATTGCAATAAGTAATGTTATAATCAATTCATACTTCCATGTCAAACTAAGCATACCATGCTATCAAGTTCCTAAATCAAGGGAAGCTATTCCTATCATGAATAAATAACAAGCAATCATATACAATTAATTTAATTGCAAATCAAACATCAAAAATTCTCCCACATTTACATAACTGACCAATAGGTTGAGCTTCACCCAACCCCTAGCAAGAGGACAACTCACAACTCATCTTAAGTAATATGCAAGCAAGGGTTAGGGATCTAATTACTTCAATAATTAGGGAAAAATGATATTATCAAGAACTAAAGAGATTTAAATGACATGGAAATACAAAATAAAATCAGAAATTAAATAGATGGAGGTGGAAGAAGATACTAATTGAAGCTTCAAATGTTGAATACAATGTGCCAAATAAACCTTGAGAATAATCCTTGAAAATCACTATTACCATGATTAATTTGATGAAAACTAAACTAAATTACCAAAGTGGATTGTTTCAAACTAAGAGGAGATGCTAATTAATATGCTACTGCTATCTTCCTATCAAATGAACTAAAGAGGAAGTATTTATACTCCCCGAATTACATAGGTTAATCCGTCAAAATAAGACGGATTTCCAGCGAGGAGAACCCGCTCCAAACAACTGCACGCCCGCTCATGCTTGCTTCAGAGAAATTCAGATTCGAAAGGGTTGGGAAGGAGAGCCCGCTCCTCACAGGGTGCACGCCCGCTCCCCTGTTCCTCAGCTTAGGTCAGGTTCAGCTTGAAAGGGGAGGAGCGCCCGCTCCTTAGTTAATGCACGCCCGCTCCTCATAGGTCATGAGAAGGGAAGAATGTGATGAAGTGGCTAGGAGCGTCGGCTCCTGATCGGGTGCACGCCCGCTACTAGGAGGCTTAGAACTTGGGCAAAATGTTTTTTGTGATGAAGGAGCGCCCGCTCCTGGAGAGGTGCAAGCCCGCTCCACCAGAAGCGAGTTATCCTTTCATAGTTTTCTTGCCTTGAACGCCATTCCGAGCTTTTAATTGCTTGTCAAATTAAGTTATAACACCTGCAAAACTTGGACAAACACATAAAAAGAGGGGGCAAGACCGAGACACAACTTCTATATACAAAATGGGTTAGAAAGAGGGGAAAGGATAGAAAAATCGGGTTAAAATAACCACAATAAGTAGTCAAATAAACCACTTATCAAATCCCCCCAAGCTAGCCAAATGCTTGTCCTTAAGAAATTCTTATTTCCTATAAACAAACCAAAAGATCAATTTTCTTACAGAAAACCACATGCATAGATACAAGAATCCTTAAGCAATAAAACTCGAGCATGAGGTATATGCCTAAGATCAACTACGGTCATGACTAACCAAGGCCTAGCTAACCTACTCGAAATTACTCAACTTAGGCCTATTCAACTTATCTTACCGCACCCCCATCACAAAGTTCAAATCCCCCCTAATGGTAGTGTATCGTGACTCCTCAAAGGAGCAGGAAAAACATAGATTAAGCGGGTTTTAAAACACTTGACATCTCAATGAAAAAGTACCCTCTCCATATGCTTGTGAATCAACTCCCTCCACCGACAATGGTTTCTACTACTCTACTAACAGTACGAAATTCAAGGATTATGACACAAAGTTAAGGCATAGACAAACTAAAAGGTTTTTGCAATTAAAGACAAACTAAGATGTATAAGAACAAACCCAAAGAGGTTTCTAACTTTGACCCAAATTACAAACTATGAATAAAATCAAGACAAAAACAAACCCCCAAGCTTGTTTAATTGCTTGGGTGGTGGCTATTCATGACTTATTTTCTTTCTTTTTCTTTTCTTTTTTTTTTTCTTTTTTTCTTTTCATCATTTTTTTACTTGGACATTTACATAATAAACTACTAATTACAAACAGACTAAAGATTTATCTAAGGAAACAAGAATGATATGCCTCAATTTTTTGTGAATAAATAACACATAACAACCTTTATCAACTCTAAGAGTAGTTTAGGCCGCCATCTTGGGAGTTGAGACTCAAGTTCTCGATCTAGGTACTAAATTAAAGAGGATCCTTGCCACTCATACAAAATGTAGTAGGCTTGAAAAATATTAAAACCTCTCTTTTGGGGACAATGTGGGAACAAATACTATCTTTCGAAGTTCAAATTCCTTTAAGATAGGCGACACCATCTTACAACAAACCTAGACTTTAAGTCTCGCACATTCGATAAGGTTATCCTCACACTTGCCAATTCTATGTTCAACCAAGGGCATCTAAACCATGCTCGAAATTTTATTACAAAAAGAAAACAAGTATCCACCACATACAATCCAATATCATCATTGCAAACTGATCAAAGGCAAAACAAACACCTATTTTTTTTTCAAAGCTCAATTTTCCGGGTATTTTTTTTTTTTTTTTTTTTTTAAGATGAAGCTAAAAATGGGGGATAAGAAAACTAATTAATGAATTTGGATATTAGGGGTATGGATGTTAGGGAATTTAGATATTAGAGGGGTAATAAGATAAGAAGAAATTTGGATATTAGGGAAAAACCAACATCATCAATCATCACAAATCATCATTAAAGAGACCAAAAAAAGCCAATCATACCATGCATTCAACCATTACACTAGCCAACCAATAAATACACCAAAGCTAATAATAGAAATAAGATGCTCCAAAGCACACATATAATGAATAAGTGAGACAAAAACATCAATATGCAATCGTTCTAGCCTAGCCATGCCATATCATCGTGTATAGAACAACAACCAACCTAAAATAGGCATGCAATCCTAGAACATATAATACAACATGAATCCTACCACAAGTCCCAAAGGCTAAGCTAAGCCTTTCATGCTAAACATTCCACATACAAACTCAAAATTATTCATACATTACACAAAAGCATCACATCAAAGCAAATATCCTATCAAAACTAAAAACTACCCTATACACAAGGACCTCAAGATCTCCCCAAGCTAGACATTTGATTACTGTTCCCACAAAAAGTGAATACAATGTGAACATCTCCCCCAAGCTAAAACTCGACATCGACCTCAGTGTTACAAATGACGGCTAGGAAGAGAAGGGAACGGTAAAAACAAATGTCTAATGGCTACTCCCAATCATCCCCTCTAGGCGGCGATGACATGTAATTGTAGTTTAGGTCTACATCACAGGAATAGGAGGGTTGATCCACGTATGGAGGAATATTATAGTTGGGGCTACTTCGGTAGTGACCGAAGTCCGGTGCACTACTAGTGCCCCAACCACCATCATACCCGGGTGGAAACCCGAAGTATCCCCTTTAAGGGGTGGTTATTGATCTCATCGGGAGCCATATTACCACATGTCTTGGGGACATGGTAATAAGAAGCCCCCCCCCCCCTAAAATCACAAGCCCGGGTTGTGTATAATCGTAGGGAAAGAAGGATCGTAACTCCAAAATGGAGCTATAAGGTCCTTGCCAATAAGAGTAGGTGGGTTGGTTGTTGTTCCAACCCGCAACTGGCCCCGCTTGGACGGGGTAGTTAGGATAGTTGACATAGGGGATAAAGTCTCCCCTCTAAAATTGGTTTTGATAGGACATTTGGGAGACATAGCTTTGATATTCATTTTCTTGCAAGATTATTTGGTTGGTTAATTTAGATGGTGAAAAGCCGAATCGAGGTTAAAGGAGTGTAGACACCCAAATGTGTCTCCTCAAAACCAAACCTAGTGATGAATACCTTTCATGTCATTGATTATCGAACAAAGAAAAAGTGTGAAAATTCTAGTGATGAGAATGTTTTTATTAAAATATCTCTTCTTTCTGTTTTTGAAAATATTTCTTTTCTTACCCTATTTTTAAAAAACGTGAATTTAAGTTTAGTTTGTTCCATGATATGGGTTTAATAATGGTGTAGTTGTATGGGGCTTGAAAATACCTTTCCAACGATATATTATAAGCCCAATTCCGATGAATAATGAGGATGTTATGGCCAAAATACTAAACTGGGCCCAAACCGTTTTTTACCTACGGCCCAATGATTATGTGGAGGGTCCAAAGGTCCAATCCTATTCCTAAACTAATTAGGATTAATTAAAAGCTTCTATCAGTTTCTAAAAGATCTTAATTATCCTTTTTTAAAAGATAAGATTAAAGAATTTGAGTTAAATAAAAACTTTCCTTTTATAAAAACTTTTCTTTTTTTAATCCTAATTCTATTCGAATTTAAAGATGTTCAAAGACACTCAGATATTTTTTTTGTGCCTCATAATCTTTAGCCAAATCTTATATGGTTGGATAGATCTTGAAATTATCTTTCCAATGATATATTATAATATTAATTCCGAGCTATATCAAAAAAGATATGAATGAGATACGAAACTCTATCCAAAACTGACATCCTTCCACTATTTCGGCCATATCTTTTTATGTATAAAAGATATAATCTGATTTTAATTGTGTTGGAAATTAGAATTCAATATCTTTCCAACGACATATTATATGCCTTATTTAAACTTCTGGATCAAAAAATTTGATAAAAACAAAATCCGCAAAAACTGTCTTGTAGCGTCGGCGACAGGGGCTGTTGTGACGACATCAGCATGTTTTATTCCTCTTCAAACTCTGATTCTTTTTTATCAAAACCAGACTATTTTCATTTTAAATAGCGTTCTCAGACCTCCGTTTTTAATCATCAATTCTCCATCTAATTATCGTCAACTCTCATCAAGAATTTCTTGATTCTCTCCCTGTTTTCTAAACCAACTTTTTACAAACAAAATTCCGCATTCAAAAGATCTAGACACACCTATCCAAATTCAAAGTTGTCTTTTCCCTAGACGTGAAAGGTTTGATATATCTGAGGGTTTGGTCCCAAATCACTATTTCAATCATTTAATTTAATTGTTTTAATTTTATTATTTTCTTTGAAGTTACTAACGCGTGTATTTTGTTATTAGAAAGAGATACGAGGCATCCAAGTAAGTAAATTAATTGTTTAATTGATATTTTGATATAGAAATCATGTTTAGGTTGTAATTTTGATTCCTAGCATCATGTTAGAATGCTTTTCCTAGTATCATGTTAGGATGCTTTTCTTTGTATGATGTTTAGGGTAAAGAATAAGTTTCTAATATCAAGTATGATTAAAAGAATGCGTCCTACTTTCTTTCTTAATATCATGTTAGTATCATGTTATAGCTAAAGGTTTGATCTTCATTCTTAGTGATATGCTAGGGTTTGTTATTAATCTTGTTAGTATCATGCCTAGGATCTTGCTATTATTATGCTTTAACATGATGATTATTATTATTATTATTATTATTATTATTATTATTATTATTATTATTATTATTATTATTATTGTTATTGTTATGATGATTATTGTTGCTTGATTTTTATTTATTTTTATTGCTTGATTACGCCTTTTATGCATGTTTAAAGGGAATTCGTACTTGTAATCACGCTTAATAATATAATTAATAATCTTGTTTTGGGTTAATATGATTATAATTCAAGTGATCGCCAATAATAGATTTATTTGTGCATCAATATTCAACCAACATAGATTAAACAGGTTTAGGGTTATCCTAATGATTGCATGTTAGTCAGAAAGCGCACATGAATACGAGAAGAATAAAGTAGAGGCCTATTATTAGGGCAGGTTCTTTCTCTTTTAGTTTGGATTTTTACCTTCATCCCCGAACTTCCAGTCTTGGTTCCAGACCTATTGGAGTTAACGATCTCTTGGATCGTTAAGG
The DNA here is from genome assembly GCF_001683475.1 of Chenopodium quinoa. Classification (NCBI taxonomy): domain Eukaryota; kingdom Viridiplantae; phylum Streptophyta; class Magnoliopsida; order Caryophyllales; family Amaranthaceae; genus Chenopodium; species Chenopodium quinoa. The sequence continues at coordinate 53,114 of NW_018744577.1, read as the reverse complement.
GTGTAACCTTCACCATGTGAACGGTTTACAAGTTCCTAAAACTTGTTAGCGACTCTTTTGATCTAGCTTCCTTCCCTTTGGACGCCACCATGCTTTAGTGTATGATCACAGTGGGGTTCAAGTTTGGGGTAATGCTTGAAATATTCCTTACAGTTTTTTGGCGACTCCGCTGGGGAGGATTTCTATTTTAATTCCTGAAATTTATTTCGGCAATAACTTAGAATGAGTGGATGAGACTCGAAAAGTTCTAATTTCATGTGCGTAATTTTAATTAACATTATTGTCATATGCATTAAAAAAGGTTCTCATTGGAAAGACCATCCGTAATGAGTCAAAAACATAGGATTTTTACACGTAGGAAATTTGAGGAATATCTTTCACAACTAGAATCAAAATAATGTTGCGAAAAAACTGGAAAATTTTAAGATCACAGACAGCTGCTGAGGCATGTAGGAACTGGCGTTTAGAAAACAGAGCCTGTCGCCGAAGATATGGTTTTGTCACCAGGAAACAGGGCTTATATCTCGGCAACAGTCCCTGTTGGCTGGCGCTGCATTCTTCCAATACTGAGCCAGAAATATGCGTTCTTGTGTTCGACCAGTTCTAGCACTGTTCGCTCCAATCTACTTCCTGATTGAGTTTTTCTCACTTTTCTGAAACCCATATGTGTTCTACATATGGACATAACCCTATGAGAATTCATGCTCCATCTTCCTGATTGAACGCTTTGAGCAACAAAGGGTACATCCGAGAATGTTGAATTCACCAAACAAAGGAAGCGAGTTTAACTCGCGGGGTCCCATCCACACGCTCTAACCTTCACTAGGTAATGCTTCCGCGTGGTGCATCTGGACTCATAACCATGGACCTTATTTGACTAACCCATATCCCGAACTTTAGAGAACTAGAGTCATGGTTAGGTTGCAGACTCATTGCATCATGTTGTGACTACTTGACTACTTGTGCACTCTTACTTGTGCATACTTATTATGTGACTAAACTAACCGTTTGGTTTGACTTGTGTGTAATACCCCGTATTTTTATACGTATTTTATTTAAAATATATATTTTATAAAGTATTTAAATAAATTTAACGTTTTAATTATTTATTCTATGTAAATCTGGAAATATTTTATAAAAAGGAAAGTATAATTAATTAATTATTTTATAAAAGTTGGGATTATTTTAGCAAAGTATGATTTTAGCAAATTTTATTAGGGAAGGGATTAGGAAAATTAAAAGAGGAAAGTTTAGGGAAAAGGGTTAGTAGAGAAGGGGTATAAATATCCCTCTTATGAGGCAAATAAAATTTGCCTAGAGTGGAGAAAACCCAAGGTAAACTTCTCTCCCTTTTCTCCTTATTTTTCTTCTTTCTTTTTCTTTCTTCTTCCCATTCCCCTTTTATTTCGGACCACCACCACCGACGGCAACCACCACCACCGTTGGGCCGCCGACCACCAGCAACCCAGCCGGCAACAGCGGTGACCACCAGCGCTGGCAGCAGCCGCAGTGGCGCCAGTCTGCTGTTGTAGGGAATATTTCAAGCATTACCCCTAGCTTGAACCCCACTGTGATCATACACTAAAGTACGGTGGCGTCCAAAGGGAAAAAATATAGAGCAAAAGAGTCACCAAAAAGTTTTAGGAACTTGTAAACCGTTCACGATCGAGGTGAAGGTTACACCCCTTAACGATCCAGGAGATCATCAACTCCAATAGGTCTGGAACCATGACTGGTAGTTCGGGGATGAAGGTACAAATCCAACCGAAAAGAGATTGAACCTACCCAATAATAGACCTCTACTTTATTCTGATCGTATTCATGAACGCTTTCTAATTAACATGCAATCAATAGGATTAGCCCTAAACCCGTTAAATCTATGTTGGTTGAATATGAATGCAAAAATAAAACTTTTATTGGTGATCACTTGAATTATAATCATATTAACTCTAAACAAGATTATTAATTATCTTATTATGTGTGATTACAAGTACCAATTGCCTTAAACATGCATAAAAGGTGTGATCAAGCAATAAATATAAATATCAAGCAACATAATAATAACAATGATAAATCATAACCATAATCATGTTAAGGCATAATAATAGCAAGATCTTAGGCATGATACTAACAAGATTAATAACAAACCCTAGCATGTCACTAAACATTAAAAATCAAAGCTTTAACCCTAACATGATACTAAGAAAATCAAAACGCCCTAACATGACACTAGGAATCATAATAACCTAGACATGATTTATATATCATAATATCAATAAATAAATTAAAGCACTTACTTGGATGCCTCGTATCTCTTTCTAATAACAAAATACACACGTTAGTAACTTCAAGGAAAATAATAAAACAAAACAGTTAAATCAAATAATTGAAAGAGAGATTTAGAAAGTTTAGACTAGATTTGGGACCAAACCCTCAAAAATATCAAACCTTTCACGTCTAGGGCGAAGACAACTTCGAACTTGGCTAGGTGCGTCTAGTGCTAATGTATAAGGAATTTTGTATGCAAAAAGGTTGGTTTAGAAAAGAGAGAGAGAATAAGCTTTAGCTTAGAGAGAAAAGAGAATTAGAAAACTAGAGAGTTGATGAGAAGAATTGATGATTGAAAACGGAGGTTTTAGGAGGCTATTTATAGAGAAAATCAGCCGGATATGATAAAAAACGAATCAGAGTTTTAAAAAGAATAAAACACGATCGCAGCGTCAAACACGCGCGTGGTGCCAAACGCTGGAGTCTAGCGCCAGACGCCAGGCGCTGGAAAACAGTTTTTACGGATTTTGTTTTTATCATATCTTTTGATCCAGAAATCCAAATAAGTCATATAATATGTCGTTAGAAAGCTCTTGAAGTCTACTTTCCAACCCAATTGGAATCATATTAAAATATTTTGTAGATAAAAGTGGAAGGGTGTCAGTTTTGGATAGAGTTTTGCATCTCATTCATATCTTTTTCGTTATAGCTTAGATTTAATATTATAATATATCATTGGAAATATAGTTTCAAGATATATCCAACCATATAAGATTTGGATAAAGATTATGAGTCATGAAAATAAAATCTGAATATATTCCACTTCGTACAAAACAAGGATTCTAAAAAGGAGTAGTTTTATTCAATTTCAAACTATTTAAAACATAATTATCAATCCTAACTCCATTAGGATTTAAAAGAACCTTATAGAGTATTCTAGAAAACTATAATCAATCCTAATATCCTTAGGAATGATAATTAATAATAGGCCCTCCTCCAGATCATTGGGCCGTATATAAAAATCAAATCGGGCCCAGTTTAGTATTTTGGCCATAACTTCCTCATTATTCATCGGAATTGGGCTTATAAAATATCGTTGGAAAGGTATTTTAAAGCCCTATCCAACTACACTAATATTGGAACCTTATCATGGACCAAACTAAACTAGAATGTACGTTTTTCATAAATAAGGTAAGAAATTTTTTAAAAAAAAAACAGAAAGAATAGATAATTTAATAAAAACATCCTCATCACTAGACTTTTCACACTTTCGATTTGTTCTATAATAAATGACATGAAAGGTATTCATCACTAGGTTTGGTTTTGGGGAGACACATTTTGGTGTCTACAGCTGTCGGCAACCCTCTTTTTTCGAAATTTTTTTTTAACCTTTATTGTTTAAAACTAATCTATGCTTAGACCTAATTAATAATTTTGATTGGGATTTGATTTTGAAATTTGATAATAAGTATTATGCTAATTAATTTTCAGATTATGATTTTAATTAAAAACCCCCAATTTTTGAAACCCTTGGTTCTTGATTTATGAATAATTGAAGGATTATGATGTATAGAGGTTTAGATCTTTGATTAAAGTGCTTTAAGGCTTAATTACATCAAGTTTTAATTAAAATAAAGTGATGTAATTTAGTAGATTATTTAAAACTAAGTTTCTTTAAGAAATTTCAATTACCCATTAATTGGGACTAAAGTATGATGTTTTAAATACAATTTCAGCTTATTTTAATTAAATTATGAGGGATTTTAATATAGTATATATTGCTGGAAATTTGTTTAGAGTGGATTTTAATACTCTACTATGATTTTAATGTGTAGGAGACTTTGAAGTAAGCAATTTTTATTAGTCGTGGCGATTTTAAGATCGTACTCAAGGTACGTTCGCGTACTTAGCATATTTTGGTGTTGTAGTATCATGTTAGGCTTGATTTAAATCAATTACAAGTAATATCATGCTAAGGTTTATGTTTGGAATGGTGGATTATTGATGTTGGTGATTGAATTGTGAAGCATGATTTATTTGTGATGGTTTATGGATTGGAAAATTATATTTTTGGCATGATTATATGGACTACACTTTTAATTGTAGCATGTTAGAATGCATGTTTAATTAAACTACATGTTTAATTTGGTTTGGAATATTGAAAAGGAATTTTATTATGGTTCATATAATTTTTGTTGATGCTATAAGCATGAGAAAGGAGCTATATAAGTGTCTATGTACACAAGGAATAAATTGTATGTTGGTGCCTTAGTGCACTTAAGGTATTTTTAACACCGAGGGATAGGATTTGTGGCGCTTTATGCGTTTAAGGTGTCTTTGGCACTGAGTTAGATTTAAAAAGTGTCCAACATTAAATATTATGTGGTCACTAATTATTCAAGAATTAAATTGGTATATTTGATGGTTTGAATAATTATCATTGATTGAATTATTATGCCCCACTGCCCGTGGTATTTACTCTGACTATTCTTCCTTTTTCGGGTACGGGCAGGACATACCTTTCGGGGGACCGGCGGGGGGGGGGGGAGTTTTCACGCTGAATATTTTGGTGGTAGCTCTTCTGGTGCAGGTGGCAGTGGAGGTGCGGGCTTCGGCTCGATGGACGAGGATGATGAGGACTAGCTATGCTGGGCTAGTTTCCGAGCCAATGAGGACATTGTCTGATTTTGGCTTGGGGGAGATTTTGGTTTGGTATTTTTCTTTTTCTATTTTCTTTTATTTTTGGTGTGTTTTCTTAGGTTAGATTTTTCGCTTTCTAGGTTAGTTTTATTGCTTTCTTTATATATAAAAATACAAAAAAAATTGAAAAATAAAAAAAATCCAAAAATACGTTCCAATGAATTATAAATTATGCTTTCCTGTACCCCTTACTTTAGAAATTTGTTTTGATCCTTGGTATTTGATGATAGGAATTGTGGATTAGTTGATCATGACATGATGTTTGATTGCTTGAAACCTTAACATGCGTCAATTTTGTCCAACTACTTGTGAATATAGTGCTTGACTAGTTGATTTGGTTAGGAAATGTGTGATAGTTCCATAGTTCCTGGTATGTCAATGAATTTGAGTATTGGTTTGCAACTATAAGTAATGTTTATATGATTCATTATTATGCACATTATGGAGGACGAAGACATTTGTTCTTTTAGGTAGCCTCCAGACATTGTAGATACATTTGTTCCCTTCTTGCTACCCATGTTGTTGCTTGACTTTTTGTTGTTTATTAGCCATATTACAAGCCTATTTTTCCCCATTGGTTACTAGTCCCAAGCTTGGCTTGGGGGAGCTATTAGTGAGTGAGGCGAGGGGAGTTTGTAGTGTGCTTATTATTTGCACAACTTGGGTGGGACTTTGAGAAGTTGTTTTGTTGTTATTCATGTTTATTTTTGATGAGTTTGAGAGTTATATTTTCTTGAAAAAAATAAAGCATGATGTTATGAAAAAAAAGAGAAGTTTAAAGAAGAAAAAAATGTAAAAAATTAAGTGAACTTCAAAAGAAAAAAAGTGTTCAAATGTTCTAGTTTGAGGTAGATCAAAAGAAAAATGATAGAGCTTTAATGAAAAAAAAAACAATACAAGTTTGGAAAATAAGTTTGTTTATTCAATCCACTTCATTATTATATTCTTATGAGTGAAATTGTAAGTGTTGGGTTTATTTATTATGATTGGAGTATATTTGGTTGATGTTAGAGTTGGTTATGTAGGAGAGATGTTGATCATTGTTTATTTTTTATCATGGGTTTTATTAGGATTGTCTCCTTTAAGCATAGCTTTTCTCTCACTTATTCCCAAATTAATCCTACCCTTTACCCTAGCCTTACATTACAAGTTTTAAAGACCTTCTGACCTTTGTGCTTAGAATTGTATGAATGTGAAAGTGTTGTTTATCAATGCAAGTTATGATTTGACATATTTCGAGTCGACTAGTAGGTTGAGCGTTCATTGTCTTATACACACGAGAGTGTGAGTTGGGAGGGCATTGTTCACATTAAAGGGGTGGTTGGAGAGCGATCGAGTACATCTTTTACTCGCCACATAAATGAGAGTCGAGTGTGTGAGCACTAGTCTTGAATTCTATATGCTCTTGTGGTTTGCTCTGTTTGACAATTGTTAGGGAAGAAAGGTAATTGGATGGATTTGATTGGTTGTCTCTGAAGCGTGTTTATTTGATTTGCCTTGGATCGTTTGTGCTTGATTTTTACTTATTGGGGTGAAGATTATTTATTGATTCATTGGTGAGATCTTTGCTTAGGGACAAGCAAAGGTTTGGCTTGGGGGAGTTTGATGTGTTTATTTTATATTGTATCTTACCCCCGTCCCTTGGTCGTAATTAGTAGTGTTTTTGGCTCTTTAGAGCCACTTTTATTACTAATTGGTGTTTTCTAGTGTTTTCGTAGGTTTGGTTGACTTTTTCAGGGATTTATATTTTTGGAGTATTTTTCCGAGATATTTAGGAGCAATCACAAGCATTGGAAAAGCACGACCAGATTTTATAGCCCAGGGCCGGTTAGAGCCATCGAACCGGTGATTAAGGGCTCGGTATAGGTGATACCGGGGCGTTTGGACCGAGTATTCAAGACCCAAAGAAGAAACCTAGGTTGTCCCGAAGAATTGGAGCCTAATCGAAGTCCAAATATTGGCCCAAATGAACCGCCCGGCCAAAAAGGCTGGCGCCCGGAGGCGCGCCCGGTGACGCGCCCGGCCGGGCGCGAGATTAGTGTTAGAGGTGAAAAAAGGCGCGCCCGATCGGGCGGTGCCTCGCCCGATCGGGCGCGTGTATATTTAGGAGACGATTAGCGTCGTTTTAATTTGTTTCAGTTTAGGATTTTTGTACGGAGTATAATTACTCTTCCGTAATACGATTTTAGGATCTTCTACCTCTTCTTCTTCTCTTAATCCTTTCTCTTAGTTTTCTCTCTCTACTTAGACTTCTTTCTCTAAACTCTCTCTCAAAACCTTTGTTATTATTTCTTTGATTAATTTTAGATTTATTTTGGTAACGATTTCTTTTCCCTTAATCTTAGTTATTTATTTTATTCCTTTGATCATGATTTATTTTATTGCTCTGCTTAGTTTATATTTAATTATGTGTGAGTAATTTAATTTCTAGGGTTCATGGGGATCTAATAACTAATATGAAGGGGTAAATTATTGTTGTTGATTATCAATTCTAGATTAATTTCCTATTGATTGAAATAATGCTCTGTGACTAGATTAGGCCTATCTTTTATTCATGAGTTTGGCAATATTGATTCAAGAATCGAGAGATGAGAATTAATGTTTAGGTCTAGTTTCAATAGGCGAGTTAATTTATAAATGGTTAAGTCAAGAATCGAGAGATGAGATTTAATACCGATAAATTAATTGTGTGATTGTAATAAGTAGCGAGAGCCCTTTACAATTTGGTTAATTGATGCATTGATGATTGACTATTATTGATTGTTGGTATTGCATGATAATCTCTTATTGGATTGTTTTAATGTTTTACAATTGCGGCTTGTAAAAGTATAGCAATATTAAATTGATGAATCGAGCAGATGTTAATTTGATATTAAAGGCTATTTTCAATAAGAACTTAGATCTAGTAAATTGCGAGAGCCTGTTAGATCTATGTTGATTAATAAATTGCGAGAGCCTGTTAATCATGTTATTTATGCAATGTCAATGATTGATTACTATGTTTTACCCTGGAGTATTATTTATTGGTGAACCTATGCCCTAGATCCTTTTATATATTGTTTTCTCCCTATTCATATTCTTTGTAGTTTAGTTTCTTATTCATTCATAAAGATTGGTTACTTAAATAATTTAGATTATAATATTTAATTAGGAGTAAAAAGACTTGTTTCCCTGTGGAGATCGACCCTACTTCCCTATCTACCTTAGTTAGTGATTTAGGAATTATTTTTGATTAGGGGATACGACTTTACCCTGTCATCAAGGGAGAAGAACCATTGTTGGCAAACGGTTTCAAGAGATAGTGGGAACAGAGAGGGGAAAACCTTCTTATCGATACCCTTAATGGTCATTATAGTTTCAAAAGCTCTTAGATCGAAGTAAGGGTTATCTGTTGCCTTAAATTTAGGGATGTCAGTGGCGTTGAACTTATGCGGAAGAAGTTCTTTGTCCAGCGAGACCCCTTGCGAACTCATGCCTTGAAATTTATAGTCACTAGATAGCTTGCTTAGACTCTCTTGCATGAGATCCATCCGTTGTTGCTTCACGGGATCATCGACCTTAAGTGTGAGGAGCTTCAGTGTTTTAGTCATGGTAACCAATTGGTTCCTAAGCTCATTGACTTCTTCTTGAGTTGCCATTATCTTTTTAGCCTTCCTCTTTTGACGAATCGGTTTATCAAAAAGCGAGACTTGAATAAAGCGGTTGTCCTTGATTAATCGCCCTTCTCTCCTCGACCAAGTACTGTGGAAAAGGAATTTGGGGATACTTATTGTTAATTATTTGACTCAAACTTTATTCAACATGCAATGGATGGAGGAGATGAAGAAAGATGGAAGAATGTGAAGAAACATTTAGATGGAGGGATATGAAGGATTAGGAATAGAATGTACCCCAACTCAAATGACGGAAAAGACCGACTTATGCATGAACCTAAGACATGGCCATGGTGATGTGTACTCAAAGTGTGTGCTAAGACTAGTGAGTGTAGGTGACATGTTAAGACTCGTGTCATGACCATGTGGCTAGACTATGTGACCAAGACTCGATTAATGACCTGACAAGGTGTTATTGACAGCCGGAATAACCGAATTAATTAGAAAACTGGTTAATTAGACATTAGGTGACGACTCGACAAATAATCCGAAATGTCGGCCAAGCGACAGGACGGGCTTCACAATATGGTGATTGGCGCCAGACTTTTTAGTAAATGTCTGGGGCTACACACCATACAGTGGCGCTACAACTAAGATTTTGGCACCAATATTGGAGCTTCGGTCCGGGACTGTTTTCGGTATTATTAGTCAACTGGGGTATGCCTAAAGTCGTACTAGGTCAATTCCGATTAAAATGAAACTTTATTGACTCAAATTAATTAATTAATTAATTAGGCAAAGTTCTTTAAGTCATTAATTATAATCTCAACACAAATCAACAAACGGTTAAGAGAAACATGGAATATATATGCACAACAAATAGTGCACAATTAGTCAAGTAGGCACAATATGATGCAATGAGTTCGCAACCTAACCATGGCTCTAGTTATCTAAAGTTCGGGATATGGTTTAGTCAAATAGGGTCCATGGTTAATATTCCAGATGCACCGCGTAGAAGCCTAACCGTGAAGGGTTAACGGGTGTGGATAGAATACCGCGAGGTTTTTAGAAAAAAACTCGCTTCCATGGTTTGGTGAATTCAACCTCTCAGATGTACCCTTTGTTGCCAGGAGCGTTCAATCGAGTAGATAGAGCATGAATTCCCAGAGGGTTATGTCCATATGTAGAACACATATGGGTTTCAGAAAAATGAGAAAAAATTCAATCAGGAAGTAGGATCGAGCAAACAATACGAAAAACCGGTCGAAATTAGAACGCATATTTCTGGCTCGGTATTGGGGGAAATTTGCGCCAACAAACAGAGACTGGCGCCAACTTTTAACTGTAGCGCCTGGCTCCAATATTGGCGTCTGGCGCTACGGCTAAATGTTTGGCGCCAAGCTCTGGCCCCTGACGCTACTTCCCACCTGCCTCAGCATCTTTCTGTGCTCAATAAAATCATCCAGTTTCGCGCGGCGTTATTTCATTCCTAGTTGTGAAAGACGTTTCTCTAATTTCCTATGTGTAAAAATCCTATGTTTTTGACTCATTACGGATGGTCTTTCCAATGAGAACCTTTTTATGCATATGACAATAATGTTAATCAAAATTACGCATATGAATTACTAAGAACTTTTCGAGTCTCATCCACTCATTCTAAATAATTGTCGAAACAAATTCAGGAATTAAAATAGAAATCCTCCCCAGTGGAGTCGCTAAAAACTGTAGGGAATAGTTTCAAGCCTTTAAAATCCCACTAGCTTGAACCCCACTATTATCATACACTAAAGTACGGTGGCGTCCAAAAGGGAAGAAGATAGAGCAAAAGAGTCGCCAACAAGTTTTTAAGGAACTTGTAAACCGTTCATAGGATGAAGGTTACACCCCTTAACGATCCATAAGGTTATGAACTAAATAAGGGTCTGGGGATGATGGTACAAATCCAACCTAAAAGAGATTGAACCTGCCCTAATAATAGGCTTCTACTTTATTCTGCTCGTATTCATGTGCGCTTTCTGACTAACTTACAATCAATAGGATTAACCCTAAACCTGTTTAATCTATGTTGGTTGAATTTAATGCACAAATAAACTATTATTGGCGATCACTTGAATTATAATCACAATTAACCTAACAAGATTATTAATTATCTTATTAAGCGTGGTTACAAGTACCAATTTCCCTTTAAGCATGCATAAAAGGCGTGATCAAGCAATAACAAATAAAATAATATACATATCAAGCAACATAATAAATAATCAACATCATTAATAACAATAATATCATGAATAATAATTATAAATATTAGGAAGAGAATATAGGAAGCATCATACTTTTAATCATACTTAATATTAAAGTTATCCTAGACATGATACTAGGAATCAAAATAACAATCTAAGCATGATATCTATATCATAATATCAATTAAACCATTAAAGTACTTACTTGGATGCCTCGTACCTCTTTATAATAACAAAATACAAGCGTTAGTAACTTCAAGGAAAATAATAATCAAAACAATTAAATTAAATAATTGAAATAGAGATTTTGGACCAAACCCTCAGAAATTAAAACCTTTCACGTCTAGGACGAAGTCAACTTCGAATATGGCTAGGTGTTTCAAGATCTTGTGAATGCGGAATTTTGTATAAAAAAAGCAAAGTATTAAGAATGCATGAATGAATGTTGATGAAAGTTGAATGAATAGAGATGAATGAAAAGGATTATTTGACTGTAGATGAATGCTAATTGGTGAATAATGAAGATAGTTGATGAAGACTTAAGAATAAAGAGAATTAGTGAACGATAGATGTAGATGATGATTGAAAACGGAGTTTTTGATACGATATTTATAGAGAAAAACATCCAAAAAAGATAATTTATCAAAACAGAGTCTGAAGACCACAAAACTAACTTGGCGCCAGCCCTGGCTCATTGGCGCTAGGACCAGTGGCTAGCGCCAGGCGCCAATGGCTGGCGTCTGGCGCCAATCCTGATTCCAGGTGCCAAGGCCTGGGGTTGGACGCCAAATTGGCCTTTAACGTGTTTTCGAAATTCTGATAAAATTCCCGTACTGGAAGATAAAATAATATAATTTCAGTCGAAAATGCTATTTGATCTAATTAAAACTTTGAAGAATCCTAATTGAATTAAGAATGATAAGACCTTCTAGAATGTTCTAGAAGACTAAAACCATTCCTAATTACATTAGGAATGATAAATCATATTAGGCCCTCCCCTAGATCATTGGGCCGTACTTAAAGCTCTAACCGGGCCCAGTTTAGTAAATTGGCCATAAATTCCTCAATATTCATCGGAATTGGGCTTATAATATATCGTTGGAAAGGTCTTTGCAAGCCCCATCCAACTACACCACTATTGGACCCATATCATGGACCAACAAAACTGGATTGGATGTTTTATTAAAATAAAGTTTTCAAAAACAGAGAGAAGAGAAAAGAATTAAAACTTTCCGCAACACCAGACCTTTCCACACTTTCGTTTCATTCGATTATGATTGAACGTGAAAGGTACTCATCACCGGGTTTGGTTTTGGGGAGACACAAATGGGTGTCTACTGTAGGAATCATAATAAGCATATTTGATATTATAAATCATAGTTGTTACCCTAAACATGATACTAGGAAAATCAAATCACCCTGACATAACACTAGGAATCATAATAACAATCTAGACATGTTTTCTACATCATAATATCAATAAAATTATTAAAGCACTTACTTGGATGCCTCGTATCTCTTTCTAATAACAAAATAAACTCATTAGTAACTTCAAGGAAAATAATAAAATAAACAAATTAAATCAAATAATTGAAAGAGGGATTAGGGACCAAACACTCATAAATTAAAACCTTTCACGTCTAGGGCGAAGGCAACTTCGAACTTGGCTAGGTGTTTCTAGAATTTGTGTACGCGAAGTTTTGTATGAGAAAAGCTATTTTAGAAAAGAGAAAGAGAGAGTAATCAAGAGAATAAGAGAGAATTAACTTTTATTGATAGTTGTTGATGAGATGAATTGTTGATGATTGAAAACAGAGATTCAGGAGGCTATTTATAGAGAAAATCAGCCGGATGGATAGAAAAACAAATACGAGTTTTGAAGAGAATAAAATGAATTAGCGCCGGACGCCAGACATTAGCTACAAACACTAAGGCTAGTTTCAGAGGCCAAGGTTAGCGCCAGGCGCTAATCCTGACGTCAGGCGCTAGAAAACAGTTTCCACGCGTTTTCTTAATTTTGATAAAAATTAGCCGTACAGGAGGGCAAAATCGTATTTTCCTTAAAAACACTTCTTTTATTCTAATTAAAACTCTAAAAAGTCAACTAAAGTCAATTTATCAATGCTAATTAAATTAGGAATGAAAAGAACCTTCTAGAAGAATCTAGAAGACTATAATCAATTCTAATTGCGTTAGGAATGATAAATCAATATTAGGCCCTCCTCTAGATCATTAGGCCGCATATAAATATCAAACCGGGCCCAGTTTAGTAATTTGGCCATAACTTCCTCATTATACATCAGAATTGGGCTTATAATATATCGTTGGATATCTCTTTTCGAACCCGACCAAACTACACTATTATTGGACCCTTGCCATGGACCAAAATTAACTGGATTGGCTGTTTTCTAAAAATTGGTTTTCAAAAATAGAGAGAAAGAAAAGAAATAAAAACCATCCGCAACACTAGACCTTCCACACTTTCACTTCATTCGATTATGATTCGACGTGAAAGGTACTCATCACTAGGTTTGGTTTTGGGGAGACACAAATGGGTGTCTACAATACGTTATATAATAATAATCCATTCTCAAACATATTTATTTTTTAAACATTAGTTTTAAAGATTATTTTATAAAGTATAATACTCAATTCAATCATCAATAAAAATCATATGAAATATGATTTTCAAACCAATCACTTTCAAAGGTATCTAACCACCTAAACGTACCTTGAATACTTGCTTAGTGACACATAAAAGAACCGACTCTTGTCAAAAACACCCTTTAATTATAGTCTTTATGCAGCGAGTGGAGAATGATGTAAATTGCCATCTTATTCGAGTGCCCTGAATCAAGCCTCTCTCAAAATAATCCAATCATTTTGAGTACGTGAGGGATGATGGGCTATCCTTTCTCGAGCTTACTCTCAAGGATTTGCCTGTGGGTCTCAAATCTCTGAGTTCGAGCCTGCTCTTAGAACATGTTCTTGATGGGTGTCATAAATGGACCCATTTGATGAGAATTTAGGTTGTTTTCTTTCTCTTTTCATGGATTTCATGCTTAATAAATGCTTAGTTTTATGCTTTTGGTCTTAGTCTTACCATTCACATCTTATTTTGTAGCTTTTGTGCATTTCTATGGTTTTTCTAGTCTTTTCTCCTTTATTTGCTCTATTTTCGTGGTTGTAAGTATTGTACGAGGTTCGGGTCTTGATATTGGTGATTTACTAAGGTGCAGGAAGCTTTTAGAGCAAGCTCATGACAATTGGAAAGCTCAAGATGCAAGGAAGTGGATTCTCCAAGTTCTAGCTCTTGCGCTCTCAAGCCATTCTCTCATGTATATGGGGTGTTGAACCCGCAATCATGTGCTTTAGGGACTGCCTCACTTAGTGTTTATCATCATCATAATCGTGCGACTTAGAGAACACACGAAGCCGCGAGAAAGTTGAAGAAACCTAGATATGCGCGGGCGCGGGCACGGGCCCACAGCCCTTGTGCACGGGCGTGCCATCCCTGATCGCGAGGCCGCACCTCTCTGGGTACTTCCTTGCTCGGTTTTTGTTCACGCCTCCTATATATACCTTTTTAACCCGATTTTTAAAGACAGTTTAGAATAAGCTTCATTTCACATTTTAGTTCATATTCTTAGCTTAGTTGAGAACTTCTCTCTCTAGTTTTAGGGTTAGTTTAGGAGTAGATTTTACAGAGAGAAAGTGAGGAATTTCAATGGTGATTGAGAGATTGAAGATTCAATAGTGACAATTGTGTTGGAGATCTTCTCTATTATCAATGAGCATTTCTAAACTCTATCTCATTTATTGCTTTGTTTGATTTCTTATTTGTTTGGTTTGATTTTGATGTTTGATTGTTGATTAGTGTAGTTTTTATTCATATATTGTTGATTCTTGATTTCTTCAGTTGTTAGTTGATTTGATGATGATGTTAGAGTAGTTGTTTGCTAGGAATTGGGTGAAACTTGTATGATTGATTGATTGTGCTGAACTTGGGGATTGTGTTGATTAATTGTTTCAATTAAAGTGATTAATGGAAGTTTGCATGTGTGTAATTCGATTAGGCCTTGAGAATTATGCTAGATTGCATTGTAGTTTCTAATGATACGGACCATTGATTTAGGAATTGCAATTGTCGATTGAGGTTGATTAGTGATGCTCCTAGTTAGAGTCTCTCGTAGTTGGCGCTAGTTTGACCTCTAGGAGATAGCTTGTTGACTCTTTTTATTAAGCTTGTCATTAGTCTTCACAACCGTTGATTTGCATATTGTGTTCGAGGTGCTACAATTGTCATGATTGCTTGTTGATCCCGTTCCTAGTGCTTTATTTATTTGGTTTCTTTGTTTGTTAGTTGTTAGTGTTCTCTCTTTATCTTTTTCATCGACCTAGCTTAGGCGCATAATTGAGAGCGCTTAAACATTAACGTTACTTTAGGTTCGACCCTTGACTTGCCTTTATACTAGTATATAGGTTTGTTAAGTGTTTATAAATTTAGTTTGACCGAGGGAGGATTAGTTTCAACGACCTAGTTCCACCCCTCGTCAGTTCTAAACTTCAAAAATGATCTCAAAAGAAATCTCCATCTCAAAGAAAGTCTTTTGCAGATCCAAAAACATTGTGGCCAACATGATTCATTTAACATCCCGATTGACAGCGTGCCATCCGTTTAGGGCAGTTTGTGTGACCTCCTCATTAGGAGCGTTGGGCATTTTCTCGTCAAGGACATAATCCTTTTGCTCTTGTATTAGAACTATAAGCAAGTTTCATTACCATTAAAGGAAGTTTGGTCCACTAAATTTTTCCTTATCGAGAATTGAGCTTAACGAAAATTGGTTGTTGTTGGTGTTAGTTGCAAACATGTTGCTACAAATGAAAGAATTTGCAATGAAAAACCATTCATAAAACCAATAATAATGTTTAAAATTTAAAGCATGCATGCAAACTTTCAATCTAATTAAGCATTTTAACCACACATTTAAAATTAGTCCCTTTAGGCAAGAATAAAACGATTCCAAGACCCCAAAAATAAAAAAAATAATTAAGCATGATTTGACTTGTCTTAACACTTAGTATTTTAAGGTAAGCAATTCAATTTATAATATATCTAAGCTCTTCTTGGTTCGATAAAACGCCGCATCTAATGCTTTCTTGACGTTTATCTCATATGCCACGATATGTAAGGACTCCTTACCAATATCGTTGAGTTAAACCAAAACTAACGCGTATACCTATTATACCTTACTTCTATAGGAGAGTTGTAATGTCTTGCTTTGGCATAGCCCATTACCTAATTTCAAAGTTTCGATAAGTGTTATTTTGGAGTGATAAATTTTAACTCAATTTTATAGGGACCTAGGGTTTTTATGTTGGTTGATTTGAGTGAGCTAAACTAATCATTTAACATTCGAAATCCTAAACATGCATCTAATATCGCAATTATATGTAAGCAAATATATAAGTCATAATTAAAGATGTTTGGAAAACTAACATGATCCCATTGAAACTTGAATCTTCAAATTTTCAAGGCCCTTCATTGCATCTTTTTGGCTTCGTCTACTTAGAAACGTCGTCTTAGAGACATCACCACCCATTATGAAACTACTAGAAAAACTAGGACTAATCTAAATATTTTAACTACAGAAATACTTAATGGCACGTAGTCCGTGTTTATATTTATAAAAATACAAAACGAAATGCGTTCCGTATGTACTATCCTAGTCGAGCCATACTAGTTTCCATTTTGTAAAACCTGCATTAGAACATCTACAATATTCCATTCATCCATTCACTAAAGTGAATGGCCCATGCATTTTACAAATAAACCAAGACATAATACAAAACAATGTATTAAAACAATCACATACTTGTTACTAACGTAGGTGGTTAATCCAATTAACGCACCTAATTAAAACAAGTCATAGTGTTTATTTGATTATGTGAACTAACGCAATACTAATAAAAGCACAATTAAGTCTAAATTAAGCTTGTTTTGGGGTTTTTTGGACCCCCTCGGGATATTGGTCTTGAATATAGTCGAACGGTCGTGGACACTTGTAAAACAATAAATATTCCGGTTGACGGAATATTCACCTCCGACGATCAAGTTAGTGATCGAAAACAGAATAACTTTAGAGATAGAAAGTAGAGAGAAGTTGGAGCTTTTACTACTATAAGAATGATATGTCTTAATCCACCCCACCCATCATAAATGATTGGGGTATTTATAAGGGTGGAAATAGGGGTGCTAATCGAGTTGAGCAGCTCGCGAGCAACTCGAAATCGACTCGGTCAACGCTCGGTCAAAACTCGACTCGAGTTGGCTCGACTCAACTCGAAACATCAACGAGCACGAGTTGAGCAAGCTACAACTCGACTCGATAAGCTCGCGAGAAGCTCGATAATTTTTTTAAAAAGAAAATGTTTTATATAAATTTATAAAAATGTAAACATAAAATAAAATTAAATTAAAATAAAAACAAAAATTAAACATAGCATGTAGAAAAAATATAGCAATTTTATACGGAAAAGATAAAATAAGTCACTCCTCCGGAATTAGTACTACACAACTAGACTACTAGTCAGAGTAGTCGCTTACTCTTAATCTTTTAGCATTCATTCACTTAAAAAAAAGAACCCTAGACACTTCTCCTCCCAAGTTCATTCACAGCCGCTATATACCTCTCTCCTTATACTTTTGCTTTCTTTTTTCTCTTTCATTCTCAAATCTCAAGCAAGCTCATAATTACTCAAATCTCAAGCAATAAGCTCAAGATATGAATTGAAGAAAGAAGAAGGGATCAAGATCAAGTAAAGTTAAAGATATTTAACAAGCAACCTTCTTTTCATATTGTAGTTGCATTGTGTTACTATCTTTTTGTTGTAGTCTTGTAGATCTGTAGTTGTTCTTAAAATTTTATTAGATTATTGGTAAAATTTATTCAAGAAGTTAGACAATTTTTAATGTTCTTGAGAAATTAAAGATTAATTTGGGCATTTTTTCTAGTAGAGGGTGAATTTTACAATTAATTTGGGCGTTTTTCTGGTAGATCTAGTCGAATTTTACAACTAATTTGAGTCTTTTTTTCCCAGTAGATCAATTTTACAATTAATTTGGGCGATTGTAATATGTGTGGACAAGGATACAATCGATTTGGTGTTTGTAATTTAGGTGTTTTTAGTAGATCTAGCTAAGTGAGTAATTGAGGGTTAACGAGTCATGGGCCGAGTCGAGCTACGAAAAAAATTTAACGAGCATGAGTTGAGCAGTAGGTTAACGAGCTTAGCGAGCAACGATCACGATTCGAGCATGGCCACAGTTATCGATCATGAGTTGAGCACATGATCGACTTGCTCGATTAGCACCCCTAGGTGGGAAAGTGTTCCCCTCTAAGGTTAGTGACCTAGGATGGCGTGCTTTGATTGGCGGCGCAATCAAGTGAAGGCATGTGTCCAAAGAGGGTGCTGTTTTGCGGATTTCTTAGGATGTGGGCCTCCTGGTGTAATGAAGCCATTTTCTTTCATTTCATGTGCTCTTTATGTTTGACACATGTCATCTTCCTATAGGGATACATGTCGCTCTTTAATTGGGTCATGTGTCGCTATTGGATTGGACTACGTGTTGGGGTATTTTTTTTTTACCCTAAACATTTGTCCCTCAAAAGGGGTGACTCATACCATACAGGTCGCGTCCTCTAATCTTTACTCGTCCAATATCGTCCGAATGTCAGGCTGATGGAGCATTATCTTTAATAGAAGAGAAATAGTATCGTCCGTCCATCAAAGGGGTTTTCCCCTTGGGCTGGCTGGCTTGCTTGGCCTAAAATATGGAGCATTATCTTTAGTAGAAGTATTTTAGTTTCAACGGCCTAAAATATTTCTCAACAAATTGGCGTCGTTGCCGGGAACACTTCCATTACCGTTGTGTTATCTTATTGAGACTAGTCCTTTGTGCATAATTTTCTTTTGGTTTGTTGTCTTCTTATTTTTATTTTTGTTTGTGTATAATCACTACTACAAAAAGAGCATTTTTACGACGCTATTGCCTCAACATTTAAGCTAAGGCGTCAGCAGCAAATTATGATCATGCGTGTCCTCGACGCTTTATAGTGTCTAAAGTAATTTTAGACTCTTTTTAGCGTCGAGATCACTAACATGTGCCCCACACGTGTACTAAATCAGGTGAACGTGAACCCACACGATCATTATACCCACAAAACCCCCCCATTCATCATATTCTTCACCATAACTGTTCTATATGTTTTTCTTCATTCAATCGGAATTCTACGCAGAGATTCATGGAGATATGGCTTAGATTTCGAATTCAGATCCTCTTTTTCTTCGCGTTTCTCAAATTTTATCACAATAATTTATATATCTTGCCAGAATTATTTTCTTTCTCTCAGGTCTGATTGTTTACTTTTGAAAATTGATTTGGGACAACTATTGCTCTTGTTCTCCTCACAAGGTACATTTTTACATCATTTGTTTGTTTTTAACTCCTAATTTTATCTCTTTCATTTTTTTGTGTGAGTTTAATTGATACTTGCAAGTTGTAATTGTAGGAGTTTATAGGTACGAATGCGGAAAATATGAATCATATTCATATATCACATGATCCCAATATCATGCATAACACATAAAGAATTAGAATTAATACTTTTAAAGCGTGATTCCACGTGTGATCGAACAAGAACAAGGGAGACAAAGAACCTCAAACGTGATTCCTCTACTTGGTCCACAGGCACGGATTTAGACCTCCACTAATGCTAGTTAGTTGCAATTGAACCCTTTAATTGACCTTCTAAGGAGAAGAACAAGCAATGAACAAATCACGAACCACCACACGCGCCACTAGGGGTATTCGGCCGTGAGTCCAAGGGGGGAGGAGAAAGAGCCGTGGGATAGAGAGAGAGAGTGTGTGTGAGAGTTTTTGGGATTTCTGGTTGCTTGAAATAGAATTAACTGTTAATTATGTTGTTCATACAACCCTAGGCATGGACCTTATTTTTAGATCTCATATCTAAATAAGAGTCCATGACAAAGCCCAAAACCTAACTCTAATCTAACTATGCTAGCCCAATCCAATTCATGATTAGTTACTTTTTCATAAGGCCCATAAATGGGCCTCTAACTTGCTTAACCCAATACCTTTGTATGTAACCTCATAGGATCCATTCTAATGAGGTTTGGACTATTTGACTAGCCCAAAGATCATTGATTATAATCTAGCAATAGATAATGACGACCAAAAAGAACGAGCTTATTATCTCCATAATAGTGATCCTTGATATATCTAGTAATTGCACTTATCGAAGACAAAACTCCTTCAATCTCCCACTTGTCTGAGACAAGTGCACAATATTCAAATTCCTTAAGTCAATGTGTGTCGATTTGATAATATGATTGCATCTCATGTCGTGATCATATTAATCTACAAATCTTTTCTTGAGAAACTGAGTTAGAATTACAAAACAAATGATTACTATGTAATCCATTTGAGCACGTCCATGCATTTTCTGAATTCTCCCTCCTCAAGGGGCGAAGACACATTCCTAAATAAATAGATAGACTCAATCCAATCTTGTGGAAACCAAAGCTCCTACTCAAATCATGAAGTAACCAGAAAACACCCTTTATAATCTCCAGTTATGGGAAGACGTTTGAATGTACACAATTACATCAATCATTGAATGAAATCAGTGTTCCACTCATGTAAAAGGAATCCACTAATATGTCCGGAAGCTCTACACTTGAGCTTCAAAGTAGGTCTATAGTTCGATCATGCATAATTTATGCATATCCATGTGATTGACCGAGCTTCACTAGCTCCTATAGCCCATAAAACAGCGCTATCCAATCAATCTTACATGCTTGTCCATTTAAAGAGATCATTTATGTCCACTTTAATGACTCCGGACTAGGAACTGGAATAATATATGGATTTTGTTCACCTTTGGGGTTTCATTTACCAGGCCATCAACTTAATAAGCCCATCAATCCATAATTATTTTGGACATTTTATTTAATATCATAAAACCACAATTAAATAAGAGAAATGATGAATTTCTGATTAAACATAATTCTTCCAATGAATGTATTACATATGTAATAAGTTTTCCTCCAAAAACAAATACAACGTAAATTACATCATCAGCCTCAATCCAGTTGCATTAGCATGTTTCTCATGCTTAGAAAATGGAAGGGGTTTAGTAAGTGGATCAACGATATTCTAATCCGTATGAACTTTGCACATCTTGACATCTATTTCTCGAAAGAGATGATACTTCCTCTCAACATGTTTGGATTTGAATGACCTAGGCTCCTTTGACTGAGCAATGGTGCCATTGTTGTCACAATAGAATTCAATTCCCTTTTGAGAACTTGGTACAATGTCCATCTCAATAAGGAATTTTTTAATCCAAACAGCCTCCTTAGCTGCTTCAACAACAGCTAAATACTCTGATTCTGTAGTAGAGTCTGCGACAGTGCTTTGCTTCGAACTCTTCCAGCTCACTGCTCCTCCATTAAGACAGAAGATGTATCCAGAGTGGGATTTAAAATCATCTTTGTATGTTTAGAAACTCGCATCCGTATAACCTTTAGCAACCAACTCATCTTCGCCACCATATACTAGAAACATTCCTTTAGTCCTTCTCAAGTACTTAAGGATGTTCTTGGCAGCTGTCTAGTGTGCTTCTCCTGGATTTTCCTGAAATCTGCTACACATGCTTAGAGCAGATGTGTAATACCTTAGAAATTTCTTTCGTTTAAAATACCTGTTTTGGCCTGTATAAACTTTAAATAGGAATATCTAAGACATTACCGCCACCGTGGAAACGGTTAAGGCAAACATCAAAGATACATAGCGGAAGACTAATTTTTTTAGACCTTTCCAAAACAAATCAACTTGAAAAAGTTAATCAAACGAAAGTAAAGTTAAAACCAAAATAAACGAAGTAAAATGAAAATCAACCTACAACTTGGAACCATTAAAGGCCCTTATTAAAAACCAAACCAAATCCAAAACTTGATGTTAACTTCTCATATAAATTATAGCATAAATAATTAAAGCAGAAACACATTATAAGCTAATAGAAACTAGCATGATTCGCTCTTCACTCATGCCCCGTCATGAATATTTTTCAATACCTGAAAAGCTTATCTCTACTTGTCTCTACTACTCTCCATTAAAAATGGGTCATCATAGGGCCAAGATAAATACATGTCCAAAACACACAAACACACACAATCAGCAAAGCTGAGTACATAAGCGTAAATAAACACACTAACATGCTTTCACCTATCACCACATACTTACCTCAATGCACCTGTTTACAAGCACACACAACATTCCACAAGACTTTTCAACTAGACCACTAAATAATTTAATTAGTGTTGATCACGCATCGAACGGGTTTCCAACTCTACCTCCCCCAAATAAATTGAGGTTAACTGACACGGGAGCTAACCGTGCCAACACAAAACCACACATAGGTGGCGGAATTCCAGTGCATAATAATAAATAAAAAGGAATGTACAGCGTCCTGTACTCCATTAGAAGTTATGGTTAAATATAAAACCCCATAACTCCCCCCATATGTTCATACTCAAGGTATATACGTTCCAAGAGTTTTGTTGCGTAATCTCTTTCACTTTACGTTATTTACATATTATTAGAATTGGTGATGGCTCTTAGATCATAATAATTCAATCAACAATAATTTTTCAATCAAACAACATACCAATTTAATTCTTGAATAATCAGGGACCACATAATATTTATTGTTGAACCCTTTTTAATTCTAACTCAGTGTCAAAGAAACCTTAAAAGCATAAAGCGCCAAAAATCCTATCCCTCGGTGTTAATACCACCTTAAGTGCACTAAGGCACCAACACACAATTTATTTCTCGTGTACATAGACACTTATATAGCTCTTTTTCCATGCTTAAAGCATCAATAAAAATTTATATGAATCATAATAAAATTCCTTTTCAATATTCCAAGCAAAATTAAACATGTAGTTTAATTAAACATGCATTCTAACATGCCATAAATAAAAGTGTAGTCCATATAATCATGCCAAAATATAATTTTCCAATCCATAAACCATCACAATAAATCATGCTTCACAATTCAATCACCAACACCAATAATCCACAATTCCAAACATAAACCTTAGCATGATACTACTTGTAATTGATTTAAATCAAGCCTAACATGATACTACAACACTAAAATATGCTAAGTACACGAACGTACCTTGAGTACGGGCTTAAAATCGCCACGACTAATAAAAATCGCTTACTTCAAAGACTCCTACACATAAAATCATAGTAGAGTATTAAAATCCATTCTAAACAAATTTCCAACAATATATACTATTATAAAACTCCTCATAACTTAATTATAATAAGCTGAAATTATGTTTAAAACATCATACTTAAGTCCCAATTAATGGGTAATTGAAATGTCTTAAAGAAACTTAGTTTTAAATACTCTACTAAAAATTCTAGCACTTTATTTTAATTAAAACTTGTTATGATTAAGCTTTAAAACACTTTAATCAAAGATCTAAACCATAATACATCATAATCCTTCAATTATTCATAAATCAAGAACCTAAGGTTTCAAAAATTAGGCCTTTTTAATTAAAAAGATAACCTGAAAATTAATCAACATATTACTTATACCCAAATATCAAAATCAAGTCTCAAAACTCGTAATTTATAATTAAATTTAAACATAGATTTAATTAGAGCAATAAAGTTTTTTTTTTTTTTTCGAAACAAGGGGTTGCCGACAGCAGGGGGCACCACTGCTGCTGGCTGGGTGGCTGGTGATCGGCGGCCCACCGGCTGGTGGTGGTCTGAAAATAAAAGGGGAAGGGGAAGAAGAAAGAAAAAAAAAAGAAAACACTAGTAGAAAAATAGAAATTGGCACCGAGCAATGGCCACCGGTTTTTAAAAACCGGTGGCAAAAAAATGGGGAAAAATCGGCGAGATTATGAGGAAAGGGTATTGTTACCGGTTCAAACCGAACCGGTAGGGAAATTATTAATGCCACCGGTTGAAAACCGGTGGCTCTGTCTTTAAAAAAAAAACCGCCCCTTCATAAACCTTAACCCTATCACTCTCCTCTCTATAGCCTCCCCTCCTCTCCCTTCTCTCTCCTGCGATTTCCCCTCACTTCTCTCCTGCGATCTCCCCTTACCACTTCTCTCTCATCCTCAACAACCATCATCGCCGCCGCCATCTATCTCTCATCTTCTTCTCTCTCGTTATCTCTCTTGCCATAGTTAGGGCTTAGTTGCAAAATCGAAAATCTCCCCTAAAACCATAAAACACAGGCGAAAGCTCAACAATGGCAGACAAGTCGATGATTCTGGCGCCGAACGCTTTTCCCCGTAGTTTCTCTCTCCTCCATTTATGTAATAGCTTAATCTGACCTAATTTTTTGTGCAATTTTTGGTGATTTTGATTTGAATTTGTGAAATTTTCTCAGCGAAATTGAATACGAAGAGAAAACGGTGAATTTGATTCAGCAAATCGACTTCGCTTGGGCGTTGGAGAGAGATGCGAAGAAGCAGAAGACGAAGGAATCATCTGCACTATAAGATCCTTTTACTACGAATTACACTGATTTTATTCTGAGCTGAAATTAACACTATTACAAGCTATTTTTGGTTGTTTTTTCTGATTTTTTTTTTTTTTTTTTTTTTTTTGCCACTTAGCTGATATATTTTTTAGTTGTTTGATAAAATGTATTGATTATTGAGCTTGAATCAATTTTAACCCAGAATTGTGGGAAATTTTACTTGGTTTTTGCTGGATTTTGGTGGGTACTTAGACCTATGGATTAATTTTTGTTTGATTGAATTTTGGTCTAATTGTGTATAAAACATGATTACAGTTGCCTTAATTTGTGATGTTATGTGATAGAAAAGAAAGAGTACTTAATGTGAGATTCCCATGTCCAGGAGAAATGATAGTTCCAATTGCTGAACTACAGAACAAATAGGTAGCAGATAGATAATATCACTTACAAGATGAATTACCTTGCTAATTTTGTTATTTGAAAGCTATGGTTTTATATTACTCTTATTAATCTATATGCTTACTTGGTGTTGGATTGAAGTTGCATTTGTTGCTTTGTATGTGCAAGACTTACAAAGTTACACTAAATAGGGCCTGCTCAAAGTAACAAGGAAAAAGTAAAGGGAGGTTGGACCTTGAAAAACTTGATAGTTTTAGGTGTAACCATGTATATTCCTAATAACTTTAGGATTATTATCCTTCCCATAGATTATGACATTTGCAGCTTAGATTGAAAACTTTTAACCAATTTATTTTCAAGATCGTGTATTTTCTTTGTGAGCTACTATGTCTACAATGTTTCCTCATTTTTTTAGTAATAAAGTAATAAAGCTACTATGTTTACAAATTGTGATCACATGCTTGAATATACAGCTCTTATAAAAGAGATAAACAATAGAATTGTATGCTCTTGTTATTTTACAATTAGATCAAGGCATCTTTAGCACAATTTTTGGTGATTTTGATTTTTTTTTTTTTGAATTTTTCTGCGATTTTTGAGTGATTTTTGTTTGGTTTTGTTGATGAAATGGTTCTAAGACTTGCTAGTAAAAGGATCTAAGATGATGCTAATTAATGAAATTGAAATTACTTGGCAGAACTTAAAGTTTGAATAGCTGCAAAAACGACTAGACAACCCTTTGCAACCCCCACTACCTTGATGGCATTACACAATCATTGTATTTTGATTTTGCTGTTGAGACTATGAAGATCGTTGAATTGGTATGTGCTTCAATTAGTAGAATTGTTCTAATTCTCTATGATTTATTGGTATTAAATACGGGCAAATTTATTAGTATATGTTCTAATCATTAGAGTATAATAAGCTGATGAAACCACGCAAGTAGGATCTATCTTGAGTGTGCTCTTATATATTAAACCGAGCAAGTAGGATCTATCATGTTTATTTCGCCTTACTTCGAGTATTTGATTGGTTATATATGGTTGAATTTGCTTTTTGTTGGAAATATTTTGTGGTGCTAATTGTAAGGGGTCAAAATCAAATTAGTTTTTTGATAATTTTGACATTTGATGATGATATTTTTGTATTCTGCTGTTGTGATTGATTCTTTGTTATTATGCATTATTATTGATGCTGCTGCGATATGCCTATGTGGTGTGATTGTGAGATTTGATTATTTCTAAATACAATGCTGATGTGATGTGCCTATGTGGTGCCGATGTGTCTTAGGTTTCTTAATTTTGAGTTTTAGTGAAAGAAGGGATCCTTAAGTATGATATGCATTTCTCTTGGTGCACTTGTGTTAATTGCTAATTTATGCTACTTGCTTTTACTACCCTTGCTGCCTGGTTTTGATATTACGAGATATATATATATATATATGTTTATGTGCTACAAATACTTGGCACTTTAAAAGAGATAGAGCACTCCCTCATGAGCATGTTTGAATTTGAGGTGCCAGCTTTTTATTCCCTTTCCTTTTTTTTTTTTGGTTTTTGTGTTGACTAGACAGTCATGTAAGTTCATAATAATGGAGTTTCCCAATCTAGGACAAGAAAAGGAGGGTGGGGTGAACCATATGAATGTAGAGAGTGAAATTACAGTTTGTGTGTGTAAATTCTGCTTAGCTGTGTTTATTGCAATATGCATGCATTCTGTATCATGCTACCTTTATTGTGAGTGTGGTGTAGTAAGGACTGTATACGAAGTATATATTAAGATCTGTTGCTTGAACAAGCTTGCAGGTCCACAAAGAGGGACAATTGCATTTATCGCTTGATTGGAGTGGTGGAGCATTCTAGATCAATGTCAGAGGAGGTGACAAAAGAGAAAATATACGAGGATTATTGGAAGATTTTATCTATACGCAAGGTTGTTGCTGCCTCGCCTAGGCTGTTACATTGGTGTGATTTAGCTTGTATTTAACAGTGAATAGTATTTTTTTAAAGTTTTTTTGACCAAAATTGTAATATTACAGCCTTTTTTAATGAAAATATGTAAGTATATATATATGTTAGTGTTTATATATCAATTTATGTGGAAAAAATGCAAAAAATTATTTTCTATTTTTTTGGGCCATTTTTGCCACCGGTTTTGAACAGAACCGGTGCCAAAAACCCCTTTAAAAAAAGCGGGAATGGGTTTTTTTCCACCGGTTAACCGGTGGCCATAATAACTATTACCACCGGTTAACCGGTGGCAATAATCATTTTTGCCACCGGTTTTGAACCGGTGGTCTTTCTTGGGGTTATTGCCACCCCCCAAATGACTGCCGGTTCAAAACCGGTGGCTTAGGGGGGTTTTGAACCGGTGGCTAAGTGGTTTTTTCGCCTAGTGAAAATAAGGAGAGAAGGGAGAGAAGTTTACCTTGGGTTTTCTCCACTCTAGGCAAAGTTGATTTGCCTAATATAAGAAATATTTATACCCTTTCTCTACCAACCCTTTTTCCCAAACTTTCCTCTTTTAACTTTTCCTAATCCCTTTCTTAATAAAATTTCTAAAATCATACTTTCTTAAAATAAACCCCAAATTTTATAAAATACTTTAAGAAAATAAACTTTCCAAACTTACATAGAATAAATAATTAAAATATCATAATTAAAATATTAAAATTATTTAAATACCTTTACAGAATATATATTTTAAATAAAATACGTATAATAATACGGGGTATTACAATATGAAACATCCGACCTTGTACAAATCATGGCATACATTATCGACCCTACTACCGAAGCATAAGGTATAATCTCCATACGTCTCATATCTTCTGGCATGACCGGACATTGAGATTTACTGAGCGTAATGCCATGAGACATAGGGAGAAACCCTCTCTTAGATTTTGCCATCTCGAACCTATCAAGAATCTTATCAATATAAGTCTCTTGACTCAGTCCAATCATATTTCGAGACCTGTCTCGATGGATCTTGATTCCCAAAATGTACTCGGCGTCACCCAAGTCTTTCATGGAGAAACAACTCTTCAACCACTCCTTGACTGACTCAAGCATTGGTATGTCGTTCCCCATGAGAAGTATGTCATCTACATACAAGATTAAGAAAACTATGCTGCTCCCACCGGACTTCTTGTATACACAAGGTTCCTCTTTGCTTTTGAGAAAACCAAACTGCTTGTTTGCTTCATCAAAACGAAGATTCCAACTCCTTGATGCTTGCTTCAATCCATAAATGGATTTCTAAAGTTTGCATACCTTTCCAGGATTTTTTAGTTCTTCAAAACCCTCAAGTTGTGTCATATACACTTCCTCCATCAAGAACCCATTCAAGAAGGCGGTTTTGACATTCATCTACCAAATTTCGTAATCGAAAAATGCAGCAATCGCTAGAAGAATCTGAATGGACTTAAGCATTGCTACTGGAGAAAAGGTTTCATCATAGTCAATACCATGAATTTATCTGTACCCTTTTGCCACCAGTCTTGCTTTATAGATGTAGGCATTTCCATCCTTGTCTGTTTTAATCTTGTAAACCCACTTGCAACCAATAGGTTTTATCCCACAAGGTAAGTCCAACAAGGTCCATACAGCATTTTCAGACATCGATTCCATTTCGGATTTAATGGCCTCAATCCATTCATTTGAGTTGGGGCTCGCCAAAGCTTGCTTGTAGGTAGTAGGTTCCTCATTCTCCAATAAGAAGATTTCAGAATCCTCAATTAACAGAACTTTAACAAACTGTTTGTTTCTGATTCTGGCAGACCTACATGGGTCTTTGAAGATTTGCGCAAGAATTAGATTCAAGTGGGACGATAGGAGTCTCTCTAGTTGAATTAGCTTGCTCTGAGGCATGATTATGCGCCCGTGCCTCTAATGTGGTGTTATCCACATCCATTTGTTTCTCGTCTCGAATTTCTCGACAACTACTTTACTCCCATTTGGCTTTCTAGATAGGAATTCCTTTTCTAGAAAGACACCATCGCGAGCAACAAACACTATCTTCGCGATTGTAGAAGTAATACCCTTTTGTCTCTTTGGGGTAACCCACAAAGAAACACTTGTCTGATTTAGGGTGTAGTTTGTCCTTGTAAACGTTTTACATAGGCTTATGTAGACACCCATTTGTGTCTCCCCAAAAACAAACCCAGTGATGAGTACCTTTCATGTCGAATCATAATCGAATGAAGTGAAAGTAAGGAAAGTTTAGTGTTGCGGATAGTTTTAATTTCTTTTCTCCTCTCTCTGTTTTTTAAAACCTATTTTAAGAAAACATCCAATCCAGTTTGGTTGGTCCATGATATGGGTCCAATATTAGTTGAGTTAGATAGGGCTTGAAAAGAGGTTTCCAACGATATATTATAAGCCCAATTCCGATGAATATTGAGGAAGTTATGGCCAAATTACTGAACTTGGCCCAGTTTGAGCCTTATATGCGGCCCAATGATCTAGAGGAGGGCCTAATATGGGTTTATCATTCCTAATGCAATTAGGAATGGTTTTAGTCTTCTAGAAGGTTCTTTTCATTCCTAATTCAATTAGCATTGATAAATTGACTTTTGTTGACTTTTTAGAGTTTTAATCAGAATAAAAGAATGTTTTTGAGGAAAATACGATTTTATCCTCCTGTACGGAAATTTATATCCGATTTTAAGAAAATGAGTCAATAATTACGTTAGCGCCAAACTCCAGCATTAGCGCCTGATGCTAAGCTTTGCGCCTGGCGCTAGCGTTAGCGCCTAGTGCTAATGTCAGCGTCTGGCGCTAACCTCGTGTTACGCGTCAGAACTCTGTTTTGATTTTTTATCTTTTTGGGTGATTTTCTTTATAAATAGTCTTCTAAAAACTCCGTTTTCATTCACCAACTCTCATCAAGATTATCTTGATTACTCTCTCTCTCTATCTCTTTTCTAAACTAGCCTTCTCTCAAACACAAAATCCCGCATTCGCAAGACTTAGATACACCAAGCCATATTCGAAGTTGCCTTCACCCTAGACGTGAAAGGTTTAATTTATGAGGGTTTGGTCCCAAATCTCTCATTAAATTATTTAATTTAATTGTTTTGTTTTATTATTTTCCTTGAAGTTACTAACTTGTGTAAGTACTTTAATTGTTTTTTTTTTTATTGATTTTATAATATAGAAATCATGCTTAGATTGTTATTTTGATTCCTAGTATCATGTCTAGGGTAATTTTAATATCAAGTATGATTAAAAGTATGATGCTTCCTATGTTCTTCCTAATATTTATGATTGTTAGTATCATGTTAGGGTTAAAGATTTGATTTTTATTGCTTAGTGACATGCTAGGGTTTGTTATTAATCTTGTTAGTATCATGCCTAGGATCTTGCTATTATTATGCTTTAACATGATTATGAATATTATGATTTTGATTATTATGATTATTTATTATGTTGCTTGATATTTATTTTTATTGTTTGATCACACCTTTTATGCATGCTTAAAGGGAATTTGTACTTGTAATTACGCTTAATTAGATAATTAATAATCTTGTTTAGGGTTAATTTGATTATAATTCAAGTGATCGCCAATAATAGTTTATTTGTGCATTAATATTCAACCAACATAGATAAACAGGTTTAGGGTTAAACCTATTGATTGTATGTTAGTCAGAAAGCGCACATGAATACGATCAGAATAAAGTAGAGGCCTATTTTTAGGGCAGGTTCAATCTCTTTTAGGTTGGATTTGTACCTTCATCCCCGAACCCTATTTGGTTCAAGACCTTATGGAGTTGACGATCTCTTGATCATTAAGGTGTGTAACCTTCACCTCGTGAACGGTTTACAAGTTCCTAAAAAACTTGTTGGCGACTCTTTTGCTCTAGCTTCCTTCCCTTTGGACGCCACCGTACTTTAGTGTATGATCACAGTGGGGTTCAAGCTAGGGGTTAACGCTTGAAATATTCCCTACAGTTTTTTTGAGGAATGCTGAATAGCAACCCTCTCTCCAAGATATGCAGCCGCTCCATAGGTCCCTAAGATATAGCGACGCTCAGCTGAATACTGCGCGGCTAACCCAGGGACTGCCAAGTCGACCCACGGTCGGTACAACACCTCAGGCTCCTACAAAGAGCGTCAATCAGGAAAGAATCCATCCAGGCAATCACAAAATGTCAAATAAGAAAAGAATCATATCGAGATGATCCAATCTCAGACATAGGTAGTAGACATCCCCACACGGCAGCTGCCTCAGGAAGCGCTAACTGGAAGCCTGCGCGGTGACGGTTGCCGACGTAGCTGAACGGAAATACTCGTAGAACCAGATCTACAAAAAGCTAAAGTTATCAGCAAGAGCTAACTAAAATGTAGAGCTAAACTTTATAAAGAATAAAGAATACCTATACGACCCTCCAAAAGTCGAATAGAGCGATATTCGCTCCGAAGGACCGATGTCGACATGAGTCCCGCAGCGATCGGATGAAATCAGCATAGGCCAAGCTGGCCCAGTCATAAGTCCCGATCCAGTGTAGATTGCGGACGGCAGGAAGGTAGTAAAGTAGCACCCTACTACCCTTGTCAGGGGAGAACGTCCCTAATAACAAGATAAATGCAAATATGCGCACCCATTGCTCTCGGGTAGTTGCACCATCGTCAAAAGCCGCTGCTAGAGTCGAGCGGCGAATCCCCCTAGTGTTGAACTGAGTTGACTCTACCTCAGCTCGAGCCCGAAAAGCAATCAGACCCAACAGCTCCTCGACCTCAGGAGAAAAGACATCGATCCCGCTGTCGAACGGTAGTGGCACGGAGCTAAACTACAGTCCCGTAATGAGACTGAAGTCGGTAGGAGTGACCATCATCTCACCCCAGGGGAAGTGGAAAGTGTTGGTGGTGTCCCAAAAGAACTCCACCAGAGTAGGACTACATGGTGACCCCCGCTAGAGGTAACCATGGCCTCGGAGGTCTCGAACTGTGCAGTAAGAACGTAAGACTCCCATAGAAGTCTCGTCTGATCGTCTCTGGCGATGTACATCTTGTACAGATCGCCCAAGCCGTCACAGCCGGAACCATGACAGCGTGTCCTCCCAACTGTGTTGCCCCGTCTCACCCTCTCATAGATATTGTGGACGGGGGAAAAGTACAAGGTCCGCTCATCCCACTCAGGGAGTCGGCTAAGCGAAGTGGACGGTTCGGCGTCGTCCTCTACGGGTTCATGCTCCTGTCGAACGTCTCGGGACTGTGAACCAGAGCCTCACTGTCTAGACATGCTACATTGTGCAGAATTATCATAAATTAAGGTTCTATAGTATCTAAGGTTCGCCTAGCCACATGATACTATGTTCGCAAAAAAACAGAGTACATAGTACTAAAACAGAGCACAAATACAAATTGAGCATGCAAGGCATTTTTCAAGCGATCAAGAAATTTCTTGCAATACTATAGTAATTATTGTGACAAATTGGACAAGAATTGCTCACAAAAACATCTAAAAAAAGCCACATTATTTTCCCGACCTTAAGAGGTTTAACAATGGTGATTTGTTCATTTCTTCACCAAATTGAGTCAAACAAGTCTCAAATTACTCCCAAGGCAATATATAAACATAATCAAGCAATTTCATGGCATAGAATTTGATAAACAAAGAGAATTTCGCATTATAAATTTTGAATTTTCAAGAAATTCGTGAATAAATACATGCAAAATTCATTAAAACCGTTGTGAGTTTGAAGGAAACTTACATAGATCGGGAAAATGGATGGAATAAGCTTTGATTTGCAACAAATTTGAGCGAATTTTGTTGAGAAACAAGCAAGAACGGATCAAACGAAGTTCTGAGAATTCTCGAGCAAGAAATACGATCAGCAGCAGCAGAATTGAAGAAGAGAAGGGTATTTAAGGAAAACCCGACTCTAGCGCCAAGCGTCAGACCTTGGCGTCAGTCGATAGGCTTTAGCGTTAGCTCCAGCGTCTGGCGCTACAGGCAGATAACTGGCGCTGATGCTATTTCAGCGGCGCTAGAACATTCAGCCACTCAGTACGATTGTTCTAACCTTATGAAGTATGTTTTGGGTTCCTTGGTACGCTAGTTAGCCCCTCTGAGCAATTTGACACGATTTTTAGTAATCAGCTTGATTACATAACGTGATCGACCTAATGAAAGATTGTCTCATTTAGCTTAAAGAACCTAAGCATTGGCTCATCGCAAAAGGCACCGACATACTAGTTCATTCAGCAAGACACCGACATACTGGTTCATTTAGAAAGGCACCGACATACAGGTTCACAAGCAGCAAAAACGCCAACGTACATGCATAACGGAAGCAAAGTTCAAGCGAGCTTTTAAAGATCAACAAGCGGGGGTCTTCGGTAATTTTCTTTGGAATATTATCGTAACGAATAAGGATAGCTTCAAGCGAGGATATCTTCGGCAGCATTCCCTAGCTTGCGGAGAGCTGTCACAAACAACTGAAGGTGATTTCAAGCGAAGTTGTCTTCGATCGTATTCCCTAAGATGTGGAAGATGGTCACAGAGCGTAAGAGGAAGTTTCAAGCAAAGCAATCTTCGATAAAGTTCCCTGGCTTACGGAAGATTATCAAGGCGGAAATTGGAGGCAGTTACAAGCATAGCAGTCTTCAAGCGGGATGGCATTCTCTAGCTTGCAGGAGGTCATCAAAACAGCGAAAGCAGCAGCAAATCGGTTACTTACAGAGACGTGTGCTCGACGGTGCAAGATACGCGTTTATTGACTCTTTTATTTGTTTAACTAATGTTAGTTTGCAGGTATCGGCGATACAAGAGTGATTTAAGATCGCATAAAGTTCTGAATCATTGTCCGTCTCTATCGATACTTTGACTTTTGTTTTCAGAACTTGCGTTTCTCCAAACTGAGTCAAAGTGGGGGCTTCTGTAGACACCCATTTGTGTCTCCCCAAAACCAAACCCAGTGATGAGTACCTTTCATGTCGAATCATAATCGAATGAAGTGAAAATGTGGAAAGTTTAGTGTTGCGGATAATTTTAATTTCTTTTCTCCTCACCATGTTTTTGAAAACCTAATTTAAGAAAACAGCCAATCCAGTTTGGTTGGTCTATGATATGGCTCCAATAGTAGTGTAATTGGATAGGGGTAGAAAAGAGCTTTCGAACGATATATTATACGCCCAATTCCGATGAATATTGAGGAAGTTATGGCCAAATTACTGAACTTGGCCCGGTTTGAGCCTTATATGCGGCCCAATGATCTACACGAGGGCCTAATATGGGTTTATCATTCCTAAAGCAATTCGGAATGGTTTTAGTCTTCTAGATTCTTCTAGATGGTTCTTTTCATTCCTAATTCAATTAGCATTGATAAATAAACTTTTCTTAACTTTTTAGAGTTTTAATCAGAATAAAAGAATGTTTTTGAGGAAAATACGATTTTATCCTCCTGTACGGCACTTCTATCTGATTTTAAGAAAACGCGTCAATAATTAAGTTAGCGCCAAACGCCAGCATTAGCGCCTGACGCTAAGCTTTGCGCCTGGCGCTAGCGTTAGCGCCTGGCGCTAATGTCAGCGTCTAACACTAATCTCGTTTTACGCGTTAGAACTCTGTTTTTATTTTTTATCTTTTGGCTGATTTTCTCTATAAATAGTCTTCTAATAACTCCGTTTTCATTTACCAACTCTCATCAAGATTGTCTTGATTACTCTCTCTTTCTCTCTTTTCTAAACTAGCCTTCTCTCAAACACA
Organism: Chenopodium quinoa; assembly: GCF_001683475.1. Lineage (NCBI taxonomy): Eukaryota > Viridiplantae > Streptophyta > Magnoliopsida > Caryophyllales > Amaranthaceae > Chenopodium > Chenopodium quinoa. The sequence goes on along the minus strand of NW_018744577.1, from coordinate 18,596 downwards.
AAATTTCGCATTCGCAAGACTTAGATACACCAAGCCATATTCGAAGTTGCCCTCACCCTAGACGTGAAAGGTTTAATTTATGAGGGTTTGGTCCCAAATCTCTCTTTCAATTTAATTGTTTTGTTTTATTATTTTCCTTAAAGTTACTAACGTGTGTATTTTGTTATTAGAAAGAGGTACGAGGCATCCAAGTAAGTACTTTAATGGTTTTTTTTATTGATATTATTATATAGAAATCATGCTTAGATTGTTATTTTGATTCTTAGTATCATGTCAAGGGTAATTTTAATATCAAGTATGATTAAAAGTATGATGTTTCCTATATTCTTCCTAATATTTATGTTTGTTAGTATCATGTTAGGGTTAAAGTTTTGATTTTTATTGCTTAGTGACATGCTAGGGTTTGTTATTAATCTTGTTAGTATCATGCCTAGGATCTTGCTATTATTATGCTTTAACATGATTATGAATATTATGATATTGATTATTATGATTATTTATTATGTTGCTTGATATTTATTTTTATTGCTTGATCACACCTTTTATGCATGCTTAAAGGGAATTTGTTCTTGTAATCACGCTTAATAAGATAATTAATAATATTTTTTATGTTTAATTTGATTATAATTCAAGTGATCGCCAATAATAGTTTTATTAGTGCATTAATATTCAACCAACATAGATAAACAGGTTTAGGGTTAAACCTATTGATTGTATGTTAGTAAGAAAGCGCACATGAATACGATCAGAATAAAGTAGAGGCCTATTATTAGGAAAGGTTCAATCTCTTTTAGGTTGGATTTGTACCTTCATCCCTGAACCCTATTTGGTTCAAGACCTTATGGAGTTGACGATCTCTTGGATCGTTAAGGGGTGTAACCTTCACCTCGTGAACAGTTTACATGTTCCTAAAAAACTTGTTGGCGACTCTTTTGCTCTAGCTTCCTTCCCTTTGGACGCCATCGTACTTTAGTGTATGATCATAGTGGGGTTCAAGCTAGGGGTTAACGCTTGAAATATTCCATACAGTTTTTAGCGACTCCACTGGGGAGGATTTCTATTTGAATTCCTGAAATTTATTTCGTCATTGATTTAGAATGAGTGGATGAGACTCGAAACGTTCTAAGTATTTCATGTGCGTAATTTTGATTAACATTATTCTCATATGCATAAAAAAGATCTCATTGGAAAGACCATCCGTAATGAGTTAAAACATAGGATTTTTACACGTAGGAAATTTGGGGAATATCTTTCACAACTATGACCGAAATAACACTACGCGAAACTGGAAAATTTTATCGAGCACAGAAAGCTGCTGATGCATGTAGGAATTAGCGTCTGTGAACAAAGATTAGCGCCAGAATTTTGACTGTAGCTCCAGACGAGCTAGAAATATGCGTTCTAATTTTTCTGGGGCCAAATTCTTCTAATACCGAGCTAGAAATATGCGTTCTAATTTTGACCAGTTTTTTTCGCATTGTTTGCTCGATCCTACTTCCTGATTGAGTTTTTCTCACTTTTCTGAAACCCATATGTGTTCTACATATGGACATAACCCTCTGGGAATTCATGCTCCATCTACCTGATTGATAGCTCTGAGCAACAAAGGGTACATCCGAGATTGTTGAATTCACCAAACCATGGAAGCGAGTTTTTTCTAAAAACTCGCGGTGTCCAATCCACTCTCGCCAACCCTTCACGGTTAGGCTTCCGTGCGGTGCATCCGGACAATTAACCATGGACCCTCTATTGAATAACCCATATCCCGAACTTTAGAGAACTAGAGCCATGGTTAGGTTGCAAACTCATTGCATCATATTGTGCCTACTTGAATAATTGTGCATTATTTGTTGTGCATATGGTATATGTTTTTCTTAACTGTTTGTTTGACTTGTGCTAAGATTAAATAAATTAATGACTAAAAGAACTTTTCCTAATTAATTAATTATTTAATTAATTAATTTGAGTAAATAAAGTCTAATATTTTAATCAGAATTGACCTAGTACGACTTTAGGCATACCCCTGTTGATTAATAAACCGAAAACAGTTTCAGATTGAAGCTCCAGCAATGGCGCCAAAGTCTGAACTGTAGCGCCACTCTGTGGAGTGTGGCGCCTAGCGACAGTTCTGTCGTCTGGCGCTACACTGCAAAGAGAGGCGCCAGTCCTGTCATTTTGACGACAGTTCGGATTATTGATCGAGTCATCACCTTGTGTCTAATTAACCAGTTTGCTAAGTAATTCGGTTAAATTTTACTATCAATAATACTTTGTTAATTCATTAATTGAGTCTAGGTACTAAGTCCCATGGTCTTACACAAGAGTCCAAGCATGTCACTTACACTCAACGCACACACCAATAGACATACTTTGACCATGTCTAAGAGTGTCTTGTATGCGCGTTTTTTCCGTCAATTTTTTAGGGGGTAAGTCGGATATTAATCCTCGAATTTAAATACCATACTTGGATTCAAAAAATATATACATTATTTTTGTCAAAATATGCACCTATTTTTTTTATTTTTTCTTCTTGAAAACCGTAAAGTCAAGGTCGATTTGAGTCAAGTAGTTAAAATACAAAATGGTTTAAATTACAGCGCGTGGTCAAAAAGGAAGGGCGGTTAATCAAAGACAATCTTTTCGTACAAGTCCACTTTTTGACAAACCCATTGCTCGTAAGAGGAAAACTAGGACAGTAATGGCAACACAAGAAGAAGTCAATGAGCTCAGGAACCAACTAGTTACCGTGACTGAGGCACTAAAGCTCCTAACCCTTAAGATCGATGATCCGTGAAACAACAGCAGATGGACCTCATGCAAGAGAGTCTAAGAAAGCTATCTAGAGACTACAAGTTTCAAGGGATTAGTTCACAAGGGGTCTCGGTGGACAAAGTTCAATGCCAACGACATCCCGAAATTCAAAGAAACCGATAACCCTTATTTTCATTTAAGAGCCTTCGAAACAATAATGAGTATTAAGGGTATCAACAAGAAGGTGTTCCCCTCTCTGTTCTCACTATCTCTCAAGACTGTTTGCCAGCAATGGTTCTTTTCTCTCGAGAAAGAAAAAACCTCCACCTGGGAGTCCATAGCAAACGCTTTCGTTGATAAATACAAATGCAACATTCAAGTTGAGACTGACCATAGGGAACTTGAAATCCTCATGAAGAAGGAGAACGAAGGCTTCACCTCCTTCTTTAACAAATGGAGAGAAACCTCAGCTAAGATGATTGAGGTGCCAAGTGAAAAAGAGTCTGTAAGGTTATTCATCAAAAAACCTTCAAGAAAAATACTCCAAGCATCTCAAATATCAAAATAATCTCCATACCTTCAAGGCCATCTATGACATTGGAATCAATATTGAAGAAGACCTGGCTAAGTTGAAACCTGCCAACAATAACTCTAACAGTGGCTAGAAAAGCTAGAAGAACGACAATACTTCTTCTTCCAAAACCACCCACTCAAACAATGTTAGCACTTTTAACCTAGGTGAAGTCCTTGCTATGAATAATCAAGGACAAAAGAAACCATTTAGGAGGAACTTTACTACTATTGGCATAAGTTATGACACCTCATTTGATCGATTAAATGCAAAAGGTCTTATAACTCCTATTACACCATTTGGGGACCTACTAGACAAAAAGAGGTCGGCTAACTGGAACCCCAATGCACATTGCAAGTATCACCAAGGTAAGGGCCATCTCACCGAGAACTGTTGGAAGCTTAAAGAAGTTATCCAAGACTTAATCGACAACAACAAGCTGCCATTGCCCCTGCCAGTAAGAAGCCAAGTATTGATAATGCGCCTCTCGCTCATTCCTTGGCCATCTCTGATGAGGAAAACGAGGTTGACCCCTCGTCTCTCATCAAACCTATTAAAGAAATCTATGCCATCGAAGAAGAAGAGGAGATCTTTTTCGACGCCATGGATAAGTTTCCAGAATTAGCCAGTAAAGAGGACATACAATCGCTCACACTGTCTATGGTGGAAGGATCGCACTTGCTACGTGAAACTCTGAAGGCTATAAAGGAACTTCAGAAGAAATATGACGAGGTTCCACTCCCGAAAAATGAACCTAAGAGAGAGTTCACACCCATGGGAACGACTTATGAGGCGAAACGTTTTCCTTTACAAGTCACCGAAAAAACCCAAGAAGAGTAATAGGCTCTACACTCCAATTGAGATCCCATATATACAAATGTTCGAAATGCTCTCCGAGAGTGGCAAGATTAAACCTCTCGAACCGAGACCATTTGAATCATTGAGAAGGACAGATAGATATTACTGTCAATATCATCAATCAGGAGGTCACACTATCGAAAACTGTTTTAAATTCAAGGATTTAATTCAGAAAATGATTGATGAAAAGAAAGCTTGTCCAAGTTCCACAAGAAGAGGATGCAAGTATAATGGATTTTGGGACAGCGACGAAGAAGACGTCTACTTAAAAGACATGGTAGGACCTCCACCTTGAGTGTTATACGCCATGGATGACTTTTTGGTTGAAGAAGATTCATCAATAGACGTCCTCATAAGATCCGGGAGAATGCAACCTCCCGTTTCAACACAACCCATGCCAACAACACAGCAACTTCCCATACCTATCATTGAAGATAATGATATCGTCAAAAAGTTTAAGAAAACAAAAGTTGAAATGAACGTAAGGAAAACTTTTGGCGATATCCCGAGAACATAGGTTGGCTGTAATGAATGCCTTGGACAAAATAGGGATAGATTTCGACACCACTCCTGAGGGGTTGGCTAACTTCCTCACAAGTGATCTACCTAGTCCCATCAATTTGATCACCTTTTCTGACAAGGATTTGCCCCCAGAAGGTGACAAACACTATAAGGCATTAAACCTCACAGTAGTTTGCAAGAGAATGAACGTCCCTATGACTCTTGTAGACAATGGATCAGCCATTAACGTCTGTCCACTTAGAACTGCGAGGATGCTAGGTATAAGGGATGAAGATTTTAACCCCGTCAACACAAGGAATAAGAGCCTACGACAACACTCGTTGTCAAGCTCTTGGAAAAATTACCATGAATGTAACGGCGGGAGCGATAGAACATGCTACTACTTTCCAAGTAGTAGATATCAAAGCTTCATTCAATTTATTTTTGGGATGCCCTTGGCTTCATGACCTAAAGGCCATCCCCTCATCTCTCCACCAACAAGTAAAAGCCATAGTTGGGGAATTCCTATCACCATCGATGCATCACCTATGAGAATCAAGTCTATAGAAAATCCAATAATTAACGTGGAGCACGATGAGGATGATAAAGATTTATGGGGCTTTAACGAAGAGGTATCCTTAATCCAGGAGGATGAAAGGACCCCTCTCTACCATGACCCCCATTCTAACATGATCGTGAATGCCATTCTGAAGAAACAAGGACATTTTCCTGGGATGACCCTAGGAAAGAAGAAAGGAATAGCAAAACCGTTGGAGTCACCTGGCCTCCCTAAATTAGATACTTTCGGACTTGGTTTCAAACCGACTTAGAAAGATCTTAAGCGAGCGCAGGAAAAAATTGAAGGCACGTAGGGACGCTCGCATTCAAAAGAAAGCAATCCCAATGGATCAGTACCCTCTTACCCTTAATGGTCAATTCATAAAAGAAGGAGAGGACAAATCCATGCAACGAATTTCCCGAACCATTTGTCGTAAATGGCATAAGGCAACCGGGATTTTGAAATTTTCTTGGATTGCTATTTCACAGATGAAATCCCCAACTCCTGTTCATAAGGAGAAATCACCCCCATGCTTTGACTTTAACGCCATGGTTTTATTATTTGGGCGAGAAAAGGATGAGCCAACATACAAAGAGGATAACTTCTCGCTCATTCAAACGATCCTACTCCCTTTCGATCCCTCGAAGCTAATAACTCAAGCGGAAAGGATCACTACAAGGGTGGCGCAAGACCGTCAAGGTGACTACTCCAAGTGGAAGAAAGATATCCATCACGACAGGGCAAGGACCGATGTTCGAAGGGTCGTCTGAGTCAGAGTCTCTCCCCATAGAGTCATCTAGGTATTTAGTAGTAACACCTTCCCCTTCTATCTCTTCTCCTAGAATAGTTAGTGATCAAGTCCCTGAGGACATATCACTCTTTGATGTAATGATCTCAGAGTATAATAATATAACTTCTTCTCCTTACTTCTTGTGTTCTTCTTTAACCCAAGATAACGAGCATTGCTTAACTAACAATGAAAAAGATAAAGAAACTTATTAAAGCAATGGAAACACTAGAAAAGAAAACACCGGTAATTGAAGAAAATGAGACGGTTGATATCTCAAATGATTCAACCAATAAAAGAGAAGTTAAAATCGGACTAACACTTAATGAACAAGAAAGAACCGATTGAATTAACTTTCTTAAAGAATACGTCAATGTATTTGCTTGGTCATACGAAGATATGCAAGGCATTAATAGAGAAATAGTTCAACATACTATACCACTAATTCCAGGAATGAAACCTGTAAAACAAAAGTTACGTCGAATGAAACCCGACGTAGCTCTTAAAATAAGAAGAAGTTCAAAAACAAATAACTGCAGGTTTCATCAAGGTATCAAAATACCCTGAATGGGTCGCCAACGTCGTCCCAGTTCCGAAAAAAGATGGAAGGGTAAGAATGTGTGTCGACTATCGAGATCTAAATAAGGCAAGTCCAAAGGACGACTTCCCTTTACCACACATCGATATTCTGGTAGATAACACAGCAAATCACGCACTTCTCTCGTTCATGGATGGATACACAGGTTATAATCAGATTCTCATGGCAGAAGAAGACATGGAGAAAACAACCTTCATAACACCATGGGGCACTTACTGCTACACGGTAATGCCATTCGGGTTGAAAAACGCGGGTGCCACTTACCAACGTGCAGCGACTGCCTTACTCCATGACATGATGCATAAAGAAGTCGAAGTATATGTGGACGACATGATTGTAAAATCAAAAGACCGCCCAGGCCATCAAGTAGCCTTAAGAAAATTTTTCGAAAGGCTAAGAAAATATAATATGAGGTTGAACCCATCTAAGTGTCTTTTGGAGTCACTTCAGGCAAGCTTTTGGGTTATGTCATAAGCTCTAGAGGAATAGAGATAGACCCAACCAAATCAAAGCAATCATGTCAATGCCACCGCCCAAAAACGAGAAGCATATTCGAGGATTTATTGGCCGGTTGCAATACATAAGTAGGTTCATATCAAAATTGACGACGATATGTGAACCAATCTTTAAAAAGCTTAAGAAGAATGTACCAGTAATATGGGATGACGAGTGTCAAAAAGCCTTTGAAAAGATCAAAGCCTATCTCGCAAATCCTCCCGTATTAGCACCAGCACTTCCGGAATACCTCTTAGGTTGTACTTAACAGTTACCAAAGAGACAATGGGAGCTATGCTAGCACAAGAAGTAGAAGGCAAAGAAAACGCAATCTACTATCTAAGCAAGAAAATGCTCGAATATGAAGCACGTTATACACCACTTGAGAAATTGTGCCTCGCCTTGGTGTGGGCCACAACCAAGTTAAGACATTACATGCTAGTGCATACAGTCTTTGTAGTCTCCCGATTAGATCCACTCAAGTATCTATTCGAGAAATCTACACTCAATGGACGCATATCGAGATGGATAGTCAATTTAGCCCAGTTTGATGTAAGGTTTATGCCGCACAAGCTATCAAAGGATCTGTGGTGTCAGACTTTCTAGCAGACTTTCCAATAGAAGACTCGACGCCAATACAAGACAATGAATTTCCAGATGAAGACTTAATGGTCACTGAAGATGATACTTGGACCTTATACTTCGACGGAGCCTCAAACCAAAAGGGATGTGGCGTTGGAGTATTACTAGTATCACCTAAAGAAGAGCATGTTCCAATCTCCATAAAGCTTGATTTCGACGTTACCAACAACGCTGCTAATACGAAGCATGCGTGGTAGGCCTTGAAACAGCTTTGGCATTGGGAGTAAAAAAGTTACGGATATTCGGGGACTCTTCATTAATCATCAATCAAATATCCAAAAGGTGGAAAGTAAGGAGCGAAAGTCTGGCCCCTTACCAAACCTATCTGGAAACTCTTACTAATCAGTTAGAGAAGGTAGAATACACATATCTACCTAGAGAAGAAAATCAATTTGCTGATGCCTTGGCAAGACTAGCCTCGATGGTTAGGATTCCAACGGAAATCGAGCAAATGCCTCTAACTATAGAAAAAAGGCACAAACCAGCATATATTCAAGCTATAGAAGATGATGAAGTAGTCCAAGACGAAGAAGAAGAAGAAGAAGAAGAAAACTTGGTACACGGATATACTCAACTACGTCACCAAAGGAGAATACCCTCCCCATGCTGACAAAAGAGAAAAACGAGCATTAAGACTCTTGGCTTCCCAATATGTACTCATAGACAACGAGCTACATAAAAGGGTACCTAAGGGTCGAGCTCTCTTATGTGTAGGAAAAAAGGATGCCCAAAGAGCAATGAGGATAGTCCACGAAGGAATTTGTGGAACTCACATAAATGAAAAATGTTAGTCCAAAAGATAATGCGAGAAGGATATTATTGGACTACAATGAATAGGGATTGCCATCAATACGTAAAAAGATGCCCTAAGTGCCAAATCTATGCCAATTTACAACATGTTCCTCCATCCTTGCTCTACACCTACACGTCGCCATGGCCGTTCTCTACATGGGGAATTGACATCATCGGCAAAATCACTCCCCAGGAACAGGAGGCCACGAATATATCCTAGTGGCAATTGATTACTTCACAAAGTGGGTCGAAGCGCAATCATACGCTAAACTCACTGCAAAACATGTAGCACTCTTTATCGAGAGAAATATTATTTGTCGATACGGAGTCCCACATGAAATGATAAGTGACAATGGAACTCACTTTCAAGCCGAATGTGAAGAATTGCTACAAAAATATGGCATTCAACATCATCATTCTTCCCCTTATAGGCCTCAAGCAAATGGAGCAGTCGAGGCAGCTAATAAAAATCTAAAGACTATCATCGAGAAAATGACGGAAAATTATAAGGATTGGCCTGACAAACTTCACTTCGCATTGTGGGGTTATCGCACGTCAATTCGCACATCAACAGGAAATACGCCATTTTCCTTGGTTTATATGGATGGACACAACTGTCGAACTAGAGATTCCATCTCTACGCATCGCGTTAGAAAGCAAACTCGATGAAGTTGAATGGACTAGAGCAAGATATGAAGAGCTAATTCTACTCGATGAAAAACGACTAGAAGCTCTACATCACACTCAGTGTTATCAAACTCGTATGGCTAGGCATTTTAATAAGAAGGTCAAGACAAGAAACATCAAAGTAGGAGACTTGGTGTTAAAAGCATTAAGGAAAAATGTTTTAGATCCAAGGGGAAAATTTAGACCTAATTGGTCTGGACCCTACATTGTCAAAACAATCCTGTCAGGAGGTGCAGCAAAATTAACTGATATGGATGGCAATGAGTTCTCGAACATGACAAATCTTGACCAAACTTAAGAAATACTACCCATAATTACTTGAGTAGGATACTCAAGAGAGCTACGTTTGGCCTGATTCCTTAAGAAAGGATACGTAGGCAACCCTTTACGGGTGCGGCCACTTTATTTTTTAAAAATCTCGCATCCCAGAATTAATAAAAATTCGACAGAAGATCGACGAACATCGGCGTCACAGAAAAAATTCTGGCGCCAGCCGATGAATGTTAGCCAGACGACGGCATCTGTCGCCTGACGCCAGACTGCCGCAGCCGGCGCCAGTCGCAAAATTGTGGCGCCAATTACAGTTAAAAGTCTGGGAACATTTGGTGTTTTTCGGAAAATTTTCGACTTCCGTACTCGAAAAAATTTCTGGAAAATTAATTTTTTCGGTTTTCATTGCTTTAATAAAATAAATTTAAAGTAAATAATTTAATTAAAAAGCTGAATTTCATTAATAAAATAAATTACATTATTGATGGAATTTAAATAAAGCTTAAATAAATTAATTTAAATAAAAAAAAATAAACTAAGTCTAATAATTGGAAATTAAGCAATGCTCTTAATCTTCTTTCTCTTTCTTAGCCCTTTTCCAATTTTTGTCTGCTTCTTCTTCCTCATCCATAACCTTAGCTAGTAGGCATCCTTTAGAGGACCTACATTCAATCTTGGAGTAAATAGTTTCCCCCTCAGCTAGGACTCCATGCTTCTTTTCTACCCAAGCTTTCTTTTCTGTGGTGTCAGCTTTCCTTTTTCCCTTATCTTTGCAGTACTCTTCTTCCTAGGCATTATAGGTGTTTTGAACTCAATTCTTTCACCAAGCGTTCCTTAACAGGAATCACCTTGTCACCTAGACGGCTCTTCAAATCAGTTTTACTCTGATTTTTCTTCACGTCTTTGAAGGTTTCTTCAGAAAGCCACTTTTTCACATCATTGGGCAAGGAAGGAGGAACCTTTTGGGTAATTACTTCCCATAAAGGTCTAGCGCTCCAATAAGCATCAAATTGTCTACTTCCTGAGGAGACAGGGAACTCGTAGGGACAACGAAAGATCACCGAAGAATAGTCTGAAGTAGGCCGTATTGTCTTTTTACCCATCAGGAATAATAAAAAGTCACACGGGACAAGCTTGGAAGACGACAGAAAGGTTGCTTGTTGACACCAACCATCCTTTCATATTTTCCACCAAGGGATGACCCACTTGATGGAAAAATTACAAGACTCGAAGACCTTCTTCCATTCATGGCGCCCCATCTTAGAGAAGCGTTTCATCCTCCTCACGAAAGAAATTTGGAGTATACTTCTCAATGTTGTCTGGAGGGCTAATTAATTCCAGCCTTTCCATTAGCCACATCTGTAAAAATTGCAATGCAAATAAATTATTATTACTATACAAAAATATATTTTTGATTTCTGTAAATTTAAAAATATTATTTTTCTACCTGTAATAAAATTGGAGAGCCCCGAAAAGGTGCTTTTGGATTTCTCTTTAATTCATCAAGACTAAGCATAGTCTCTCCAACTATTAAAGGCATTGGATTTCTCCCTGATTCAATTTGTTCTAAAACAGTGGATATAATTGATTGACCCTCATTATTTTTACCACTAGTAAGAAAAAATTGATTAAGCATGCAAAACAAGAAAGCCCTTCTCTATAAACATGGGAAAGATTCAGAATAAGGCCTATCAAAATAATGGCGAGCAAATTCTTTCAAATTAGACTATGCTACCATCTACTATTTTTGATAGATCTTGTCTTTTAAATTGAAGAAGCGTTTCAAAAATCCTTATAATAATATTCATTTATTCTAGGGATTACTACAAGATCTAGTGTAGGGAAAGCCTAAAAATAGCACCAAATTCTTCCGGCAAAGGGCTAATTTCATCATACCCTATTCTAAAGCAATGAGTATCTACATCCCAGTATTCTAGAGCAGGTATGAATAAAATCTGAATCAAAGATCTACCCCTTTGATACCATAAATACCCCCAAGTGAAACACATTCTAATTCTTTTCTCTCTTTGGCATTAAGAGACCGACACCATTCATGGGTGTAGTTGGTAAAACTTTTGGAGACTAGAGACATGATGTTATTTTTCTAAAAGTAAGAAATATTTTATTTGCTGAAATTATGAAGAGAATCGGCTGGGCAGGGGCTATTTATGCACAAAATCGGAGCAGTTTTAATCCAGGAAGGATTCGGAGTCAGCGCTCTTTAGCGCCAGAGCCAACTATTGGCGCCTGACGCCAGAGCCTGGCGCCAAACCGCTAAGTGTAGCGCCTGCGCTACACAAAAACGCTGGCGCCAGCTGGCGCCAATATGCCTCATCGTACGCGCTTTCTAAAAAACCGCGTTTTTGACTTAATTCGGTCTGCTAATGACTTTAAGGTTTCCTTATCTTTTTCTAAATATTCATTTATTCCTCCCTTTTAATTAATATAGCTATTATATTAATTATATTATTTTTTGATTTTATTTAGGACTAACTTCCAAGTTTTTATAAACATATTTATTTGACTTTTCTTTTTTTCATTTTTCTTTTTTGGGGGAGAAAGTCGGATACCCTCCATCAATAATAAAAATGACGGAATTTTTGCGCAAAATTATTTTTCACATTTCCTTGCACACACAAACATGCAATAATAATAATAATAATAATAATAATAAATAAATGATAAATAAAATAAACTCATAATAGTATATACAAAACATAAAATGAGTCTAACTAAAAGGCAAAGTTCTATACAAAGTCAAAATAAATAAAAAAAACACAGGAATAAGCTACGGCGCCGGGGGACGTATACCCATCATCTCATAAAACTCCGTCGTACGAGGAGTAACCTCTCCACCAGCTCCAGCTTCAGTTCCTCGGGAGGAGGAAAGCTCAACACAGGACCCGTCCACCCAAGATCAACCTGAGGCTGAGGCTGCGGAGGCTGCTGCGATGACGAGCCGACCTCGTACATCCCACCACCTCTAAGAGCCGAGGTAGCCTCTCCCTGGCCTACCGGCGCAGCATGTGCACCCTCAGAGGAAGAGCCTGAGCCCTCTACCGCCTCGGTACGAGCAGCCTCAGAACGACCGCCCCGACCTCCCGAACCAGTGCGGCGACGTCTCGAGCTAGACCTCGCGGATCCCTCCGCACCTCAGGTCTCGTGGGTACGAGAAGGAATGGGCTGACCCTGCAAAAGAAACTAAGATCAGAAACAGGCAAAATAAAAGCGGTAATACAAAAACATATGAAGGGAAGACTACCTCCTGAACGGCGTCGTCTCGACGGCAGGTAGCCACGTTCCTCATCCGGACAAGCTGGCTCCGGAAGGCATCTATGCATCGTGCCATCGCCGAAACCACCTCGCGTGAGAACTGTCAAAGAAATAAGTCAGTAAACATGCATAACATATGGACAAAAAGTTGCAAATAAACAAGCTTACCCGAGTCTGGTGGCGAGGAATCGACCGCTCCACAAAGCGCTCGTCCTCAGGAGCCGGAGGAATCATCTCCTCAATCGGCCCATATGTCCCCTGATAATGGATAGACATACGGGGTGGCACGAACTCAGCAGCATCGTCCTGACAAGCAAAACAAAATCAGTAAAGCATTACTTGGGGGCTACTTAACTTAAGGTAAAAGCTGAAAAATCGTACCGCCACATCCTCAGCAGGTACAGGAACTGGAGCTAACAACGGCAGTAGCTCCTCCCATAGCATCGCCCAGGGATCGTGTAAGATCGCCAAGGGGTACCAGCTCCCTCTGACATGCTCACCAACCTCGTGGCGTTAAACATGTGACGTGGTGGAGGAGCAGGAACGACAAAGGTATCTGAGGAATGCTGAATAGCAAACCTCTCTCCAAGATACGCAGTCGCTCCATAAGTCCCCAAGAAATAGCGACGCTCAGCAGAATACTGCGCGGCTAACCCAGGGACTGCCAGTCGACCCACGGTCGGTACAGCACCTCAGGCTCCTGCAAAGAGCGTCAATCAGGCAAGAATCTATCTAAGGCATCACAAAATGTCAAATAAGAAAAGAATCATACCGAGATGATCCAATCTCAGACATACAGTGGAAGCCTGCGGCGACGGTCTCGCCGGCGCAGCTGAGGGGAAGTACTCGTAGAACCAGATCTACAAGAAGCTAAAGTTATCAGTAAGTGCTAACTAAAATGTAGAGCTAAACTTTATAGGAATAAAGTATACCTCTACGACCCTCCAAAAGCCGGACAAAGCAACATTTCCCAAAGGACCGATGTCGACACGAGTCCCGCAGCGCTCGAATGAAATCAGCATAGGCCAAGCTGGCCCAGTCATAAGTCCCGATCCGGTGTAGATCGCGGACGGCAGGAAGGTAGTAAAGCAGCGCCCTACTACCCTTGTCAGGGGAGAACGTCCCTGACAGCAAGATAAGTGCAAAGATGCGCACCCGCTGCTCTCGGGTAGTCGCACCATCGTCAAAAGCCGCTGCTAGAGTCGAGCGGAATCCCCTAGCGCTGAACTGAGTCGACTCTACCTCAGCTCGAGCCCGAATAGCAATCGGACCCAACAGCTCCTCGACCTCAGGAGAAAAGACGTCGATCCCGCTGTCGAACGCAGTGGCACGGAGCTAAACTCCAGTCCTGTGATGAGACTGAAGTCGGTAGGAGTGACCATCATCTCACCCCAGGGGAAGTGGAAAGTGTTGGTGGTGTCCCAAAAGAACTCCACCAGAGCACGAACTACATGGTGACCCCCGCTAGAGGCAACCATTGCCTCGGAGGTCTCGAATAGCGCAGTAAGACCGCAAGACTCCCATAGAAGTCTGTCTGATCAAGCCGTCACAATCGGAACCATGACAGCGTGACCGCCCAACAGTGATGCCCCGTCTCACCCTCTCAGAGATGTGGTGGACGGGAGAAAAGTACAAGGTCCGCTCATCCCACTCAGGGAGTCGGCTGAGCGAAGTGGACGGTTCGGCATCGTCCTCTACGGGCTCATGCTCCCGTCGAACGTCTCGGGACCGTGAACCGAACCTCGCTGTCTAGCCATGCTACATTGTGCAGAATTATCAAATTAAGGTTCTATGGTATCTAAGGTTCGCCTAGCCGCATGATACTATGTTCGCAAAAAAAACAGAGTACGTAGTACTAAAACAGAGCACAAATTCAAATTGAGCATGCACGGCATTTTTCAAGCAATCAAACAATTTCTTGCAATACTATAGTAATTATTGTGACAAATTGGACAAGAATTGCTAGCAAAAACATCAAGAACAAGCCACATTGTTTTCCCGACCTTAAGAGGTTCAACAATGGTGATTGTTCATTTCTTCACCAAATTGAGTCAAACAAGTCTCAAATTACTCCCAAGGCAATATATAAACATAATCAAGCAATTTCATGGCATAAAATTTGATAAACAAAGAGAATTAAGCATTCTAAATTTCGAATTTTTAAGAAATTCGGGAATAAACACATGCAAAATTCATTAAAACCGGTGTGATTTTGAAGGAAACTTACATAGATCGGGAAAATGGATGGAATAAGCTTTGATTTGCAACAAATTTGAGCGAATTTGGTTGAGAAACGAGCAAGAACGGATCAAATGAAGTTCTGAAAATTCTCGAGCAAGAAACGCAAGAACAGCAGCGGAAATGAGGAAGAGAAGGGTATTTAAGGAAAACCCAACTCTAGCGCCAAGCGCAGACCTTGGCGTCAGTCGATGCTTTAGCGCCTGGCGCTAGCTCCAGCGTCGCTGGCTACAGCCAGATAAGCGAATGTTATTTCAGCGGCGCCAGAACATTTAGCCACTCAGTACGGTTGTTCCAATGCAGTATATTTTGGGTTCCTTGGTACGCCAGTTAGCCCCTCTAAGAAATTTGACACGATTTTTAGTAATCGGCTTGATTACATAAAGTGATCGACCTGATGAAAGATCGTCTCACTTAGCTTAAAGCGCCTAAGCATTGGCTCATCGCAAAAGGCACCGACATACTGGTTCGTAATTCAGCAAAAGGCACCGACATACAGGTTCAAAGCAGCAAAAGCGCCGACGTACAGGCATAGCGGAAGCAAAGTTCAAGCGAGCTTTTAAAGATCAACAAGCGGGGTCTTCGTAATTTTCTTTGGAATATTATCGCAACAAATGAGGATAGCTTCAAGCGAGGATATCTTCGGCAGCATTCCCTAGCTTGCGGAGAGTTGTCACAAACAACTGAAGGTGATTTCAAGCGAAGTTGTCTTCGATCGTGTTCCCTAAGATGTGGAAGATGGTCACAAAGCGGAAGAGGATCGTTTCAAGCGAAGCAATCTTCGATAGTGTTCCCTGGCTTGTGGAAGATTATCATGGCGGAATTGGAGGCAGTTACAAGCGTAGCAGTTTTCAAGCGGGATGGCATTCTCTAGCTTGCAGGAGGTCATCAAACAACAAAAGCAGCAGCAAATCGGTTACTTTCAGAGACGTGTGCTCGACGGTGCAAGATACGCGTTTCTTAACTCTTTTATCTGTTTAACTAACGCTAGTTTGCAGGTATCGCGTTACAAGAATGATTTAGGATCGCAGAACGTTCTGAATCATTCTCCGTCCCTATCGATACTTTGACTTTTGTTTTGAAACTTGCGTTTCTCCAAACTCAGTCAAAGTGGGGGCTTCTGTAGACACCCATTTGTGTCTCCCCAAAACCAAACCCAGTGATGAGTACCTTTCACGTCGAATCATAATCGAATGAAGTGAAAGTGTGGAAAGTTTAGTGTTGCGGATAGTTTTAATTTTCTCTTCTCTCTGTTTTTGAAAACCTATTTTAAGAAAACAGCCAATCCAGTTTGGTTGGTCCATGATATGGGTCCAATAGTAGTGTAGTTGGATAGGGCTTGAAAAGAGCTTTCCAACGATATATTATAAGCCCAATTCCGATGAAATATTGAGGAAGTTATGGCCAAATTACCGAACTGGGCCCGGTTTGAGCCTTATATGCGGCCCAATGATCTAGAGGAGGGCCTAATATAGATTTATCATTCCTAATGCAATTAGGAATGGTTTTAGTCTTCTAGATTCTTCTAGAAGGTTCTTTTCATTCCTAATTTAATTAGCATTGATAAATTGACTTTTGTTGACTTTTTAGAGTTTTAATCAGAATAAAAGAATTTTTTTGAGGAAAATACGATTTTATCCTCCTGTACGGCAATTTCTATCTGATTTTAAGAAAACGCGTCAAAAACTTAGTCAGCGCCAAACGCCAGCATTAGCGCCTGACGCTAAGCTTGGCGCCTGCGCTAGCCTAGCGCCTATGTCAGCGTCTGGCGCTAACCTCGTTTTACGCGTCAGAACTCTGTTTTTGATTTTTTATCTTTTTGGCTGATTTTCTCTATAAATAGCTTTCTAAAAACTCCGTTTTCATTCACCAACTCTCATCAAGATTTTCTTGATTACTCTCTCTCTCTTTTTCTAAACTAGCCTTCTCTCAAATACAAAATTCCGCATTCGCAAGACTTAGATACACCTAGCCATATTCGAAGTTGCCTTCGCCCTAGACGTGAAAGGTTTAATTTCTGAGGGTTTGGTCCCAAATCTCTCTTTCAATTATTTAATTTAATTGTTTTGTTTATTATTTTCCTTGAAGTTACTAACGTGTGTATTTTGTTATTAGAAAGAGGTACGAGGCATCCAAGTAAGTACTTTAATGGTTTAATTGATGTTATTATGTAGAAATCATGCTTAGGTTGTTATTATGATTCCTAGTATCATGTCTAGGGTAACTTTAATATTAAGTATGATTAAAAGTATGATGCTTCCTATTTCTTCCTAATATTGATGTTAGTATCATGTTAGGGTTAAAGCTTTGATTTTTATTGCTTAGTGACATGCTAGGGTTTGTTATTAATCTTGTTAGTATCATGCCTAGGATCTTGCTATTATTATGCTTTAATATATTATATGATTATTATTTTAATGATTATTTTTTTATTTATTATTGTTGCTTGTTATTGTTATTGCTTGATCACACCTTTTATGCATGTTTAAAGGGAATTTGTACTTGTAATCACGCTTAATAAGATAATTAATAATCTTGTTTAGGGTTAATTTGATTATAATTCAAGTGATCGCCAATAATAGTTTTATTTGTGCATTAATATTCAACCAACATAGATAAACAGGTTTAGGGTTAAACCTATTGATTGCATGTTAGTCAGAAAGCGCACATGAATACGATCAGAATAAAGTAGAGGCCTATTGTTAGGGCAGGTTCAATCTCTTTTAAATTAAATTTGTACCTTCATCCCCGAACCCTATTTGGTTCAAGACATTATGGAGCTTGATTAGGGGATTTTTCTCCCACCAATCGGAATGCGCCACGTGGGCCAATCAGGTCCTGCCAAGTGTCCCCCAGTTGGACCTCTCAGGGCTTGCCACGTGGCACACGCTTATTCGTCCACCCTGGACTTATTATGTCATGACATGTGGCATACTCCATGCCTAATGGAGAAGCTGGTCACCTAGGCCCAACTTCCGAGGGAAGCCCAATCAGCCCAAGGTTAACCTAAACCTAGATTGGCACGTTTCCCAAGGTTATAAATACCTCCCTTAAACCTCATTAAGGGAGGGGACGCAAATTACACACATTAAACACTCTCACCTAGAGAGACCCAATCACTTTAATTTCCGCATTAATTACTCCTTAATCAAGTACTAACTTGACCGTCGGAGGCGGATCTCCAATCATCCGGAGCATCCGTTTGTTTTGCAGGTACAGGCGTCCGGTTCAAGTCTCAGAATTGTAACTCTCCCGCAGGACATCAGAAAACCCCGAAACATTTTGGCGCCGTCTGTGGGGAGAGTACTTCTGAGATGGCATCCACGTCTGTACCGACTCCTGAAGAGAGGCGCCCCCTAGACGACCCTCAAGTTCAGTCGGACCATGATACTGAGGAAGAATTTAAATCTGAAGCTCACACAGCTTCAGACGGGACCCTAAGGGCCCGGCGCACCCGTCCTACTGAAAGGAGGGAACGAGAGGTTGGTCCCAGTCGGCCAGCCGGTCCACCGCCTGAGACTCAGCAGGCGGCCGAAGGATCTGCTCCTATTACTAGGACAGAACTCATGACTCT